>NW_028301263.1:1287325-1609157 GCF_061612785.1 Hesperophylax consimilis | reverse complement strand
AACCTGTAATGTTTGTCCATGCCACACCTATAGGACTTAGGCGCCTCTGCGTCAAGGGTTGTACTTTATGCAAATAATACTATAGGTAAGGGTAGTGAATTGTAAATTAAAAATATCTTCAAATTATTCGTATTCCTGTAAAAAACGGGATTGCAGGCCTTTAACGGATGAATTGACAGATTTCCTAGTAAATCACGATGTCGGAAGACGTGTTCATAAAAATTCTAAGATTTTCTCATTTCGTCATTATATAGTAACAAGATGAACACGTGTTCCGATATATTATGAAAGTGCTAATAGTTTATCAGGAAATGGCATATTGTCACGTTTTTAACAAGATTTTAATAAATCGGCCATACTCATTTTCTCCGTGCAAACCAATCGTTTTTGTTGAAAATTCCCTTGCATAAAGCAAATTTGATACGAAATCGTGCATTATATATCTATTTGAATACCGTTTTCACATTAATCTATGTTAAGTAGGCAGAGGGGATTTGGCCAATCCCTTTTACATTAGAGTAATTTATTCTCAGGAGATTTGAGGGCAGAGAGAGTTGGCTTTGTTCAACACGGAGCCGAATGGATGCTGCACCGCTATTGTACCAATTCTATTCTACAGTCTACAGTACCGCTGCATATTTGTTAAAGTCTACTAGTATAGAATTTAAATAAAAAATATATTAAACACGAAACACGCACAAACACATAAATCATTATAAATGCCGATTTACATTCTCTTTTAATATTTTTCTTTCAGTGTGATAGTTATATTTTAATTCTTAACCTTTATTTTTAGTTTAAATTTATCTTTATTTTAATGTTGTTTTTCTTTTTTTAAATGTATAAATTCTTAAAGTATAAAATCGGGGCCTCAGCACGGGTAAACAACCCAGTGAGGCCAACATTACTGAATTAGAATATGAAAATTGTAAAATAATGTATCAACAATAAAAAAATAAAAAAATATAGTGATGTTGTGTTTGAAATGGTATTATAATATTACAACACTATTTAAATCAGGAACCTATATTTCAAATCAAGCAATTTTTTTAAATATTAAAATTATACTTGTGTAATTTTTTTAAGTTAGTTAATCTTGACAGTTTTTTTCACCAATATTTAATAGATTTTCGTTTAGAAATCACTAATATTGTCTTCAATGTTTTGATAATTTCAGACTTGTGTTCGATCTATGGAAACAGTTTATTCAGGCTCTATAGTACCAAACGGGCTGATTTTTTGAAATAATGATAAGAATCGTTATCCAAACGAATTCAGTCACAAAATCTACATAAAGTTGTATTTTTAGAAAAATCATGAGTTTTATGGACGCTAATTTCAGACTTGGGTTCGAACTATGGAAACAGTTTTTTCAAGTTTTCAGGTGTCAAGTGTGAATCATTGTTATGTATATTCCATGTTACGGTGGGCATATTATATTATTATTGTGATCAAAATATTTTGATGTAGATTGTTTTTTAGCTTAAAAGTGTAAAAATCTGGTCCACGCGGGGACTACTTACACCGCGGAGTAAATTCGCCAGAATTTCTTCACAAGTTCACTATTAATTACAGGGTTTTCCAATAAGAGGTGTTGTTTTGATATTCAATCGTAAAAAATCAGTGGTTTCGTTGCTTGTGTGGCACGTAGCGCCGTCTTGAAAGTAAACGTTTTCCATATCAATACCATCCAATTCCGGCCATAAAAAATCATTAATCATCTCTCGATAGCGCAATCCATTCACCGTAACTATCGCTCCAGCCTCATTTTCGAAAAATTAAGGTCCAATGACTCCGCCGGATCATAAACCGCACCAAACAGTCACACGCTGAGGATAGAGAGGCTTTTCAATAATAACTCATGGGTTTTCCGAGCCCCAGATGCGACAATTTTGCTTGTTGACGAAGCCACCGAGGTAAAAATGGGCCTCATCACTCTAGATGATTTGCATTTGATTCACTCAAGTGAATTTTAATCATTTCAATGCGTTGTTGAAGCGTGTATCGTTCTATTTTTATTAATGGCGTAGTTTATACTTGTCAAATGTCAAAAAATGACAGCTTCAAACGTAGCATCTACCGAAATAGCTATTCAAAATAACACCTCTTATTGGAAAACCCTATACTTTTATTTTTTGATACCTTTAAGTGTTTTAAGTTTCCTAACTGTCCGGAGCCAGTGAATGTTAGGCTAAAGTTAGTGGGGAGGTAAAGGGGAACCTGGCTATTCCCCAAGCACATCTTAAGTCATTCAAGCTATATTATATTCTGAATAGTGAGTTTTCACCAGGACAACACTGAGAGAACTTATCTTCCACTCTGGTAAATTCAACAGTACGCTGCCTTAGTTCTTGTATGTTCAATAGACCTACAGGAGACGTTTTTTTTGTTTTTACAGGCAAATTCTAAAAAATTCTCGATTTTGGTCATTTCGTTTAATACATATATGTGTAACAGGAAATTATTAAAGATCATTTTTCGAAGATTGAAGCTATAATATGCCCGACGTTGAACATGGCTTGAAAACGATGAATGTTTATTTTGGACGTAATTGTAAAAAGCATTCACTTTGTGGCTCATCATAATTTATAATAAAAACACATAAATTTGTTTTTGACCACGATAGTTTTATTTTCACTCTACCGGTTTCGGAAGATCCCTTCCTTCGTCAGGAGAATATTTAAATATTCTCCTGACGAAGGAAGGGAAATATTCTCCTGACGAAGGAAGGGATCTTCCGAAACCGGTAGAGTGAAGGAGAATATTTAAATATTCTCCTGACGAAGGAAAGGATCTTCCGAAACCGGTAGAGTGAAAATAAAACTATCGTGGTCAAAAACAAATTTATGTGTTTTTATTATAGATTATTTTGGATATTGAACATATCGTCTGGAGATTGAACAATTCGGCTCCCATAAGTTTGAGGTATTTTTTGTTCAATTAGCCAATTAGTGGTAAATTGCATATACACGGTGTCCGGAAACTCGTAGTACAAGCGGGAAACTGGAGAATCTACACCACATGGGGAACCCAAAAAAACATAAAGTTTTTTGATTTGAGCATTTTCAAAAAAAAAAAAAAAAAAACCAAAAAAAAATATTTTTCGGCTATTTTAGGGTTAAAGTTTTTTCTGGTGTTTAGGGTTGAATAACAGATGTTTTAACCCTGCAGAGCAGAAATATTTTATGATTACACCGGGTTAAATGAAGGGTGATTTCAAAATAATGCTTCAAATCCGAGTTTCTTCATTTGTTTTACTTTCAAATAGTTTTAATTAGTTGGGTACTTTGATCTTCAGTAATAATTTATAAGAATTTGATTAAAAAAAAAAAAAAAAAAATCAACTTCAAACTCGATTTACTCGATAACGAATGCTCAAATAAAAAAAAATATACTACAAAATCGACTCCAAATGTGATGTAGATTCACCAGTTTCCCGCTTGTACTACGAGTTTCCGGACACCCTGTATACAGGATGATTTTCAGATTTCAAATACTTTACTATTATCTTAGTTAGTAGTTGACTTAAAGTATTACTTTAAAATATACAAACAGGGTCCTTGAGTTGATTTTTCACAAAAACAGATCTATATAAATCATCCAATATTTTGGAAGTTTGTTTTTTTTACCGCTAATATACTACTATCGGCTGTCGGTGCATGCATGATGTGAAATATTCTTACATCGTACGTATTACGGCCTCCGTGGTCTAGGGGTACTCTTGAATAGAAATCCGGAGGTCACGGATTCAAATCCCGGCGTGCGCAAGTAAATTTTATTTGACTCATTTATGTTATTTTCACAAATTATTCATTTAAAATAACATATAGTCTATTTGCGGCATGTTCCAGAGAGGAAGATATATTTTGGTGTAAAGACCACCATAAGAATTGAAATGGCTTTAGCCGTGTTTGGTGATCAGATCTGAATAGATACTCACATACTATCTCTATTCTCCTTCATCCTCCTTCCTCTCTTTCTCCTCTCCATCTCCTTCCCCTCAACACTACCTTCAGCCTCACAATATACTAATATACCCCAATTGGGGATTCCATAGTCTCACTGGCTCCAGATGGTTGGGAGCAGTTGAGACTATGTGCGGTATTCCATAAAAAAATCCCGAGTGATGCGTAAAACTATTGAAGTTCAATTTTCAGTTGAAAATTTGTTTTTTTTTTATATATTATAATAAAACAAATAAAAAACTTTATTCCACTTAATTTTATTTTGACTGTAACCGGTTTCAGCTCGTCAAAGCCATCTTCAGACTGGAACACAAAATTCTTAGTCTACGGTTTATATACACAACACATGGGGGAGGGGGGAGAGGGGTAGTTTATAGGGTTTTAATCAATTTTATTTGTTACTAAGTCTTTTACAAACAATAATTATTCGCCTGAAACACTCATCCACATTGAAAAATCTCCTGATAAAAGATACATGACCTCAACGGGACTCGAACCCGTGTCCCTTCGATTTCCGGTCGACAGCTCTGACCACTGAGCTATGGCGGCTTATCTCTTACCCGCGAAATTATTCAATATATACTAGTGTTTCATTCAACAATTACTGCTTGTTACATTTTTTCACCTGAAAACAACTTCAGCCGTAGTCGTCGACACGACTTATTCAAAATACCATACGGCAGAACAGATATTCTAGCACAACATAGCATGACAAGAGGAATGGTGCTATTGAATGAAATCTCAGAAGCACTAGATATATATAATTCTTCTTTAAATAGCCTAAAGTTTTTTTTGTATAATAATTATCTTCATAGCTGTTAAGATTGTCAAATTGAGAATTGTACAGTAATTGGATAATCTATCTGTTGTGCAATAAAAAAAAATAATAAAAAATAACTTTATTTTATATGAGAAAGGCATTGTAAGTGCTAACTCCTTCACTAGATGGCGCCGAGACAAATCGTCTACATTTTTAGGTGAAATACTTGAACTTGTCAAATATTAATTATTATTTTTTTTGTGTGTTTCAGGCGAATAGTGAGTGTTTCAGGCGAATAATTATTGCTTGTAAAATAATTGTTACCCTTTGTGCTATCTACGTTTTGTACCTATTGTTTTCAACAGTTTGGCTTGTTAAATCAAAAGGGTCAAGAGATTACACTTCGTGAACGATATTATGCCTAATTTGAAATGGTCTTCTGGTAATGTACGTACCTACTGCACTTTTTTTTTGATTTTCCCATCCAATACGGCCGATACGCAGCGCCAAGGGACAATAAAATTTATCAACGACAAGCAAAATATATCTTCAACGTCTTTAATATTTCAACAGGGTAATGTTTTCAACACCGAAACCAACGTCTTCCAAGGCTAGCATTACACTTGTAAGTTTTTTCGTAAATTTACGACTTCTAGCCAATGGGCATCTTGCATTTTGAAAATCCAATGCGCCCATTGGCTAGAAGTCGTAAATTTACGAAAAAACTTACAAGTGTAATGCTAGCCAAACAGTTTGAACTTTATTGTAGGATTATTATTACGTGTGTGGCGCATAGAGATAATAATACTACAATGATCCGGGGAACTACCCGTTAATAGGGATTCCCTAATACGATTTTGATCTATTTTTTGTTTGTTTTTTTGTTAGTATCGTGTCGATCAGCGATCTCCTAGATCTCCTATACGTTTAGTTTGATTGTACTGGCTTGTCGCGCGTCTATTCCATCTGTTTTTGTTAATTGTTTTACTTAGGATGTAAAAATACATAAGTGTTTGATATAATTTTGATGACTAAACTAATTTATAATTAAATAATAATTTTTACTGTTAGGACGGGTTGTTTCGGAGAATTTGAACAATTCTTCAAATTTCAAAGTTAATTTTCCAGTTCTGTGAAAGATTTTTTCAAGTTCTGTTATTATTTCAGTTTTGTCATGCAACTAGCCTGTGATGATATAGTAACAGAACTTGAATAGGACTTTCACAGTACCCAGAAATGAACGTTGAAATTTGATGAATTGTTCAAATTCTCCGAAACAACCCGTCCTTAGTGTCGTAGTGTGATTGATCTTTGGACTGATGATAAATATTAAACAGTTGAATAGATGGTGATTAAATTTATTACTCTAATCCCAACACTGTTAATGTGTTTAAAAATATAGTTCACGAGCTTTTGTTAAGGGGGGTACCTACTCCCTCGGAAAAACAAGACTATTCGCAAGATATTTCTGACAATCAAACAGAATCTTCAGACGAACCGTTTTGGAACCGTTCAGTAGTCGAAAAAATTCAGCCAGTGAATAATCCAAATAACAAATTCCGCAAAGAACTGGACAACATGTATCTCGAAATGGATCTTCTTGATAGAAAGAGTTGTCCCCTGAAATTGTGGAAGGAACATGATGTATATTTTCCGAATTTGAAAAAATCTTCATAGAATAATGAGGTATTGTAACAACATCCGTTCCTTGCAAACGAATTTTTTCCAAGACTGGACAAATTATATCCGACCGCAGGTGCAGTCTTGGAAAAGTGCGACATATGGTGTTTTTGAATATGAATTCGAAAATATAGAAATGCAAAAAAAAAAACAATCTGTAAATAACCTATAAATGACTTAATAACCATAAATATTGTACATAAATAATTTGATGTGTAAAAACTTCTGAACTGTGCTAAACAAGGTGGGACCTTAAATAGACTGAGCTTGGAGTAAACCTATCAAATAATGTAAGTCATGGTTTTATTTGTCTTAAAAAACGTCTAATCTTATTAATTTTTCAAAACTGCACATTATATTCTTACAAATAACTAAGCTGAATAAGCATCGAAATTCGAAATACTTGGACCGTAATTTTTTATAACGTTTAATGCTTTAAGATAATTTGAATATGTGTAGATATTAGTAAATTATCTAAAAAAAATATAGTAACAAATGTAATGAATGAGGTTTCATCGAGTATGGAGAATTAAGCACTAAAACAGACTTGAGTTAATAAATCACTAGAAATAATCATTATAGTTGCGTCAACGTCGGCGTTATTTTCAACAGTTATTTTCAACAGTTGAAAATCGCCAACGATAACGACGTTGGCGTTGGATGGAATTATCGTCAACGCCCAGTACTAAGTTCAGTGAGTTCAGTCTAGAGATGGGCGAAGCGGCTCAGTTGAGGGAGCCGGTTCACTGGGTCCCGTTCACCTGAAAGATCCGCTTCAGTGAACCGGCTCGATTGAACATTGAACCCCCCCCCTTCCATAAAAAAAAAAAAATAAAGTTCTTCGCGATAAAAGAATACACACGTGTAGTCGTCGATATTATACAATGGTACAGATATTGAAATCGACCTGTGTTCTACACTCTACAGTGTCCTAAGATGTTTAAGATTCGCTATTTAAATTTATTTTAGTTGTACATTGCGACCAAAATCAAATTGGATCGTTTATTATACATAACTCACGAAAACGGCGCTATATAAATTAGCCAAATATTATTAATGTGTTATTTTTATGTTTTGGTGAAATTAAAAGTTATTATTATTATTTTTTTTGGTAAACTAATGCTTAAGACAAGATTTTTTATGCATAGCACAAAGGGTAACAATTATTTTATAAGCAATAATTATTAGCCTGAAACACTAGTATATATTGAATTATTTCGCGGATAAGAGAAAAGCCGCCATAGCTCAGTGGTCAGAGCTGTCAACCGGAAATCGAAAGGACACGGGTTCAAGTCCCGTTGGTGTCATGTATTTTTTATCAGGAGATTTTTCAATGTGGATGAGTGTTTTAGGCTAATAATTATTGCTTATAAAATAAAAGTATTTAAACATGAAACCATGAGATTTCATTTTTCTTTTATAAAAGTTGCATTTAAAATATTTTTAGGGTTTTATGATTTTTCATAACAGGTTGCGTCTGACAAAGCTCCCTCCGGAAGAATGAGCTGGAAATAACCTCAAAACTTCGTAAACGTCAAAGATGCGTCAAAGACAATGATAAAGCGCGTTGAACTGCAGTGTTGACACGCGTAAAAATAATTATGTGTTTATTTTTATTAACAAACATCAAATACAAGGAAAATTCGAAGCCATTTCGATGGCAACACTGGTAACTTTAAACTAACTATTTTAATGTTGGTGCAACTCAATTTTGTTGAATTTTAGCTTAACTTTAGTTAGGGCTTAAACTCAGTTTAAATATTTAACTTTAAACCTTACTTTAATTATTTTCGATGCAATTGGCCCTTAGTTGCGGACGTGTTTTAAGGCCGAGTGTAGTTTTTTATTAATTTAAAATAATGATAATATTATTAAGCAAATCGATAATGATAGTGTTTTCAACAAGTAAAAATTTTTTTATACATTTTTTAAATTAACATAGGCTTAGTAATTATCAAAATCAAATCGAAAATATGACCTTTTTCAGACCGTAATACGTGCGTTTTAAAAAATACTATTAAAGGCTGAATATCTTCAAAAAATACCTGAAGGGGTTTTCTTTAAACGTACGAAAAAAAAAACTAAAAAATAAATAAAATAGGTTCGTAGTTTAATTTTTTCATAAACACTAGTTGTTCTTGTTTTTAAAATGCAGATTATAAAACTTTGGATACGTTTATTTAACAAAACTAAACGATAAATTATTGGTATTATATTTTTCCATTTTTTAAAGTTAATTTAATATTTTTTATACTATAATTTAAGAAAGAACACTTAGATTTTTAAATTACTTTTAAAATAGGCCGTCTGGTGCCGCCTATTTGAAAATTTTAATACGGTAGAACATCGAACTAAAAGCTTCTTTTAAATATCCCAACAGATGGCGCTATCATGGTCAGAGTCTTGGTTGTTGTTTATTTTTCAAACCGATTGTATTATTAAGTTTTTATTTCGAGTCCGATTCGAGCCGCGGTCAACAGTGGTTGTGTGTACCTTACTATTGCTGAGTGCCGTTCGCCCGTTCCTGCGCTGCGTACAGATAAGAGATTATTGTTACATTTTATTTAATATTGTTTATCGTTTACCTATTTGTTTGCATTCCTGCTTACGGCTAATCCGTTTTTGTTTGTACAGTCAATGAAATAGACTGCGTATTATTTTTTCAGTTTAATTTTTAAAAGTTAAGTTTTTTTTATATAATGGAGGAAGATGAAGACAGACCTCCCGACCCAGGGTCGATATTGGATTTTTCTGATTCGGAATCTAATACGAGCCAGGTTTATATTACGCTCCCATCTCGTAAACGACGACCATCGCAAGGCCTTCACATTCCATCGAAAGTTAAATCTATACCGCCGGTTCAACAAACCTCGACCCCTAACGACCTTAACACCAATATTAACATCCAGCCAAGTACTTTAACTAGCGATAATGCAAAAAGTACTGAATTACTTTATCCTGCTTCAGCTTCCGGTCCATTTACCGTTAATGTTCAGAGAACTGAACAGGGAAAACTTATTCATCCTTTAGATTTTGGAAAATTCGTATTTGACTCAAAAAATAATAACCTTGGTATTGTTAACGGTTCAATTAAACCGGAAGGGCGATATAAATTATCTATCGAGTTTAACACTGCCGCTTCCGCAAATGGATTTGTAAAAAAAATTGAATCACTCTCAAATCATAAATATAAATCGTTCATCCCTACATTTAACCTTTCGAGAATGGGTCTTGTGCGAGGAATTCCCGCGGAGATCCCAGAGGCTGAAATTGTTGATGCTTTGAATAATTCTCACGGAACCCCGAAAGTATTAAAAGTACGTCGACTGAACTACAAGGATTCTACTGACGGAAACACGATCTGGAAACCTTCCCAGTCTGTTGTTGTAACATTTGAGGGACAATCCCTACCGTCTCGTGTGTTAATTTACTATACCTCGCTTCCCGTCGAAGTTTATAAATTTCCAACAATTCAATGTTTCAACTGCTGCCGGTTCGGACATTCGAAATCCGTATGCCGCTCCCCCCCACGTTGTTACTATTGCGGAGAAGCTCACCCATTTGATCAATGTCCGAAATCTTCCAATGATCCCATTTGCATTAACTGTTCGGGTGCACATACCGCGGTCAGTCTAGCCTGTCCGGAATTAACAAGACAGAAGAACATAAAACATAAAATGGCTACCGACAACATTTCGTACTTCCAGGCCTCAAAGTTAATCTCTCCTGCGAAAAAATCATTCGCAGAGATGACATCGTCCTCAGTTCCTTTCCAAACAACCACCTTTTTGAATTCAACGTCATGTTCTCACAGAGAAACCATTCTCAAGCCAGTCAAACCCAACCCAAAATATACACCTTACCTTGATAAAAAACAATTGAATAATATTTTGGCCAGCCCGAATGGGAATGCCAAATCCCAGACGCCCAATGGGTGTGCTATTAATGGTAATTCTTCCCCTCCTGCTCCCCCCGAAATAATGAATAATAATTCTTTTATACACACTTTAATAACCCTTTTAATTTCTATCCTTACAAACAACAAGACTGTACCGTCCAACGCTGCCGATTACATTAAATCTTTATTATCCTGCCTCCCCAATGGCTTCGAAACTGAACAAAATCCTTCAGTGGAACAGTAGAAGCCTCTTCGCTAACAAATCTGACCTAATTCAATTACTCGACGAACACGACGTTTCAGTAGCCGCCATTTCTGAAACGTGGTTAAAACCCTCCTTTCACTTAAGAATTCCAGGTTATTATTGTCTCAGACACGACAGACCGGATGGTAAAGGCGGCTCGGCTCTGATAATCCAAAATTCTATCCCTTTTAAAGAAATTAATATTCATACTCCCTCCGACGATATCCAGATAATAGCAGCTGTCTTATCTGATATCACAATATTGTCAATATATATTCCTCCCTCTACGACTTTTATTGAAAATGAATGGGCACCAATCTTAAGCCAGATTTGTTCCCCTTATATGATCCTTGGAGATTTTAATGCACATTCCCCTTCTTGGGGTAGCGAAATAACAAATCGTTCTGGCCGCAATCTTTTAGATTTTATTGATTCCCATAACCTATGTTTTTTAAATGACGGATCTCCAACCAGATTCACCCCCCCTCATCAACGGAAAAGTGCTGTTGATATATCTCTTTGTTCGTATTCGTTAGCATCTAAATGCTCTTGGGACATCCTAAACGATCCCCTCTCTAGTGATCATTTCCCAATTATAATCCGCTTCCACCATCAATTTAACACTTATTCCCCCCCAGTTAAAAATAATCTCAAATTTAGAACGAAAGATGCGAATTGGAGCACTTTCTCTTCTGAACTAGATAACCTTATTAATTTAACAAAATCGTCCCCGGGAGACATCAGAATACAATGTAAGACGTTTCCTTCTATGGTTATAAATGCAGCAGAAAAATCCATCCCGAAACGCAAGGCGAACATTAAAATAAAACACTCTACTCCGTGGTGGGACGAGGAATGCACTCGCTCCGTCAACTCTCGAAAAATAGCAATTTCCTCTTTTCGTAAGTGTATGTCACTAGAAAATTTTTTATCAGTTAAAAAAGCCCAGGCAGAAACCAAACGAATTTTGAAAAATAAGAAGCGCGCTGGATGGCGGAAGTTCTGTGAGAACCTGTCTCCGGAAACTCCCCAGTCTTCAGTTTGGTCTAGCTTAAAAAATTCGGATCATCGTATTCTCCGCCGAGAATCAAACATATATCAGAAGAAATTCTTATAGGATTTGCGGATAAAATAGCCCCCCCATCAGTTGCCGGATGTGAAGAAATGCCTTCTATTAAGCCGTATTCATCTCACTCTAATTGGCTAGATGCTCCTTTCTCCATTGATGATATGAAACGAGTGATAAGAGCCCTTTCTGACTCTGCTCCGGGTCCCGATGGAATATTTTATAGTTTCATTAAATCATTTTCTGATATGGCGGTTGAATATTTCTTATCTCTTATTAATAATATGTTTGAAACAGGACTAATTCCGGATGTTTGGAAAACTCAAAAAATCATTCCCATTTTAAAACCTGGAAAAAATCCATCTGAAATTTCGTCTTATCGGCCTATTGCTCTTTCATCGTGTTTGATGAAAGTAGCGGAGCGTTTGATAAAAAACAGACTAGAGTGGTTTGTTGAAAGTCAAGATATTATCTCACCAAATCAGTATGGTTTTCGGAAAAAGAAATCTACAATGGATAATTTAAGTTTGTTCACAACTGATATCCGAGTTTCTCAATCCCCAAATTCTTATACATTGGCCACATTCCTTGACCTTTCATCAGCTTACGATGATGTTTTACTGAATGTTTTGAAAGAAAAGCTAATTAAAAAACAAATCCCCCCGAAACTAGTCCAATTTATTATTAATTTGCTCACAGATAGGTCCATTATTATTGAGTCTTCCTCTAAATGCTTAAGGCGCAAACTATGGAGAGGTTTACCCCAGGGTTCTGTTATTAGTCCTCTGTTGTTTAATATTTATATTAGCGACCTAGACTCAGTAATTCCTTTTTCTATCAAGCGACTTTACTTTGCGGATGATATCCTTATATATTTGTTACATAAAAATATTATTCTTGCAGCTAAGGAAATGAATTTGGCTTTACAATATATTAAAAGCTGGTTGTCAATAAATGGGATGAATCTGGCGGCATCTAAAACAAGGGTCGTAGCTTTCACGCGCAAAAGAAAAATTCCCCACTTCTCAATCTCTTTTGATAATGTGCCTCTACAAACCGCAACTCAAATCAAATTCCTTGGTCTTCTTTTGAACCATAAACTTTCCTGGCTTCCACACATTCAGATAATTTCTACAAAGTGCGAAAAGGGACTTAATATGATGCGAGCAGTTTCCAGAGTATGGTGGGGATCTCATCCTACCACTCTTAAATTAATGTATAATTCCCTAGTTCGGAGCCACTTGGATTACGGCACATTCCTTTTTGACCCCCTCCCTAAATATTTAGATAATAAAATGGAAAGAATTCAATCAAAAGCCCTCAGAATGATTATTGGAGCTATGAAGTCTTCTCCAATTAATGCGCTTCAGGTGGAATGTGGGGAGCCTCCATTATATTTCAGAAGGCAATTCCTTGCCAATAAATATATTTTCAAGGCTTTATCGTTATCACATCATCCTATTAAACAAAGTCTTAATCTGCTAAGTGTTAATTTGAAGTCTAACAAAAGATTGAGTGAAAAAAAAATTTTTCCTCTCCTAATCAAAAGTTTTCATCTCTATAATTCTCTGTCATCTTCCCTCCAATATCTTCAAGAAGTTCCCAATCTTCCTATATACAATATTCCATTTAAGGCAATCACTTTTATGCCGAACACAATAACATCAGACTTTCGGAAGAATATTTTATCTTCCCCAAATAAATTTCATAATGTGGATGACTGTTTTAAAAGCATTGTGGCTTCAAAATTCCCTGGATTTTCCATCCTTTACACTGATGGTTCCAAATTTGAAAATAAAAGATGTGGAGCATCGATATATAGTCCAGAATTCAACATCAATCTCACTTATAAATTACCGAAAGAAGTTTCCATATTTACAGCTGAATGCTTTGCAATTGAACAAGCGCTAAATCAAATCCAGGTACTCAACATTCATCGAGCCTTACTATGTACTGATTCGCTAAGTGCTCTAACTAAAATTATGTCAAATATTCTATTTTATCCGGAAGACAATATTATATGTAAAATTAAAAATCTCCTCAATTCTCTAAGTGAATCTGGGTTTGAGACGATATTGGCCTGGGTCCCTGCCCATTTGGGTATAGAGGGTAATGAGATGGCCGATTCTCTCGCCAAATCTGGTTCAGATTCCGGAACTATCCCACTAAATTTTAGAATCCCTATCTCCGATGTCTTCCCGATTCTTAAATCCAACATGACTCGTGCCTGGGAAGAAAATTGGGCAGTCTCCAAAATAATAACTGGATCTTTCTATGCTGGAATTCAAAATCATATCCCTGCTAAGCCATGGTTTCACGGTAAAAAACTGTCAAAACGATTCATTTCATGTATTTCGAGAATGAGAATTGGTCACTGTTCAATTGCATCCCACTTGGCTAGAATTAGAGTTTTGGATGATCCGGTCTGCCAGTGCGGTGTGGAAGAGGAAACCCTCGACCACGTTTTCTTTAACTGTAAAAATCATTCATCTTTCAAGAACATATACCGCCGTCTTATTAAAATCACACACCAGTCCCCCCTTAACATTTCATACCTTTTATCTCTTAACAATTCTCGTGTTCATACAGCTTTATGTAAGTTTATTAACCTGAATGAATTCAACATTTAATTTGTTTTAGCGATCTAAATGAGTCCAATGATTAAATTGTTATTTTTAACTGTTACCGGCACAAAGCACTCTTTTCAGGGTGAAATGCCTAA
This sequence comes from Hesperophylax consimilis, assembly GCF_061612785.1. Classification (NCBI taxonomy): domain Eukaryota; kingdom Metazoa; phylum Arthropoda; class Insecta; order Trichoptera; family Limnephilidae; genus Hesperophylax; species Hesperophylax consimilis. The sequence goes on along the minus strand of NW_028301263.1, from coordinate 1,594,822 downwards.
AACCAAAAAAAAAAAAAAATGAATGAAATTAGTGAATAAAATCAATCTTCAATCTTAAACGCATTTAGATGATTCATCTGCCAACAATTAAACCGATTGACTTGTTATGTTCCCGCTGATATTGTCCATTGTCCATTGGTAGGCAAGTTAATAGAAAAATTGAATAAACGGAATCGCTAGATAATGTAACAATTACAGTATAAAAGATGAAAAAAATATATATATTTGGATAGAATGACGGATTTATGGAAATGAGTGTCTGAAAAAGTGAGTTTTTAGTTTCGATCTAAATTCTGTTGGGCTGGTTATAGATACATCTCAATTCCATAGGAAGTTTATTCCAAGCCTTAGTATGAGTATAAGGATGATTTGTATAGCGCCGCTTTTGTGAGATATCACCTCAGGGGCGCTTTACAGTTAATGCAGATATTACAAAAAAATTTAAATATTACAAATTGAAATTGAAATTAAGTTAAATAAAATGAAGTACAGAAACAGGTGACACGAAGATAGAGAATCTGCTGCAAGAATCCTATGTGGTGAGGAAACTGGACCAGCTGCTGCAGCGAGAAAGTGCGCCGCGTCCACCCACAGTGCCAGCACGAGGTTCGTCATCCGTCCAGGTATGTGTCTGCTGCTAATAGAGCGCTGACACAATGTCCTCTCATGGATTCCAGACCTTGGCAGCACCGCTGTGACATTCGATGAAGGTAGAGGATGGAGACTCTGCTGCAAGAATCCTATGTGGTGAGGAAACTGGACCAGCTGCTGCAGCGAAGAGTCCTAAGAAGGCTATGTGACACCACAAACACCACGCACGAATATATCAAAAATTGCATTTGTTTAACTGTCATAAAAAATTCATCCGTCAACAAAAAACTTACATTATTTTTTTTTTCTTAATTTTTTCACTAAAAAAGTTAAAATATTCATTCATTTTAATATTCTTAGCACGGAAACAACTACATCAAATGACACTTTATCATTTCAGCGAGAACCAAAACTGTTATGTATTAAACCAATATACCTACCTTCGATTTAGCTTCAGGCATAGTTTAATCCGGCAAACATGGCGTAGGTACTATATTACTTTTAGTAGGGGATAATTATTTATTGTTTCCAATTGGATTACAAATAACATGAAGGCGTTGACTCGAATAAAAACTAATCTCGGTGTCTAGATTTTGTCGATCTATAAATCTCTTGATCAAAAATAAAGATAACTCATTGATACGTAATCACACTAGTGCGAGCATTTACATTTATTTATGGTAATCACGCTTTATAGAAACCGAAGCGGGAAACCTTAGAAATGCAGCGGAATTAACGATGCTTGAAAATAAGTTAATTTTACAATAATTCGCTGTGGATTATTTACAAATCACACATTGTATTATCGTAGTTCCATTGAAAGAAGCATTTCTTGTGTCGGAGAGTGCATGTACGAAAAAGTTAGAAAATAACATTGAGACGTGGTAAATTTTTGTTTTGTAAACAGTGTATAAAGTGAATAAGATATCGAACCCCAATTGCTCAGAGTCAATGGACTATGACATCCTGGCCGGATACTCCGAATGCACGATCACCAAACTTAGTGTTCGGATTTCGCTTAGGCCCTTTCAACCTTCCAATTGCAGATGATTTCGCTGATCTAAGACTTGACTGCCTTAGACCAGTATTTTCCGGAATGCATAGCTCAGTAATAATAATAATGAAATGATTGGATTATTTATATAGCGCCGTTTTCGTGAGAAAATCACCTCAAGGGCGCTTAACAACTTAATTTATGCGTTGATCACTTAGACTTAATTACTTTTGGTTTATAACTAAGTTTCATAGATATAGAGAGACTTATAACTAAGACTAATGTCGAGTGATTTACAACTAAGACTTTTAACTAATGACGCTATACATATTTTTATGACCAAGTGGGCATTTTTACACAATACCGCTACAAAACGACTTACAACTACGGCTTAAACTAGAGATTTACGACTAACATACATATTTAATTTATATTTACAAATACCGATTGTTATGATTTCTGCGCGTGGTGTCAGTTATAAAATATTTAAAAAAAATTGTTTACGCGTAATAAACGGTTAATAACGGTGAAAGAAAAGTCGAATAGAAAATCCCCTGGACTGAGCAATGAAATACTACTGATGAATAAAACAATAAAAAGGTCATCATTCTGGATACGACAAGTTGAAAAGGTGAGTCTTTAGTTTTGCTCTGAACTCAGATGAGCTGTCGATCTTTCGCAAATATGAAGGGAGTTTGTTCCAAGCTGTTGGGCCTGCTACTGCAAAAGCTCGGTCTCCAAAATTGGTATTGTGATTGCGCATAGGTACTGAAAGTCTACCTATGGCTGTTGAAGATGCTGATCGAAGCGTTGCTTGCCTAACATTAACATCTTTTGGAATGCAGAGTTCCGACAAGTAGGGTGGCGCCATATCATGTACGGCTTTAAAAACCATCCAGCAGAGTTTGAATTGGATTCTCTCAGGGCACTTAAGCCAATGAAGGTTCCGCAAATGTTGTGAGATGTGGGAATATTTGGGAACACCAGTTATCAGCCTTGCTGCAGCATTGAAAACAGACTGAAGTCTGTCAGTGTATATTTTAGGGAGACTTGCGTATATGCCATTGCAATAGTCAAGTCGTGATACAACGTAGGAGTTTACTAACATCTTTGTGGCGCTAGCCGGAATATTTCTTTTTATAGATTTGATTTGACGCAGGTGAAAGAAACCTGCGCTTACTGTTTTGTTAATTTGGGCTTTGAGTGAGAGATCTTCATCTAGATGAACACCTAGGAGTTTAATGCCATTTTTAGGGATGATGTTGCAGCCCGAAGTAATGAGAGGAGTTTTGTCTAACATTGACTGGCGCTTTTTTGTTGCTGTCCAGAGAAATTCTGTTTTGGATGGATTTAGTCTAAGTTTGTTCGAAGACATCCACTCTGTTATGGCACCAATGCATTTAACAGTAATATATTTTAATTTGTCTTTCTCATTCGGTGCACAGTAGAAATAGATTTGCTGATCGTCAGCATAGCAATGGGAAAGAAGTCCGAATGAATCTATAATTTTGGCAACATCGTTGATGAAAAGAATAAAAAGTAGGGGCCCCAAGACTGAACCCTGGGGGACTCCAGAAGTCAGGGTCACGTAGGGAGAGTTTTTACCGCCCGCTTGTACAGATTGGGTTCGGCCACAGAGGTATGACTTTATCCACTTAATAATTTCACCACCCAGTCCAAAAGTTTTTTCCAGTCTGTCGATCAGGAAATTGTGGTCGATGGTGTCAAATGCTGCACTCAGATCTAATAGTGATAGCAAAGCTAGCTTACCTGACTCATTTGCAAGCATCAAATCTGACAACACGCGCAGTAATCCAGTCTCTGTAGAATGGTACCTCCTATAAGCTGATTGGTACTTTGACAGCAGTTCATTTTTCGCCAGATGGGCGGTTATCTGCCTAATCACAATTTTTTCTAGGATTTTTGAGATGAACGGTAGATTTGACACAGGACGATAATTACTTAAATCCTCAGAATCTAGTTGGGGTTTCTTTATAATTGGTGAGACAAGGGCCTTCTTAAGCAGTTGGGGTACCTCGCCCAAGTCAAAAGTTTTGTTATATAAGTAAACAAGGAATGATACTATATGTTTCAGACACTTTTTCAGAAGCCACGTTGGGATTGGGTCTAAAGCACATTGTTTGTTTATGCGGTGGCGCCATTTCGTTGATAGCTTTAAACACCATCCAGCATAGCTTGTACTGGATCCTTTCAGGACACTTCAGCCAGTGAAGATTTCGGAGGTGCTCCGAAATGTGCGAAAACTTGGGTACCCCGGTGATAAGCCTTGCTGCGGCGTTGAACACTGATTGTAGTTTATCAGTTTCGCATTTAGGAAGATTTGCATAAATGCCGTTGCAATAGTCAAGACGTGATACTATATATGAGTTCACAAGTAATTTAGTTGCCTCTGTTGAAAGGTTCCTACGAACTGACTTAAGTTGTCTAAGGTAGAAGAACCCCGTGCTAACGGTCTTATTTACCTGACTTTTTAAAGAAAGGCACTTTTTCAGAAGCCACGTTGGGATTGGGTCTAAAGCACATTGTTTGTTTATACGGTGGCGCCATTTCGTTGATAGCTTTAAACACCATCCAGCATAGCTTGTACTGGATCCTTTCAGGACACTTCAGCCAGTGAAGATTTCGGAGGTGCTCCGAAATGTGCGAAAACTTGGGTACCCCGGTGATAAGCCTTGCTGCGGCGTTGAACACTGATTGTAGTTTATCAGTTTCGCATTTAGGAAGATTTGCATAAATGCCGTTGCAATAGTCAAGACGTGATACTATATATGAGTTCACAAGTAATTTAGTTGCCTCTGTTGAAAGGTTCCTACGAACTGACTTAAGTTGTCTAAGGTAGAAGAACCCCGTGCTAACGGTCTTATTTACCTGACTTTTTAAAGAAAGGTCTGAATCCAGATAAACTCCCAGAAGTCTGTAGTAGCTGCCATTCTACGATGGACGACAATTGCGAAAAGGTTTATTTCTTAAAAGAAAGATAATCATTCTCGGATTTCGTAAAACCTATCACTATTTAAAAATCTACTACTACCGTCATTATAAGCGGCAGATGTTGGTTGCTTATTCAGTGATGGAGGACTTAGACAGCCAATGAAACCAGCCAGGCCTTGACTGGCTGGGAACAAATGGTATTAGCCAAATGAATTGAATTCACTGACAGTGAAACCGTAAGATTGGTAGAAAAGTAATTATTTTTCTATGCTTAGAAACAACAACGAAATTTTGCCAAATTTCATAGTTAGCGGCGGTCATCTCAAGTCAGGTCTCCAGCGACAAAATGTTTTCAAAACATCCGACAAAAACAAAAACATTGGGACAGGGCCACTTTTCGAAATAATTGCATAAAGCCGGGCAACGCCGGGTCATCAGCTTTATATCTATCTACATGCATAATATATAAAAATGTTTGGTTTGGCTTTTTATACAAATCTACAGTTTTATTGCGATGTTGATGAAATTTTGCATACTTGACGATAAGAATAAAATAAAAATGACTACCTACATCCGAATTCTAAAAATTGTGTGTAAAGCCCGGCTAATCTAATATAAATATGTTTCAAAATTTTATTTTAAAATCTGGGAACCCTTAGTCTCGCGATAAAGGCAAGATAATCTCTCTATATATCTAAACAACACTAAATCCGCATTAGTAAACTAATCATTTTCTCAACTTGTTTGGCGAACAATAAACTTATCACCGTAAATAAACAAGTTATTGTTTAGATAGAACTGAGTTGTATAAAATTATCACGGAATGGTCATATTATTATTAATTTGATTGATCCCCCTTATATTTATTGGAATCTGATTCGTCAAAGCTAACAACATCTGACATTAGCTCCCTACCAAATGTTTGTTGGGCGATTGCAATTTTTTCTGATTTTAGATAAAACGATTTCGTTCACTGATATTTTTTTTATTGTTGATACATTTTTTTTACAATTTTTCATATTTCAATTTAGTAATGTTGGCCTCACTGGGTTGTTTACCCGTGCTGAGGCCCCCATTTTATAATTTAAGAATTTATACATTTAAAAAAAATAAAAGAATAACAACATTAAAATAAAGATAAATTTAAAATAAAAAATAAAGATTAAAAATTAAAATATAATTATAACACTAAAAGAAAAATATCAAAAGAGAATGTAAATCGGTATTTATAATGATATATGTGTTTGTGCGTGTTGCGTGTTTTATATATATTTTATATAAAACACGCAACATAAGTAATTATCACGATATAAGTAATTATCACGAATAAGTAATTATCACGATATAAGTAATTATCACGAATATTATGTACCTATTTTATGACTCTATTCTACCATTCTAACAAGAAAAAGAGTTGAGTTAGTTTAAGGAAAATTTCATAAACAATTGATTAAGTAAAGGGACCATCGTCCATATTACATCTACTGTCAATAATCATTTTTTTTTTCATTTAGGACATAATTTTTGTTTTAATTTCCGGCAAATAATCATATTATGATGGTCCGATGCTCTGAAAGGAACCCGCTTGCACAGCGCGGGTGTAAACTGTGCAACCTAAAGTTTAAGTTTAGACTTACGGATTTCAATACTTTTGTTTGTGTGAAAGCACTATGAAATAATACATGATTTTACTTCAATGACAAGCCATAGATTATTAAGATAAATGTATTGATTACATAATATAAGTACTACAATAATATCCTGTTATTATCATATAACGTCATTCAATCGCAGCGACCGCGGAAGTGGGGGGCAGAGGGGGCCAAATGCCCCCCTAAAATCAAATGAGGGGGGGCCGCGCCCCCTCCAATTTTACTACCTGGGTAAAGAAGGATTATCTTTATTTATTTATTATAAGAACTTGTTGAACATTTATACATATTTTTGATAATTCATCCGCCATGCTAGGGATGTCCCTGTGTTATGGCGGGTGATATTTACAGATTGGATTTATAAAATAAGTTAATTATAAGTTATAAAGTTATGCAATTCAGATTTAAATATAAGTTAGTTAGATTATACAATTAGATTATACAATTAGATTATACAATTAAATAATAAGTAAGTAATAAAACTATACAAATTAAATTAAATTAAAAGTTATAAAATTATACAAATTTAATTGCATTACAAATATTAAAATCATGGTTTCTAAATGTATTTATAGTAATAAAGATGGTATTAAATATTAATAATAATTGATAATTAGTTGATAAAATTATGAAAAGGGATGAGGTTTATAAGTATTTAGGATACCCACAATCAAATAGATTAGACCATAGTAGTATTAAAAATGATATTAGGATTAAATTTCAAACTAGGATAAGGAAAATTTTAAAATGCAATCTATCTGCTAAAAATTTAGTAAAAGCAATAAATACTTGGGCAATACCTCTATTAACGTACTCATTTGGCATAATTAAATGGTCTAATACAGATTTAGATAACTTAGAAAGATTAATTAGAACTACGCTAACAAAGTTTAATTGCCATCATCCAAATTCAGCTATAGAACGAGTTAATTTACCTAGAAATTTAGGAGGTAGAGGTATAGTCAAAATAACTTTTTTGAAACATAATCAGGTAGAAATGCTAAGAACTTTTTTCCATAGGAAAGCTCATAGCTCAGAAATGCACAAAATAATTTGCAAGGCAGATAGAAATATTACACCTTTAAATTTATACGATGAGAATGCCAACATTTTTATAAATCCCAACCAGGAATTATTAGATTCCTGGTCAAATAAAATTTTACACGCAAAACACTTCAATTATCTCAACCAAACGTATGTTGACAAAATTAAGTCAAACAAATGGTTGAGTATTGGAGAGTTGAGCGCAGAAATAGAAGGATTTATGCTTGCAATTCAGGATAGAGTCATTAATACTAAAAATTATAGAAAGCATATAATCAAAGATACAAATCAAATTGATGATTTGTGTAGAAAATGTTTGGCTTTTCCGGAAACTATAGAACATATTATATCGGGATGTTCTATATTAGCACCGTCCGAGTATACATTTAGGCACAATCAAGTTTTAAAAATAATTCACCAAAATTTGGTAATTAAACATAACTTGATTGACTGCCGTAATGTAGTACCATATTATGAATACGAACCAAATTCATTTTTAGAAAACGAATTTTATAAAATATATTATGATAAAACTATACTAACAGACCGAGCGATTAGTCATAATAGACCCGATATAGTTTTACATGACAAAATTAAAAAAATAACTTATATCATTGATGTTGCTATTCCAAATTCCTGTAATATTCAAAAATCTGTTAGTGAAAAAATAAGAAAATACACAGATTTAGGAAATGAAATAAAAAGAATTTGGCATTCTCAGACTATAAAAATATTACCATTCGTTATTTCGGCTACTGGCATTATACCTAGCTCTCTAATTAAAAATTTAGGCGTATTAGATCTATCAAAAAATTTATATATAAAGATGCAAAAGTCGGTCATTTTGAATACATGTAGGATAACAAAAGATTTTTTAAATATTTATGTTGAGGGATCAGTAGGATTTATAGGCCCTGTTAGAAGTTCTACCGAGCCGAACCCTCTGATATGAAAATATCTGGAGACGGTGAATTTTTTTTTCCCATTTGATATCTGGTGATTTGACGTGTTGTTGTTCTTGTATTGTTTTGTATTTATTTTACTTATATAATGCACTTACATAGTGTTGATTGACTAGCTGATCATTTGTGGAAAAGTGAGTGGAAGGGTTAAGTTTTTCCTTTGGGGAAGACTTAACCCGGACAACTAAATCGGAAGTTTAAAAAAATAATTTAATTTATGTACCAATTTTTATATATTGTGGTCTCCAAGTGAACTTTTCCATTTTGATATTAGTTTAATTATGATGTGTTTTTGCAGATGTTTAGTTACTCTAGTGCTTAGTAGAATTTTATGAATTAACGGAATTAGAACAATAGGAAGAGTGTTAAAACAGATATATATAAAAATAAAAATGGAACAATTTAAGTTCATCGAAAAGTAAAAGACACTGAGATAATCAAAATAGTTAAAACAGGTATTTATAAAAATAAAAATGGCACAATTTAAATTCATAAAAAAAAAATGAGGCATTGAGATAATCAAAATGGTTAAAACAGATGTATATAAAAATAAAAATGGAACAATTAAAATTCATCGAAAAATAAAAGACAATGAGATAATGAAAATAGTTAAAACAGATATTTATAAAGATAAAAATGGAACAATTTAAATTCATTGTAAAATAAGAGACAAATAGATAATCTAAATTGTTAAAACAGATATTTGTAAAAATAAAAATGGGACAATTTAAATTCATCAAAAAATATGAGACATTGAGATGATCAAAATAGTTAAAAGAGATGTATATACAAATTAAGATGGAATAATTTAAGTTCATCGACAAATAAGAGACATTGCGATAATCGAAAAAATTAAAACAGATATTTATAAAAATAGAAATGGAACAATTTAAATTCATCGAAAAATAAGAGACATTGAGATAATTGAAAAAATTAAAAAAGGTATATATAAAAATAAAATTGGTATAATTTAAATTCATCGAAAAATAAGAGACATTGAGATAAACAAAATAATTAAAACAAATGTGTATAAAAATAAAAATGAAAAAATTAAAGTTCATCGAAAAATAAGTGACACAATAATCAAAATAGTTAAAACAGATATCACGATTTAAAATAATAATGCATAGGAAATGGTTGAAACAATTGTTATAATTATAGTTCATGCGACAGTTAAGAGAATTATAGAAGACTTTAGTTATTTGAAGAAGTAGAGTTTTTAAAATTAATAGTATAATAATTACCAAGGGATGTAAAAAAATGAATAAATATACCACATTTAAGAGAATTAGCAAAATTAAAATTATTAAGAAAAGTGAAAAAAGTGCAAGAATAAAAACAATCACTAGGATAGACGGAATCAAGTGGTTTGAAATTAAGAAATTAATTAGAATAGTTGTATCCAATTTTTGAATAGCATTATTAAGAGAAGTTAAGTGAGGTAATTGATTTAAGTAAGATAATTTTATTTGATGATATGATAGGATTAGGATTATCATGGAAATATAAGGAGTTAATTTAGTTGAAATTATTTTATAATTTAAAACAATTGAATGTATCACATGTATCATACGACATAAAGTAATTGAGAAATTAAAAATATTTAAGTACCTAAATTAAGTTTTGTATAATAATTCGGTAAATTAGCACAGTGAAAATAAATAGATGAATTGGAATAATTGAAGGATAGAATATAGAATAGAACATAGAATATATATAGAAAAGAATATTTGAGTGATTTAAAATGATCAGATAAAGGGGAATTATGGAGCAAGTTACGATAAATATTTGAAGCAAGTTGATAAGTTTAGTAAGATTATTAATAATTATAGATATATTTGTTATGTGAGCAAAGTTGACTGAGGAAAGAAAATAAATAAAAATTATTGAATTATTACAGGTAAGCAGATTAGTTAATGGATTTATTTTTGTTGACTTCCAGTCACATTTTTTTAATGTCCGATTCATACGAGATTCTAAGAATTTTAGAGTCCTCAGACTTACGAACATACACCTGACCATTTTTTGTCCATGTGAATTTATAGTTTTTTATTTTTGCCTGTTGTTTTGTTTGAGCCAGGAGGAATTTTTTTCTTGAAGTTAGGTGGTCGGATATATAGATGGGTGTACTGTGACCCATCTGAGTATGTGGTAGTCCTATGGATGAAGCAGTAATTCGGCCTTTGGTTTTAATGTGTTCTTTTAGTTTAGCCAGGAATAAATCTCGCATTAGTTTAGAGCTGAGGGTGATTATTATATCTCTTGGTTTTGAACGAGAATCATCGGAGCGGTTTCTGCCTCCCACCCGCACCACAGAGGTCGCGTCTTCGGGCTGTACTACCGATTTTATGACGTTTGTGGATAGGTTGTGAAATATAGTAACTAGATTTTCATGTGGATTTTCCGGGAAGTTGCGCAATTCTAGGTTGTTGGACTGAGACTCGTATTCCTGATTATCAATTTTATTCTCCAGGTACTCCACTGTTTTTTTGAGGTCTTGTTGTTCTTTTTTGAATGTTTCGAATTCAGTTTCAATTTTTTGGTTTTGGATTATGGTTAGATCGATTTTTTTTATTAGGTCATCGTATTGTTTGCTGATAAAATCAATACTTTTTTGCGTTTCTCCCTTGAATAATCCGATTTGTGTTAAGATTTCTTTTTTAATGTTATCCATTTTTTTATCGATGTGTTGAGTTATTTTTTCAATTTTTATTTCATCGAGTTCAAGCGCACTTTTACCTCTGGTTGTCATTGTTATATTAGGTAATGTGAAGTTGATTTAAATTTTAAGTGAGTTATTTATTGGAATAGGTTATTTATAATTTTTATTTGAATAATGTATGCTTTTGTTGATTTATTTATTAACTTGTAGTGACATCTGTGGCCAAGACTTTGCAGTAGTGCTTTTGATTATAAATAAAATAAAAATAAAAATCCTGTTGGTTTGATTGAGTTTCGAACGTCCGTCCTCCCCGTCGATATTAATTTCAACTGGTGTGACCGATTTATCCACAGGACTACTCCCGAGTTAAGTGTTGGCGACAGTATAGTTCTTTATATTATATTATAAATCGCCTTTGGAAGATGACAATGTTATTTTAGATTTTTAGTTTTCACTGTTCAACTGATTTTCATAAACAATTAACTATTGGTTTTTGTTTGTTTTATATGATATTCACTTTCACTGTATTCTTCACATCCACTAATTTCTTTGACTAATCGAGGTTACGACAGTTTATTAGTAAAACTTTAGTGTTGGGAATAAAAACAAAGATTTTAAATTATTAAACTAGACAACTGAGTCTAAAAACATCAATTTCAAACTGAAATAACACTTCCACAGAATAAATCGTGGACGATTAATCCAATAGTATCACTTTTCACTTGTTAATTTGCGTTTTTTGTTGTTTTTTTAGATATTTTAAACAGGAGTTTTTTTCTCGTTATCTCTGCGGGTAAAGATTATCTGTACCCTTCACAGTGCTTTTTTTCATAAATGAAAAAGTGTTTGTTGTATTCAAGAAAAATCGTCAAGAGATAGCATTAGAGCTTTGATTATTTAAATAATCAATAGTGCACGTGCATAAGGTGGAAACATTTAGTTTAGATGTAAATGAAATTCTTAGGGAATTTGCTTCAAAGACGGCCGAGAGACGCAACGTTTTTGGTATCGTTCAATGAATGCAATAAAGCAATAATTAAAAAAATAAGTTTTTATTCAGTGAACCTGTTATTTGTTTGACCTAGTCATCTCCGTTTTGTCTTATTTATAACTAGTTGATTGACTGGAGAGGAGAGTGAAGGAAGAGGGTGACTAAACAAGTTTGCCCCCCCCCCGTCATAGAGTACTTCCGCGGTCATTCAATGTGAATTATGCTGACAAATAATAATATATTTTGCATTTATTTTGAAAAAAAAGTTATCCATCTGTTATATAGTTGGCCATCTTCCTAATATATTTATATCTGTCGCATGATTATTAGCTTTTCTTTAATTTTTTTGTGGTCTCGTGCTCAACAAATTGTTTTATTTATTTATTATGTGTAATAACACTTTTTATAATAATATATAAAAATCACTGAGGATACGTGTTCGAAGAATAGCTGAAATGCTTATAATAATTTCTCTATCATCATAAATAACATGAATCTTCGTAGACTCTACCGGCTACCCAGATTTCAACTTACCACTTAAAGAATATTGTACTATTATATCTATCTTTTACGTATCATATTTTATCTTTTATGTACTTCTTTTACACAGTTATTATTATATTATGTACTTTAAACTTGTCATACTACTTTGCACAATTTACCTATAATAACGTACCTACCTAAATTTGTAAAAGACTTTATTGTGTAGCATTTAAAAAAAAACAACATAAGATGAAATAAATGGTCTGTCTTTGAAAAAATATTAATGTCACGTGATATTTTAAGATATAATAAACGAATAATCCTGCCATAAGCTAGTTGTAATTTCAACAAGTCCCGGGGCAAGTGACTTGCTAATTCATCAGTTATGCTAATCCTGAAAATCCTCGAAGGGTGTCGTTGTAAGGATATGCCATAATATCACCATCCCATAGTTTCAGCGCCCATGAGGTGATTTTTCAAAATACGATGCTCTAAATATTATTATTATTATCCGATTATAAATAATATTATTATTATCCGATTATTATTATGCACTCTTAGGACCGGTTGTTTCGGAGAATTTGAATAATTCATCAAATTTCAACGCTCATTTTCAAGTTCTGTGAAAGATTTTTTCAAGTTCTGTTTTTATTTCAGTTTTGTCAAGCAACTTACTGGACTTTCACAGAACCCGAAATTGAACGTTGAAATTTGATGAATTGTTCAAGTTCTCCGAAAAAACCCGTCCTTAGTGTACACTGTTCACACTTGAGCACGTAGGAACTACCTACCTAGTAAAAAAATATTTTGATTATTTGTAGAGTGTCGTTTTTGTGAAAAACCACCTCAAGGGCCTAAGATATAACTTATTGCAGGAAAAAAATGTTTACTTTACAATTTTAAAACCATTTTTTACATTGAGGCCCTGAGGAATATAATTTACTTCTGGGCCTGAACATTTTTTTTTTTTTTTTTAAAATTATTGTACGACAGACAGGTAAGTCCAATTATGGTACAATTTTATTAAAACTAACAATACATGTACATATATTTTTAAAAACATGGTATAGTGATATTAAACACATCTATATCCGCTGGTAGGGCATTTAGTAAGGTCATACCTCTTGTCATGCTATGTCGGGCAATGACATCTGTCCGACCCTGCGGTATACAGAATAGGTCGTGGCTACGATTTCGACAGTATTTATCAGGAACGAATAATCCACAGCATGACAGGAGATATGGGCAATCGATAAGGTTTTTTAGTAACTTTAATTCAAATACCATGAGTCCGGCATTACGCCTAGTCTCCAGGCTTTGGTAATTTGTCTCCTTTAGCAGTTCCACGTGATGCATGAATTTCGGATATATTCCGTATGATCGCATGTAAACATACCTTAGGAATTTTTTTTGATTTTTTTCAATCATATTTATGTATTTAAGTTGATAAGGTATCCAGACAGTACTGGCGTACTCCAGCTTGCTTCTGACCACTCCGTTGAACATGGAGGTCATTGCTTCTTTGTTATTGAATTGTTTGCAAGTTCTAATTACAAAACCAAGAGTTTTGGAGCAAGCCGAGGTAAGCTGGACTATGTGGTTTGAAAATGTCAGCTTGGGATCAAAGATCACCCCAAGGTCCTTGATGATGTTTACGCGTGTAAGTACTTCACCATTCATTCTATACTGGCAGAATACCGGATTTTGTGAACGACTATAAGTCATAACAACGCATTTTTTAATATTGAAGTTAAGTTTATTTTCTACCGACCATATCATGATTGAATCGAGGTCGGCCTGCAGTTTCGAATAATCATAATCTGATTCGATTTCCTTCATCAGTTTCATGTCATCTGCGAATAGTAGACATGAGCTGTGACGTATACAATCCTGAATGTCATCAATCAGAATGAGGAATAACATGGGACCAAGATTCGATCCTTGAGGAATTCCTGACAGAGCTGCGAACTTATGGGAGTCGTATCCATTTATATTTACATACTGACTTCTATCTTTTAAATATGACGCAAAAAATGTCAGTAAGGGTTGATTAAAACCTATTTTATGCATCTTTTTTATTAGAATATCGTGATCTACTCGGTCAAATGCCTTTGCGAAGTCCGTGTAAATTACGTCCGTCTGATGCCTACAGTCTAGGCCTTGTGCTACCCGTCGAGAGAAAGAGAGTAAGTTGGTTACCGTTGATTTCTTCGGTAAGAAGCCATGTTGATTACCTCTTAAGAAAGGCGTGATTTGTGGACTGATTTTATCACAGATAATCATTTCAAAAATTTTTGGAATTGTTGACAGTACTGCAACTGGTCTATAATTTCTGACGTCAGTCTTTTCATCAGCTTTGTGAATGGGGCTGACCCTCGTTAGTTTCCAACACTGTGGAAATGTGGAAGACATGATGCAGAGATTAAATATGTACGCAAGGGGAACACAGATATTTGGAGAGATTTTTATAATTGTTGAAGGAGGAATACCGTCCGGACCAGTAGCCTTATCAGGTCGGAGATTCCGGATACAAGTTTCTATTTCCTGGATGTTGGTCAATCCGAGTGAGATATCTCCAACGTTCCAGGGTGATGCTGTTGGGAAATTGGTTTCAAGTTTAGGGGTTACTTGACTATAGACGGAATGAAAATAGTCAGCAAACTTATTTACAATTGTGTTAGGGTTAGTAAAAGTTACGCCTTCCTCAATCAAGCATGTTGGTGAGGTTGGGTTAACTTTTTGTGACCTAATATAGTTCCAGAAAAACTTTATGTCGTCTTTGATCCCATTCTGAACATTTTCCATGTATTGTTTTTTAGCAAATTTAATTTCAGATTTTAGCTCGGATCTACTCGCTGAAAATATCAGATAATCGGATTGCTTTTTGTGCAATAGATATCTTTTTCTGAGCGATTCCTTTCTTTTCAGTTTATCTATAATGCTCTTATTGAACCATATCGGATATACATCGTTTGTGATGTTGGGTTTGTTATTTGGTATACATAATTCAAAAATACTAAACAGTACATTGTTTAAATATTTCACTGCTTCGTCTACAGATTTTATGGTGTACAAAAATGTCCAATCAAAATGCGAAAGAATATTATTGCACAGTTCTATGTTTGCTCGCTTATAATTAAATTGGTGGAAATTATAATTGTGGAGCGAAGGCGGGGGCCCGCGGGGGGCGCGGCGATCGTTTTGGCGGGGTCTTCGTCTGCACCGAACCGCTCTTGATAGGCGCGCGGAAATGTCCAGCGTCGGGTGATGCTGGTCTTCATTTACCAGTGGTTCCTCGCTTCTCATCACGTCACACACATTTATATTGCTAAGGATAAGATCGAGAATGTTATCGCTACTGTTCTTCACTTTATTGTACTGCGTCAGTCCATTCGAGTTTGTGAAATACGAAAAATCAGTTAAGACGTCTTCGGGTTTATTATTTAAGTTAAAATCACCCAAAATTATTATGTTCTTATTTAATAATATATTGGCTTTATTGTCTAAATGTTCATAGAAAATACGTCTATTTTCGCTGTCATCTGTGCAGTAGAAGTACACTACACATATAAACACAGTAAAGTTATCTTTACACACTTTTACCCAGAGGTGTTCGCCATCTGTTTCTAGCTCCCTTACTCTTATTGAATTTAACGGTTTACGTACTGCGAGCAGTACCCCTCCCCCTCGTTGCCCCTCTCGGTCCCGGCGATGTACTGTGTACTGGCTGGTGGACAACAGTTCTGCGTCGAATACAGAGGTTTGCAACCATGTTTCAGTTAGAGCAATAACTTCAGAATTTTGTGAAATAACGTTGTTCGAAAATTCACCTATTTTCGTATTTAGACCACGCACATTTTGGTATTTCAACGCTAGTTTTGCCATTTTTAGGTAGGTAAAGATTTACCTGATTGTGTGCCACCTTCTTTATTTGATGGTGATAAGAATTTAAATTTAGACACAGCGATACCTGCCGGCCAGTTGGCGGCATCTAGGAATGTATCTTTCTTTTCTTCCGGGACACCTATTTTGAAGGAGGTGTAGTTCCCTTTTGCCTTCAATGAGACAATATCAAATTCGGAGTCCGGTTCAATGGTTTTGAGAAATGCGTGCACGTGTGTGCTATCGGTATCTAGGCTAAAGCGCCAAGCGTGGATATAATGCTTTCGCTCTATTGCTCGCAACGCCGTTTCTTTTTTAGTGCCCGTTATTATGAGGGATGTACGATGTCGCGGCTTTCGTGCTTGCACCTGCCACTCACTCTGATCATCAACGTGTTACATGTCTTTTTGAGGAGAGGAAAGACTGTACATGGGTATTAAAGAGACCCATGATGCATGAGGGAGGAAAAACAGAGGCCGGCAAATCATTCCACAATTACTAAATTAATGTAGGTATTGATCAATAGATGAATCAGTAGATATTTACACCATGCAATTTGAATATGTAAAATATTTCTCATGTAGGTATAACAATAAACACATTAGGAAATACAGGTAGGTATACGAACCAAGTTTTGAGGTTATTTAGAGTAGGTACTACCTAATTAAATATATATATTGTTTTTACAATATTATTCAATAGAACAATTTCTGTTGTCATGCTATGCTATGCTTGAAAATCTATTCTGCAGTTTGGTATCTTGAACAATTCGTGTCATGATGACGACTACCTACTGCTCAAGTTTTCAGGCACGTAAATGTCGAAGCATTCCAAGAGTAATAGGCTATCAAATAGAGATACACACTACTTTATTAAAACTAAGTATTGCAAGATATGTATGACGATTTTTTCAATTTGTTTCAATGTACCTACCCGCCCAGCTGCCTACCTACCTAATTAAAGTCTCAACTCTTTCTTCGGATATTTCTTTAACCTCATCTGTATGATTGGAGGTTGGCTGAGTGTTTTACACCCGCAGAGGGGAGGTTTTCCTTGAGCAGTTAGAGACAAGAGTTTAAGTTCAAAGTGTCGCTTATGGGTGGATTCATTAAGTCTGAACTGTACGCGGCATTGCACAGTGCTGAAATCCCATACATGAATAGGTACAAAATTAAAAATGGAAACAAAAATTGTCGCATAAATAATTAACACTCCAGCAGGTTTGGTGACTAGTGCATGGCGCTAATTAGCAAATAACTATTTCTCAAAAATAATCTTAGGTAACTATGACAAGGTAATTAGACAATAGTAAAAGTTAGGTTGCTTTGTTCTCCGGACGAAAAAGACGTCCTTAAAAACCAGGTGGTTAGCCTCATTAACACAATCTCAAGTTGGATGTCTGTCAATAAACTTAAACTAAATCCCACAAAGACAGAATTTATGTGGATAGCTTCCCCTGGAAGGCAAGCTCTCCTTGACTTCAGTCCAATCCGTATTCAGGATACGGATATAATCCCTTCTGCAGAAATAAAATTTCTAGGTTTCACTATGGACAATATTCTTTCTCTTGAATCGCAAATTTCAAAAGCTGTGAGTTCTGGTTTTTTCCATTTAAGGCAGATAAAATCAATCAGGAGATGCCTTCCCTCTGATGGAGCAAAGTCACTCATAAATTCGTTCATCGTCTCACGTATGGACTATTGCAATAGTGCATATGCCGGCCTACCTCAGAAACAAATCAATAGAATCCAGTCAGTTTTTAATGCTGCGGCAAGAATGATTTTTGGTGAATCTAAGTATTGCCGTATAACCCCACTTCTAAGGGATCGCCTTCACTGGCTTCGATGCCCTGAAAGAATAGAGTTTAAGATCTGCTTAATGACCTTCAAAGCATTGCAAGGAATGGCGCCAGCATATATATCGGAACTATGTATCCGACAAAACTTAAGCAATAGACAGCTTATCTAGATATTAGTAATCGTCTAATCGAACTTTCTAGGTCAAATCGAGCTGTTTACTATGATCGTTCTTTTAGTGTAACAGGCCCTCTCATCTGGAATAGACTTCCCTCAGCTCTTACTAATCTCCAGAATTTGGCTGAATTTAAACGAGCTTTAAAAACAAAATTATTTGAAAAATCTTACCATTTATAAATTTTAACTTCTTTTCAATATTTATAATAAGCCATATTCTAAAACTTCCGGTAATTGTTTGGTTTCGGTTGTCTCCTTATTGTACCTTTTTAGTGTCTGCTCAGAAAATTCTCATTTCTGAGCAAAAACTGCCTCCTGTTTTATGTTATGTTTTAGTTTTAATATTCGTGTTTTGTCCTGTCCTACTGTTATTGTTATTCTAAGTTTTGTCATCACTTTGTATAAACAGTGTATTTAGTGTTATAATATTAGATCTGTATTGGGTAAGGCACACTGTAGGAATAATTTTAAGAACTATTAACACTGAATTACCATTTTTTTAAAGTTTGTTATACGAGTAGTTAAGCGCACTTGAAGTGAAATGACACTAAACTGCGCTATATAAATTCCATGTTATTATTATTATTATTATTATAAACCATTTATTTTACAAAATTCAGAGTTCGAGCATCAGTGTACTTATATTAATATTTGTTTTTTTGTATATAGTTTTTGAGTATGGAGGCTACTAACAAAGAATACCCATATTATTAACTAAGACTACCAAAACATTAATAATAATAATAACATGGAATTTATATAGCGCAGTTTAGTGTCATTTCACTTCAACTGCGCTTAACTACTCGTATAACAAACTTAAAAAAAATGGTAATTCAGTATTAATGGTTCTTAAAATTATTCCTACAGTGTGCCTCACCCTTTGATTATATAAATGTCTAGATTGAGCGTTTGAGCGACGAAACGCCAAAAAAATATCAGCCAACTGTTGGCTGATAAGCTCGTTCAGTCCGCTCAGTTGCCAAACTATCGCTGTGCGGTAAACACGTGTTGTGTGACATTTGAAAATGACGATTTGAGCTATAACAGTGTGCAGAAATTACAAAGGACGATTGAAAATAACTAAAAATGTTACCTATCATAGGTAAGTTACCCTTTCAAAGCCATATAATAACCATTTAGTTAAAGAAACAATTCAGTTTTAATAGTGTAATTTAGTCTTACCATCGTATTGACAACGCCATATTTTGACGCATTGTTTACAGGGTTGCCTGTTCTTCAAATTAAAATACCCACATAAGGTAAAAATTGCAAGGCGCAAATGACGCCGTTCTTTTTTTTTTTTTTTTTTTTTTTTTTTTTTTTTTTTTTTTTTTTTTTTTTTTTTTTTTTATATTTACTCCACACAGGAGGCCCTGAAGAAAATAATTTCCCTCGGGGCCTATGTCATCTTTGGGGATGCTGTGTGGAGGGTCTTTTTTTGGAGAGGAAGGAGTGAACATGGGTCTTGAAGAGTCCCATGTTGTAGGAGGGAGGAAACACAGAGGCCGGCAGTTCGTTCCACAGCCGAGCTGTTGAACTTAAGAACGAATCGTAGAAGCGACCCGTTAACTTTAAATTCAGTAAATTTAAATGATTCTTCTCTTTAAGAAATATAAGAATCTAGTAAATAAAAAAATTCCCATGAGTGCGTTGTTAATTTTAAAATAGGTTTTAATAATTACCCAAAGTACACTATATATAATAATATTATAAATGTGAAAGTTTGTCTTTGTGTTTAAGTGTTTATAAATTCTTCGCGTTGACACTATATTTAAAAAAGTTATGAATTCGAAATTTGTTTATCTATTAAAATTACAAAAAAATGTGACAGGTTTGTTTGGTGAAGTATCAAGTAAACGAATTATAGGTCCCGCAAAATCGAAACATATTTTTTCCCAACTTTTTTGGGAAATACTAGGGAGCTGGTATCACTCAATACGCCTACAGTGAAGTTAAGCGCTTACGTCAACGATATAAGTTGCGTATACTTGTGTGCGTGACACGCACACAAGTATTTCAAATCTGGCCTGTTCTTTCTGTCGGAATAACAGTGCGACACTCTATCTAGACATTTATATAATCAAAGGCCTTACCCAATACAGATCTAATATTATAACACTAAATACACTGTTTATACAAAGTGATGACAAAACTTAGAATAACAATAACAGTAGGACAGGACAAAACACGAATATTAAAACTAAAACATAACATATAACAGGAGACAGGAGGCAGTTTGTGCTCAGAAATGAGAATTTTCTGAGCAGACACTTTAAAAAGGTACAATAAGGAGACAACCGAAACCAAACAATTACCGGAAGTTTTAGAATATGGCTTATTATAAAATATTGAAAAGAAGTTAAAATTTATAAATGGTAAGATTTTTTAAATAATTTTGTTTTTAAAGCTCGTTTTTAAATTCAGCCAAATTCTGGAGATTAGTAAGAGCTGAGGGAAGTCTATTCCAGATGAGAGGGCCTGTTACACTAAAAGAACGATCATAGTAAACAGCTCGATTTGACGTAGAAAGTTCGATTAGACGATTACTAACATCTAGATCTGCTGACCTTAGAGTAAGCTGTCTATTACTTAAGTTTTGTCGGATACATAGTTCCGATATATATGCTGGCGCCATTCCTTGCAATGCTTTGAAGGTCATTAAGCAGATCTTAAACTCTATTCTTTCAGGGCATCGAAGCCAGTGAAGGCGATCCCTTAGAAGTGGGGTTATACGGCAATACTTAGATTCACCAAAAATCATTCTTGCCGCAGCATTAAAAACTGACTGGATTCTATTGATTTGTTTCTGACATAGACATATGAATATTAGTTCTGAGGTAGGCCGGCATATGCACTATTGCAATAGTCCATACGTGAGACGACGAACAAATTTATGAGTGACTTTGCTCCATCAGAGGGAAGGCATCTCCTGATTGATTTTATCTGCCTTAAATGGAAAAAACCAGAACTTACAGCTTTTGAAATTTGCGATTCAAGAGAAAGAATATTGTCCATAGTGAAACCTAGAAATTTTATTTCTGCAGAAGGGTCATTCCGCCGTTTCGTTCAAATCGCATGTTCTTGCAAAAAAGTCATATGAAAAATAATGTTTTTCAAGAAAGTTTTATTGGAAAATGTAGTTATTTAAAAAAGGAAAAAGTAGTATTTACCGGATTAGGCATTTGTTACTTAATAACTTTATGGTATACAAAAAACATGCTAAAATCTCATTACCTTCCCCGTGTTAATGAGGGACCGGTAAATTGATCAATAAATAAGAACATTTTACACTAGTAAAATCACTACATTCATTAATCGACCTGAATGTACAACTAATTTTGCATATTTATTGTTGTTTAATTTATTTTTAATGTTACTGTATCATAGAAAGAATTGAGATTTTGTTTTTGTCCAGAAAAAATCGCTGTCGTCTTCGGCCAAAGCGGTAATTAAAATTGTGACCGTGTTTGTCACTGTTCGTCAGCTGTACCCCACCCCGCGCCTCCGTTACTAATCAGTGTACCGCTATATCTGGACGGGGGAGGACGTGCGTCGCTGAATAAAGAAATATCTGCGATCTCCGTGCTCGAAAACGACTTTGTCACCGACCAGGCATCATTACCTTCCAGCATTTTTTAAAGTAAGTACATGTTTTAAAAATTCGAATCATGAACCTATAAACTATAATTAGTCGGACTATTTTTTATTGAAACATAAAGATTTGTAATGTCATTATTAAGCGAGTTATTAAGGAAAGATTGTCAAAACCTCATTACCCTCCGTCTCATTACCTTCCGTATCGTAAAATTTTTTGCCGGATGGTAATTTAGAGGTGTGGAGGGTAATGATAAATTTGTAAGGGTTATTTTTACGTTCATCTGGGACCATGTTTGGGGGTTCATAAAAGTTAATATTATCAATAAAAGCAGTTTCTTGCGTTCTAGCGTCGGACAATTTCAGTTTTGGTGAAATACATATTTTCGTTTTATCTATTTACTGATATGGAAAAACAATCTGTTAAAATTTACCCTGCGAATTTTCATTTGAAAATCGATTTTTTTATTCAATGATATAATTATAATTATTCAAATGTAAACGAATAATATATTAAACAAATGGTTTAACTATTCCCCTACAGTCACAATTATTTTCATTACTTATCTTCATTACTTCAGTTGTCTATTAAAACAGATGAATTTTTACAAAATTTCAAGTTTCTAAACAAATCCAGATTTGAACAAAAATCTATATAAAGGGCATTATTAAGAGTCCAACGCAAATTTCTTGATTAAAAAACCATATCATTACTGTTAGATTTTAAATCATTTAGGGAAAAAAATATTAAACAAAGATATAAAAGTAGTGTAACAATTTTTGGGCTCTCCTGTAAAAGTAACGAAATTGAAATTATCCATATTTGTTATTCAACTTCTCACTTGATCCGATACTTATGATAATTTTTCTTTATTATTTGTTACAGGCTAAACACCATAATCCGCAATGGCAAAGTTAAATAAAAAACTGAAAAAAGAAGAAAAGTTACCCAAGGACAGGCTGCGTAAGCAACAAAAATATGCTGAGATTAAAAACAATCCGGAACTGTACAGTCTTCAGAAAGCGAAAGAAAAAAAAAGATACTTAATGCGAAAAGCGCAAAAAAAGATTTGCAGCATTGAAGATATGAGTGAAAGAGCCCAGAGAGAGCAAAGACGAAGATGGCGAAAGAATTCTGTAAATAATTGGAAGAAAAAAGAGGAGCAGCGTAAAATAGAAACGATTACAGTAGAAAATATGCCTCCAATTCATGAAAATGTCAAGGAAGTACCCAATAATGTGCAAAATACTCTAGATCCTGACCCTCTCGCAGTCGAGAATGAACAACAAATCATTAAAAAAAATGTGCGTGGCCTAACGAATGTTAGAAAATTGAGGTATAGATCATTGAAAATCATTAAGACGTTACAGGACCAGATAAGCAAACTCAGGAACGAGAAAAGAAACGAACAAAAGAAATTGAAGGCGTTGCAGCTACAAAACGTAAATAGACCAATCGAAGATACAGTAGAGAAAAAAGTAAACGACATAGTTAAATACATCCCAATGAATAAAGTCGAAGATGTAAAAAAGAAATTGTTGTTCAGTGAATCGCTGTCTCGAGGATTAAATGAAAAATACAAGGCTTTAAAAAAAAACAGAGAAAAGACAGTTTGCGAATGAAATACTGAGAGACAAGAACAAGCTAAAGAAATATAAAGTACTCAGTAAAGTTCCCTTTCAAATCAGAAAGACTTTAGCTGAAAACAAGAATAACAAAACAAATGAAATAAAACGGAAGATACAAGATTTTTTTGAAGAAGATGTAAATAGTTCTCAAGTTCCTTAAATATTATGTTCCTATTTAGATGTAAGACCTTTATCTTGTACTTATTAGTTACATATGTTGTGTTTGTTTTAAGTATCTCTGATTTTATTTTAAACTGCATTTCAATTGACTTCTGATTTTTTCTTATTTTTAATTATTATTTTTATTATTTCTATTTTTCAAATATTACAATGTTTGCTTAGGAATGTGAAAATTTTGTATTTCTTGTGTACAAACCTACTTAGGTATAAAACGTAATTATAAAGAATTTGACTATTCCTTATAATTTCTGGGTAAGTAGTATAATAGGAAAATTTTATTTATTGTTATTAAGTTTAATTTGTAGAACTCCATTTTATTTTTTTATATATACAATAATATTATTATTGGGTTTATAAAAACAGTTTATTTTTAAACAAGTTCTGCTGTGTAATTATTATTACGCGTGACAGCTGTTTGACAGTTTGATAATGCCTTTAGAGGGCGAAACAGCTGTCACGCGTAATAATAATTACACAGCAGAACTTGTTTAAAAATAAACTGTTTTTATAAACCCAATAATAATATTATTGTATATATAAAAAAAAAAAAAAAAAAAAAAAGGAAAATTTTAGTTGTGTTGGGTTTGATGTTCCAGCTGCCTTTTCTTAATTTGTATTTTGATATTTTTTTCCATTATTTTTTAACAATTCATACAGATATTGCAAAAGCATAAGTAAGCAGAACTGATTACGTATGAAAAAATGTATTTCTTGTCTCCAATGTTCAAAAGTCTGAATAAAGCATTTAGTTTTTCACTATAATAGGTTTTTCTTCTTTTTCCTAATCCGCTCACCACGTCAAATGATACTTAGCATGATTTGAAATCTATTTTATTATTCAATTTCTATTCAAATTTCATTATTCACAGACATTTTAAGAACCAAACATGTTCACTACCATCTATTAATATTTCATTACCAAACTTCATTACCATCCAAATTTTTAAATTACCATCCAACAGTTTTTCATTACCATCCACACCTTCATTACCTTCCATCAATTTTCTTCGAATCCAAGTGTCGCACAAAGGTGCCCTTTTCACTTTTATACATCTGATAGGTACGGGAACCCATTTCTATAAAAATATATAGTAAAAAGGCAAAAAAAAAATCCGCGGAAACAGGCAAATTTGAACGAAACGGCGGAATGACCCAGAAGGGATTATATCCGTATCCTGAATACGGATTGGACTAAAGTCAAGGAGAGCTTGCTTTCCAGCGGAAGCTATCCACATAAATTCTGTCTTTGTGGGATTTAGTTTAAGTTTATTGACAGACATCAAACTTGAGATTGTGTTTATGAGGCTAACCACATCGTTTTTAAGGACGTCTTTTTCGTCCAGAGAACAAAACTTGAAAATCAAACGATCATCTGCGTAGCCTTGTGATTCAAAGCCAGTTGAGTGAATTAGTCGTTCAAGACGATTCGTATAGAGAATGAAGAGAATGGGGCCTAGGACAGAACCCTGGGGAACTCCAAATTCTATGGGAGTTTCAGGTTATGTACGTTTATTGAAAGTTACTGAGGCTACTCGTCCAGACAGGTACGATGTCATCCATTGGAGTGCATCACCTCGAACGCCAAATTCGGTTTCAAGCACATTTAGTAAAATACTATGATCTACGGTGTCAAATGCCGCACTCATGTCAAGAACAGATATCAAACCCAACTTACCTGCTTCCATCCCGATGATCAAGTCTGAAACAACCCGCAAAAGAACAGTTTCCGTTGAATGAAACCGTCGATAAGCGGATTGATTTTTGGCAAACAGACCAGCGGAGTTCAAGTACCCCACTAATTGTTTGGCAACGATTTTCTCAAGCAGTTTTGATAGGAATGGTAGGTTGGATATTGGCCTGTAATTATCTGTATTATCAGTATTAAGATTTTGTTTTTTTAGTATTGGAGTTATAATTGATTTTTTAAGTGATCCCGGTACAAGTGAATTTACAAGAGACTTCCGGATAATTTCGGTAATTACAGGTGCTATATCCGGGAGACATTTCTTTAAGAGCCAGGTCGGTATGGGGTCTTGAGCGCATTGCTTGTTTGGGCAAGACTTCACAGCACGTACGACATCTTCTTCAGTTACTGCTGCAAAAGTAGTGAAGTTACCAGTGAGCGGAGTTGTTGCTGCGACAGAAGGCAATCCTACCCCACCGAGAGCCCGAATTTTTTCGACTTTACTCCTAAAATATGTCGCATGACTATCCGCTTCAAGAGAGGAATCAATCTTGATGTTGCTATCTCCACATAAAGTTTTTATATTTTGCCACAGTTTTCGAGGGTCCTTTTCTGCCTCAATTTGTTCACACCAAAAGTTAGATTTTTTCTGCGTTACTTCTTCCTTGTAAGCATTTTGTTTCGCAATCCAAAGTTGCCGATTGCTGAAAGTCGGGTTTCGTCTGTACAACCTCTCGAATTTTCGCATTTCCCTTTTCTTCTTGAGACATTCAGCATCGAACCATTTGCAGCCATTTCGAATGCGGCAGACCTTCTCTATGAAAGGCGCATTTTTGTCAAGTAATGCCAGTAGCGTAGAATTATAAAAAATTACTAACTCTTCTACCTGGTATTTACAAAAACTTTTCCTTATCACAGAGCGGTGAGATTTTCAGTTCATTGCAAAATGCCTCGAAGTCGAATTCTCTCCAATTTCTAGAGATAACGGATTTAAACTCCAATTTTGGAGGATCGAAGGCAAACACGGATGTGACGAGACGATGATCCGATAGTCCAATGTCAGTCACGTGAGTTCTATTCGGGGGAGACCCAACTCGGGAAACACAACCAAGATTAACTTAGATAAACCAAGATAAACTAAGATTAATCATGTTTAACCGACAATAACCATGATTAAAGAAGATTTTTGTAAACCTCTCGGTTACAAATTATTATAAGCAATATTATTGTAAGAGAAAAAACTTACAAATTGAAAAATCTCCCTAGAAAAAGTACTTTTCACTAATGGGACTCGAACCCACGGCCTTCAGATTACCGGTCGGCAGCTCTACCACTGAACTATGGCGGCTTATTTAATACCCACCAAATTAGTCAATTAATCAAGACATATATCTCGACGCCCTTAAGTGGGAGAATTAGCACTAATAATTCCTTTACCTACAAAAATGAAGTTCGTTTTTCAGGTGAGAAAAAAATTAATAAGCAATAATTTTGCTTTCAGAACACTTAGTACACATTGACTAATTTGGCGGATAGGCCGCCATAGCTCAGAAGTAGAGCTGCTGAGCGGTAATCAGAAGGCCGTGGGTTCGAGTCCCATTGGCAGCATGTCACTTTATAGGTGACGTTTCGATAGATAATTTTGCCTTAACTCATTTACTGTAAAAAATACTTCCAAGTGTAACCGCAGCCTTACAATAATTATTGCTTATAATAATTTGTAATCCTTTTTGCTATGCATAAACCTTACCTTATAAACATTAAGTTAATTCAAAAGAAAATTAATAACCTCTCTGTTTGCTGTCTTATTTTAATTTTTGTTTGTTGTATTTTTTTTATCTAATATAGTTTTATTTTCATTATTACTAACTTTATTTTGTTTTAAAACTTTCTGTGATGTTAATATTGTACTACCTACATGTAAAACCCCTCAGGACGCTTGTACACCCACTTTCAGTTATATTATTTTGTTCTTCTACTTTTTGCGTCTATCAGTACATTTTTTAATAGAATACCACACACGAGTCTCAATCGCTCCCGTCTGGAGTCAGTGAGACTATGGCCTATCCCCAATTGGGGAATGTTGTGAGACTGAAGGTAGGTGAGGGGAATGAGACGAGGAAGAGGAAGGTGGGGAAGTACCAGGATATTCAGTTCTGGTCACCAAACACAGCTAAAGCCATTCCAAGCTAGCTTAACACACTTTAATCGGGAAGGGTAGTTCTACCCGTTCGCGTTCGGTCGATTGATGCTTAACGTCGGAAGGGTATTTCTACCTTCTGCGCCCGCCTCATTTCAATGGCAGAAAAGAAGAACTTATCCGATGTTTTTATATGAATATTAAATACCAATCTCTCTGTAAAGGTTCCTACTATACGTACGTAATTATCAAATTGTAATGCAAGTCTTTTTTTAGTATTTATCTTGGAGTCTTTTGTGCACATCGATATTTTAACTAAAATGACCTATATTATTGAACACCTGACACTTGATAGGTATTGCGTTTGAAGTACAACGAAATAAGTAATTTAGATAACATATTCTGTTATTATAATAGTTCAATTACTGGAACGAGAGTTTTTATGTCCCTGAAACTCGAAACAAATCTCTCTATCTCGGTCCCGCACCCACTCAACTACTGAGTGTCTGGCGCATCTAACAAAAGCAGGTATCGGCGAACACAGTTAGGCGGACCATAATAAATATTTACAAGTGCATGCTTGTTTTTAAAAAGCAAATTGTCTTACGGTTGTGTTCTGAGGAGATTATTTTAAATTTCATTTTAAAAAATAACCAATATTATTAGCATGTTCCGATGGTTTTTTGGGTGGCAATTGCACAAGTGGTATTTGAATGGGTAATAATGTGTTACTCTGACGATACTAGTGATGTGGCAATTGTTTTTTGTTTTTATAATGATTTGGGCTTTGTGAAAATATAATAATTTGTAATTTTATAAAATTGAAACCTAGTTTATACTTTAAAAATTGAACCCTAATGACCCAACAATGACTTTTTTTTCGATTTATTAAGTTGCATTAGAAATAATTCTTGGTTTTCGGCTAGAAATTTTATAGCTTGGGTATGCTGAGTTAGTATGTAGAAAATTTTATTAAAATATTTCCATTATTTTCGAAGATATAGCGATTTAAAACAAATTAAAGAAACTCGCGCGGGCCTTTATTTTCGCCCATTTTCAGCGGTCTGCCGGCGAAAAAATAACCCGATCAAAGTGTTAATAAAACACCAAAACATCATACAAATAAGAATACTGAAGGGGTAAATAAAATCATATAAATAAGTTGCCTTCGTGTGGCGTAACTGAAGTTTTATAAGTACTTGAACCCCGAAACAGCCGTCACAAAAATAAATACAAAAATATTTGCAAAACTCAGTTAGCTATCTGTTCTTTCCGGAATGCGACAATTCCTATTCCAAATAGTTTATGTCATAAGAATTATATTTATTCGTCATTTCTTTTTTAAAAGTAGCATAAAAACATATATTATTTCCTCACATGTTCACAAATAATGTCATAGCCTTATATTGTAAAGTACAGTAATATTTTTGGCATGGTATATTTATAAACACGGTGTCTTACAACTATATTATGAAATTCTAAATTAATGTTGCATTGTAAATTTCATTTTTAGGACTTATTTTTAAGTGTTAGGTAAACTACCTACTGAAGCCCTTATCTATTGTCTATCTCAAGTAGGGAAAGCAATAAATCTCCAACATTATATGGCAGCTTAAAATGAGAAGTGTTGAAGTCCCACCCGCTATATCACCGTCCGAACCATAATAAAATTAAATGTGCATCTTCCGAAAAAAATATTTACATTGCTAACGTCATGTTCAATATCTTTTATATTATTATTTCTGTTTTACTCTGTACCCACTTACCTATATTGTACCTACTTTTAATTTTTAACTTATTATTTTTTAAATTTGTTTTTTATTTAAATTTATTCAGGAAACTTATAGTCGTATAGCAAAATATAACAATAAACATGAATATGTTATAGACCAATTAAATTCCATGAAATGTTAAAGAAGTACATAATATAATTTTTTTATGTTCTTTATTCAGTAAAGTTTATACATTACAGTAAACGGGTAAATTTTTGGCCACCACACTAGGCACATGCCCATTGCCCGTGTTGTAGTGGTCAATTTTATGTTAAGTATAATAATAACAGTAACTGTCGTAATTCGAGTCGGACGTGTCGGACTGTGCTCTGCATCGCAACTATCTGATATGGCGACCAGATCATCCCAAGCTTGGGAAACAATTACCACGGCCCTAAAGGACCTCACGGAACAAATAGGAGGACTTAAAAGTCATATAAAGGAGCTCAACATCAAAATTGGTGAGCAATCCAATATTATTGTCACTCAAAATTCTACCTTCGCCAATCTAACGGCGAAGATAGTAGCTTTAGAGGCGGCATACCGTACGGAGGGGCGCGCAACCAGCGATCCGGGTGCCCCACCCGCCCCGCCCGACCACCTGCGGACAATATCCCGACACCATCGAAAATTCCGGAGGTTGTCGAAATATTTCACAACGGTGAAGATAAACCTGAAGAAACAGAAAAACCGAAGAAAAACAGAAAACCGAGAAAGAGGAAAGTGGTGCCTGCTGCGCAACATCAAGAAGAACCAAACCATCCTTCTCTCGACCCGGAAGACCAAGGAGACTGGAAAACACAAGCCCGCAAACCTCGGAAACGCACGCGACCAATAACGGGTACTAGGAAAGACACCTCTTTACGCGCCGTCGAACGTAAATTCTACATTCACGCTTGGCGTTTTAGCCCGAACACCGAAATCGCGCATATAAATACCTTTCTTAGGTCTATAGAAGCAAACATAGATTTTGACATTGTCAAATTGAATGCGAAAGGGAACTACAGTTCCTTTAAAATTGGCGTTCCTCAAGACAAAGAAGACACATTCTTAAACGCAGCAAATTGGCCGGCAGGAATTTCAATTTCAAAATATAAATTCCTAGGAAAAAGCGTGCCGACTTAATGGCGATGCTAGAATTAAAATATCAAAATGTTCGTGGCCTAAACACGAAAATAGATGAATTTTCAAGAAACGTTATCTCACAAAATTCAGAAGTAATTGCTTTGACAGAAACATGGTTGCAAACCTCTGTTTTTGACAAGGAACTGTTTACCGATCAGTATACAGTACATCGGCGGGATCGAGACGGGCAGCAAGGGGGAGGGGTACTTCTTGCTGTCCGCAAACCACTTGCATCGATGCGCTTAAAGGAACTAGAAACAGACGGCGAGCATCTATGGGTAAAGGTAGTTAAATCTAACTTTACCGTAGTCATATGTGTTACGTATTTTTATTGCTCAGACGATACTGAAATTAGACGCAACTTCTATGAGCATCTAGATACTAAATCCAATTTATTATTGAATAAAAATATTATTATACTGGGTGATATTAACCTACATAATAAACCTGAGGACGTGTTAAACGACTTTAAATATTTTTGTGGTTCAAATGGATTAACTCAGCACAGTGAAGTATTAAACAGTTATGACAATATCCTGGACCTCGTCCTAAGTAACTTGTCCCTGTGTGAAGTGACTAGAAGCGAAGAGCCGCTAGTCAAGGAAGACCATCATCATCCAACACTGGCCGTCGCGGCGCGTCTAACGCGAGCCGCACCATCACATAGCAACGGCCACAAACATCACCGCGCCCGCGCCCGCCCCGCCTCGTCTACACACAATATCAACTGCTACTCGCAATATAACTTTAAACGTGCTAATATAGAATTGTGTCAAAACATTCTGTCACATTTTGACTGGAAATTTCTTAAAAGTATACATTCTGTTGATGTTGCGGTAGAGTATTTTTATAATGTTTTAACAAGGGTTTTTGATTTATGTGTTCCAATTAAGAAGTCAATAAATGTGAGTGCAACCTACCCGGTATGGTTCACAAAATCAATTATTGACAAAATAAAAATCAAGGAAGCGCATCGCAGAAAATATAGAGTACACAAAAAGCAATCAGACTACTTATTGTTTTCTGCGATGCGATCCGAGCTCAAAAAAGATATTATCATAACTAAACGACAATATTTAAACAGAATTCAGGACGGGATTAAAGACAATGTCAAATGCTTCTGGGATTTTATAAAATCACAGAAAGCTAACTCCAGGTCACATAACGGCCTGAATAGTGGAGACAAATTTATAACGGACTCAGAATCTATCTGTCAGAAATTTGCAGACTACTTTCAATCTGTGTATGATAGTGAAACCCCTAATCTTAGTACAGATTTTACGCGAACAGAGGTCCCATGGAACGTAGGTAACATTTCCCTAAGATTAACGAGCCCGACAGAGGTAGAAGCTTATATCCGTAAACTGAAGACTGACAAGGCTACAGGGCCGGATGGAATCCCTTCCAGTACTATCATTAGCATAGCGCCAATGATAAGTGAAGCTCTTTGTCATATATTTAATACCAGTATTTTGACTTCTACTTTCCCCCAGATATGGAAACTGACCCGAGTCAGTCCCACTTTCAAGGCTGGTGACAAGACAGACGTCAAAAACTACAGACCGGTAGCCGTATTATCAGTGCTACCAAAACTATTTGAAAAAATGATTTGTGACAAATTAAGTCTCCAGATTATGCCATTCATTGGAGAAAATCAACACGGTTTCCTTCCAAAGAAATCAACAGTCACAAATCTGCTTACTTTCTCGAGATTGGTAGCCACCGGTTTAGACTCAAGGCACCAAACAGATGTAGTTTACACCGACTTTGCCAAAGCATTTGACCGTGTTAACCATGATATCTTACTGAGGAAAATGTTTAAACTAGGCTTCGACCTACCAACACTAAACTTTTTCTCATCATATTTAAAATCCAGAAAACAATTTGTTTCGGTAAATGGACATAATTCAAAAAAATTCTCAGCGAAATCTGGAATTCCTCAAGGGTCTAACCTCGGACCGCTGTTGTTTCTAATACTAATAAATGACATCCAAAACTATGTTAAGAATAGTAAATGTCTACTGTTTGCAGATGACCTTAAAATTCTAATGGAAATAAGCTCCCAACAAGACTGTCTTAAAATGCAAGCTGATCTGGATGCACTATCTGAATGGTCGCTGATAAACAAATTAGATTTCAATACAAAAAAATGTGTCACTATGTCTTACACTCGCTCTTTAAACACTATACTTTACGATTATAAGATAAAGGGCGAAACACTATCACGTGTAAATTCCGTAAAGGATCTCGGTGTCGTCTTTGATCCCGAACTGAAATTCTCTGGCCATATATCGCAGCTCACTCAGTCTTGCTACAAACTTCTTGGGTTCGTCATTAGGACATGCAAGCAGTTCAATAACCAAGATGCAATGTTAGCATTGTTCGATGGCATACTGAGAAGCAAGCTGGAGTATGCGAGCGATGTTTGGGCACCGTACCACCAGAAGTACATTGAAATGATAGAGCAAATCCAGAAAAAATTCCTCAGGTATGTCTATATGCGGACGCATGGAACCTATCCCAGGTTCATGCACCATATCGACTTACTTGAGGAAACCAATTCTGTGAGTCTGGAAACTAGGCGGAAAGCAAGCCTAGCCACTATATCTTTCAAAATTTGGAACAATTTTATTGATAGCCCATTCCTCTTGGGATGCTATGATTTATATGTACCAGACCACTACAGCCGAAGTCGATACCATGACTTATTTAGAGTACCAAAAGGCAAAACCGACGTCCTGGCAAAGCATAGCATGACGAGGGGAGTGGTGCTGTTGAACGAACTAGCAAAGAATTTGGATGTAAATGACTGTTCTTTAAACGAACTAAAACAATTATTGAAGAGTCACTTACCCAAATGCTGATATGATGTAAAATTATACTGTTTGTAAAATTGTACTGTAACTGGAACGAATGTTCTGTTGTACAATAAAAAAAAAAAAAAAAAAAAAAAAAAAAAAAAATACAAAAAAATACAAAAAAATACAAATTAAAAATAAGTTGAATGAAAACAAAATAATATAAAAATAAAATAAAATAATTTATACATTTAAAACAAGTATGAAGTATAAAGGAATTAAAAATAATTATAAATAGATTTTTTTATTATTTTTTTATGTGACACCTCACAAGAGTGTCCCTGCCTGTGCAGTTTACAGACAGGGGAACTATGTCACTACCCGGTTGGGCGGCGTTGTGAGGCGGAATAAGGTAGGGGCTGTAGGAAGGGATTTTTTAATGCGGGCCTTGAAGAGGCTCGGATTATAAGAGGGAGGAAAAACAAATGCCGGTAGCTCGTTCCACATACGAGCCGACTTACACAATAACGAGTCGTAAAAACGGCCCGTTCTCATGAAGCCAACGTCAACCGTGAACGGGTGTTCAGTTCGTGTCCGTCGAGTTTCGCGCACGTGCACCGGTGCATCAGGAATCAATGCTGCTAGCTCCTTGGAGCAGGCTCCATTGAAATACCTGTAGAACAGACACAGCATGCCTACATTGCGTCTATGCATTCGAGAAGGCAATCGGTCTGTTAACAACGGATTGTCAATCAGACGGATCGCTCTCCTTTGCACAGATTCAAGCAGGTTTATCAAGTATTTTGGGGCACCAGCCCAAAGGTGGCTCCCAAATTCAATAGTTGGGCGGACTTGAGACTTGTACAGGGTCAGCAGCTGGTCACTGTTGAAGAATCTCCTAGCCCTGTACAATAGGGCGGAACGAAATTTTTTTTTCTAATTTTGATTTGGAATAGTTGTATTAAGTTGCCAATTGCCATCAATTACCTCAATTAAAAATATAAATAATATCAGACAACGGTAAAAGCCCCCGCCAAGACATCGAACATTTACAAAAACGACAGTTTAGGGGCTATTTGCGCGGCCTACAAAATAGTACAGAATTTTTTTAAATAGGTTTATTTTATTTAATAACATATTCAACTATAGTTAACTAGCTATTGCAATCAAATATTTCTTTATTTTAATATACTTTGGCGCTGTAACAGAGGTGCAAAGTGCGGGACGAAGCGGGGGCGGCACCTGACAATCTACGAAATGCAGTGTTTTGTTTAAACTAGTGTCGATAATTGTCTCAAAGTGAAAGGTCACGCGTCAGTTATATTCACGAG
The DNA here is from genome assembly GCF_061612785.1 of Hesperophylax consimilis. Classification (NCBI taxonomy): domain Eukaryota; kingdom Metazoa; phylum Arthropoda; class Insecta; order Trichoptera; family Limnephilidae; genus Hesperophylax; species Hesperophylax consimilis. The sequence goes on along the minus strand of NW_028301263.1, from coordinate 1,560,383 downwards.
TACTTATTGATAAACGTGTTTTAAATTAATTAACATGACTTCTAGAAGACAAAATTTAAAATGTCCGATATTTGGTGTATCTAAGTGCAGAGTTGAAAGAGAAAATCCTACCTACGAATGAAAAAGTGATGAAATTCTACGAATGGGTTCGACAAGACTTAAAAGTAAGGAATAACCCAACAAAAGAACCTACGTTTTTGGAAATTGCCGAAGTAGTTTGAACGAAAATTGAAGAATTGTGGATAAAATCTTCTATTCCAATTGTCACACACAAAAGAATCTTACAGTTACTAAAAAGTTATCACTCTAACTAACTAACTAACCATCACGCCGTTTCCCCGCAGGGGTAGGCAGAGAGGACGGACCGCCAAACAACTCGGTCTTGGCACACACTTCTTGCCTCATTCACATTCATACATCGTCTCATACATACTCTTCTATTATTCTGACTCTTGACATGGCCCGACTCTAGTATCTGATTCACTTGATCGTGCCATGTCTTCCTCGGGCGTCCCCGACTTCTGCTACCATTCGCATTTGCATCATATATCCTCCTTACACTCCTATCTTCGCTCATTCGCTCTACATGCCCAAACCATCTAAGCGTCCCTTTCTTAATCTTACTCATTACGCTTACATCAGCCTTGCACTCTTTGCGGATCTCCACATTCCTCACACGATCAAACATGGTTTTACCACACATACGCCTCAGAGATCTCATTTCAACAGCATTCAATCTACTTTCATCCTTTCTTTGCCAGTTCCATGCCTCACTTCCATACATCAAGGTAGGTACCAGCACTCCGTTGTGGACTGCTAACTTCGCTTCTTTGGACAGTTTTTTGTTAGCGCCAACGGCGTTCAGTCCTCCATTAACGGAATTACTGGAATCACTCGAAGTGTTATAATTTGAAAAAGTCTTTAAAGAAACTCAAGGATGAAAAGTTTGAAGACTTCAGAGTACAGATTAGAAAGATTTTTGACGTAGCTGCTAGAAAATGTCAAGAATTTGTAAGCTGTACTTGTTTGAGAGAAAAAAAAGTTCCAAAAGAGGAACAAATGTTTTTAGAAGACCAACGCACTAACTGACTAATGGCTTTAGGAAGAACTGATCTTATCCATAATAAAAAAATTGCTGAATAGAAGATTACGTACTCTCCAACAAGAAATGAGGTATAATAGATAGGATGAAACTAAGAACAATAAGACCGAATGAGACGCGAGCAAATTTTAACCGAAGAAAGAGTAACAGAAATTCCTTCATTATATTTCGATGGAAGAAAAGACAAGACGACTTAAACTGTTTTAAAAAGATCGAAGAGGCTCAGAGTGATTGTACAAGAGGAACATATTTCGATTATAAAAGAACCAGGTACTGTTTATGGGGTTCCAACATCGGGCAGTGCAAGAAATATTGAAAGAACTATCCACAGATTTTTAACGACTGAAAAGATATCACTAGATGGTTTAATGGCTGTTGGCTGTGATGGAAAAAACACAAATACAGGGAAAACAGAATATCTCGACCATTGCAATGGATAATTTGTCTCTTACACTCCAATGAGTTACCATTGAGGCATTTGTTTACCTATTTGGATGGCCCTACTGCAGGACCTAAATCATTTGCAGGTCAAATTTGTAAATCATTAGAGATATGCGAGACGCTGCCGTTGGCTAACTTTGAGAAGATAGAAGGTGAACTACCTCCACAAATATCCACAGATCTCAGTACAGACCAGAAATATTTACAAGAAATTACTACTGCTGTCATAAATGGATCCTGGTCTCCTGGATTTATTAAAGAGAAGCCCAGGTAAACTACCCCATGCCCGCTGGTTGACAAGAGCTAATCGCATACTGCATTTGTATATTTCTACAGAAAATCCACAACAAAATCTTATGACTTTAGCAACGTCTGTCGTATAATCATACGCTCCTGTCTGGTTTACTATCAAAACACATTCATCCTGCAAAGATGGTTCAAATCATTTATGGAAGCTCATTAACATCACTAGATATTTGTCCAACGAGTTGTTAGCGATAGTGGACCCTGTTATAATTTGAAACAGTTATTTCGCTCATCCAGAAAACTTGTTGTTGAGTATGATAACAGATTCACGTAAGCACATTAGAGAACTCGCTGCAAGACGCAATTTAAAGGCTCGTCAAGTTAATAAAAAATCTGTTTCGCGCATTTTTGAGGTACCAAAAGTGAACTTAAATGCATGTTCTTACATAGACATGATTGACTGGCAACAAAATATATACGAACTCTCAATACTGATGAATATTTCCGATGATCAGTTACAAGATCTTATTGAAAATGGAGAAGATACAGTGTTGAAGTTTATGAGACTGACTTGCCACACCCAGGCTGTGGAAAGATTTGTAAAAGTTGTGACAGAAGCAGTTCTAAGTGCATTCGACAAGACAAGACGAGAGGGATTCATAAAATCTAAATTAGCATCTCGAAAACTCATGCCAAAGTTTGAACCTAAAAATGGTTTTTTGCTATAAAAAATGATTTTATTCATACCAACATAACTTTCTTAATTTGTGTTTAATTTTGAAAAAAATGTTCTTTTTAATTAAAATCAATTTTTAGTTTAACATTTCATGCATAACATATTATATTTACTTATTATTTTGTTTATAAGGTGTTTAATACAAAACGTCTATAAAACCTTAAAAAATAAAATTTCAAGTCTATGGCGGGACCTCAAGATGTCGAGCTAGAAGTTCCAAATTGAGAAGTGTTATTTAGAATTACATAAAGCAACTTTTACCTGGTATTCCAATTCGAATTTCGAAAAAAAAAAATTTATACAAAAGTGTTCCACCCTAATATACACATATATACGCACTCGATAAACTTCCAGCGATTCCTGAGCTTATTCAATTTGGAGTATAAGAGAAGTACATTCATTTTGGTTTCCGATGACATATTTTTTCCACTTCAAAAGAAAAACAAAGCATTGGACGGTGAAGGTTTTTTGATATCAAAATACTGACATAAAATTTTACCCATTAAATCCCACCTATGTAGGGGAAAGTCTGTTAAATTGGACCACTTTTCGAAAAGTAGTTTATTTGGTTTTCATTACATTAGAGGACTTCAAATATACTGACATGAAAGGTGCGTTATCAGACTACAAAGGCCGTTTATTATTTTATATTAAATGTTAACAGTTATTTTATTAAAAATAGGTATTTTACTTCATTTAGGCATTTGTTCCAAATTAGCCGACCGGTTTGTTAAATTGGACCTGTGGGTTTTGTAAATTGGACCATTTATTTATTGTAAGAATGTACACCTAATTTACCTAAAAAATAAAAATGAAATAATTAGCCTAACCTGACCCAACCCACCTAACTAATATTACCTAATGTATTGTAATACGAGAGAACGCTTTATTATTGTAACATAAAGCGTTTTCATCCATTTTTATTATAATATGCGACATTTATTGATTTTTAAAAAAGTTAAGGTAGTTTGAGAGTCGCTAATATTGTGTTTAATTATTAAATATTAAAATTTGGGGTTTAACTCATTAGGTTATTCAAAAAAATTCATGCTAGACTTGTAGACTGCAAAAACCAAACTAACTATGCATTTTTTCTTAATATTAATAATCTCCTTGAGATACATGATACACCATCGGCGTAGGTGGGTCAGTATGACTCTGCAAAATTGTATTTAATTCAAGAGTCTAGTAATAACACTAGTAGTTTTGATATTGAAACGCTCTAGTACATTTGTTCCTCTTTTGGAACTTTTTTTTCTCTCAAACAAGTACAGCTTACAAATTCTTGACATTTTCTAGCAGCTACGTCAAAAATCTTTCTAATCTGTACTCTGAAGTCTTCAAACTTTTCATCCTTGAGTTTCTTTAAAGACTTTTTCAAATTATAACACTTCGAGTGATTCCAGTAATTCCGTTAATGGAGGACTGAACGCCGTTGGCGCTAACAAAAAACTGTCCAAAGAAGCGAAGTTAGCAGTCCACAACGGAGTGCTGGTACCTACCTTGATGTATGGAAGTGAGGCATGGAACTGGCAAAGAAAGGATGAAAGTAGATTGAATGCTGTTGAAATGAGATCTCTGAGGCGTATGTGTGGTAAAACCATGTTTGATCGTGTGAGGAATGTGGAGATCCGCAAAGAGTGCAAGGCTGATGTAAGCGTAATGAGTAAGATTAAGAAAGGGACGCTTAGATGGTTTGGGCATGTAGAGCGAATGAGCGAAGATAGGAGTGTAAGGAGGATATATGATGCAAATGCGAATGGTAGCAGAAGTCGGGGACGCCCGAGGAAGACATGGCACGATCAAGTGAATCAGATACTAGAGTCGGGCCATGTCAAGAGTCAGAATAATAGAAGAGTATGTATGAGACGATGTATGAATGTGAATGAGGCAAGAAGTGTGTGCCAAGACCGAGTTGTTTGGCGGTCCGTCCTCTCTGCCTACCCCTGCGGGGAAACGGCGTGATGGTTAGTTAGTTAGTTAGAGTGATAACTTTTTAGTAACTGTAAGATTCTTTTGTGTGTGACAATTGGAATAGAAGATTTTATCCACAATTCTTCAATTTTCGTTCAAACTACTTCGGCAATTTCCAAAAACGTAGGTTCTTTTGTTGGGTTATTCCTTACTTTTAAGTCTTGTCGAACCCATTCGTAGAATTTCATCACTTTTTCATTCGTAGGTAGGATTTTCTCTTTCAACTCTGCACTTAGATACACCAAATATCGGACATTTTAAATTTTGTCTTCTAGAAGTCATGTTAATTAATTTAAAACACGTTTATCAATAAGTACTCGTGAATATAACTGACGCGTGACCTTTCACTTTGAGACAATTATCGACACTAGTTTAAACAAAACACTGCATTTCGCTTCTCCGCTCTGTACACATAGCGCATGGGAAACAGAGTCGCCAACCAAACTAGCAGCAGATTATAACACCATCCTTTCAACCCTTTTAAATACATATGCTCCAATTTCTACAAAAACTCGGCGTCTACGAAAATCTGATGCCTGGTTTGACGAAGAATGTCGGAGCCAGAAGAGATTGATGCGTAAATTGGAGAGGTCCTACAGACACTCAGGGGTTACATCACGGAACGATTGGATACAGGCTCAAAAAGAGTACACGATCTTAATCCGTTCAAAAAGGTCTGAATATTGGACAAATAGGATCACTTCAGAGCGTCAAAATCCACGTAGTCTTTGGAACTCGGTTAAGACAGTCATTGCTGATGTCCATGCACCAAATACAATCGACATAGCTCCGGAAATCTTCTCCAAGTTTTTCCTTGACAAAATTGAGTCAATACGAGCCCTAACAACCTACGCTCCACCACCGTATTTTACTAAATGCAATAGAGAAAACCTTTATGCCTTCAAACCTACATCCCTAGAAGAAGTAAGGAAATTAATTCTTACTTCACCGAACAAGCAGTGTTCGCTTGACCCTATTCCAACGTGGCTACTGAAAAAGTGTTGCAATGAAATTGCTCCCTTTTTAGTTCATCTTTTCAATAAGTCACTTAGCACGGGTGACTTTCCAAAATCCCTTAAATCAGCTATCGTAACTCCATTATTAAAAAAACCACAACTGGACGCTGAAGATCTTTCAAATTACCGACCCGTTTCAAATCTGCCTTTTATATCAAAAATATTAGAAAAAATCGCTGCCTCACAGGTCATATGTCACTTAAATTCAAATGAATTATTAACTAAATACCAATCTGCATACAGACGGTTCCACTCCACAGAAACCGGGTTACTACGTGTTTTGTCAGACATAACTACTGCCATTGAGTCGGGTAAACTGGCACTTCTTTCAGTCTTGGACATGAGTGCTGCATTTGACACGATTGACCATGACTTTCTTAACGATTAGATGAATCATTTGGTTTAAACTGTGATGTTAAGACCTGGCTGACATCGTACCTGGCCAACCGTTTACAAGCCGTAAAAGTAGGAAAAAACCAATCAAATTATGCAACCCTTTCATCTGGAGTACCCCAAGGGTCCGTTCTGGGCCCACTACTCTTCATCCTCTTCACAAATGATGTCGCTAAAATAATAGAATCATTCGGCCTTCTATCTCACTGCTACGCTGATGACCAGCAAGTTTATTTTTACTGCTTACCAGAAGAAATAAACAGTCTAAAAATTCGTATAACTGAGTGTATAGAAGCAATTACTCGCTGGATGACCTCAAATAGATTGAAACTGAATCCCACAAAGACTGAGTTTCTGTGGACTGCTACAAGCAGACGTCAGCATAACATTGAAAACTCCCCAATAACCATTTCCGGAAGTGACATCACTCCAAAAACGTGCATCAAATTACTGGGTGTCAATCTGGATGCTAATTTTTCCCTTAAAACTCAGGTGAACAGAACTGTAAGCACGGGGTTCTTTCAATTAAGGCAAATTAAAGCAGTGCGGAGAAACCTGCCCACAGAGGCGACTAAATTGCTAGTCAATTCCTATGTTGTTTCACGTCTAGATTATTGCAACGGAATATATGCAAGTCTCCCTAAATGTCAAATCAACAAATTACAATCCGTTTTCAACGCCGCGGCAAGGCTTATCACCGGAGTATCTAAATACTCCCACATTTCAGAGCATCTCAAAAATCTGGCTCAAATGTCCTGAAAGAATCCAGTTCAAGGTATGCTGGATGGTATTTAAGTCACTTAACGGAATGGCTCCGGCTTATTTATCAGAATTGTGTATTCCAGAAGATTCCAACTCCCGACAGTCAACCCTTAGGTCAGCAACGTCATCAGCTATCGGAAGGTTGAAGGAACCAAAGCGCACACCAGATACTAAGTTCGGTGAGCGTGCTTTTGCCGTGTCAGGACCTAAAGCCTGGAATGGACTGCCACATGATTTGAGAATGATCGCAGACTCGACAGAATTTAGGTCTAAACTTAAAACGCACCTTTTCAGACAGTCGTATCCATAATTTCAGAAACCTAAACTTTCACAGTTGACGGCAATTTAAATTTAAATTAACAAAATGTAAAAAATACTAAAAATAAATAAAAATAATAATTAAAAATAAATAAATAAAAATGATAACAATTTGTAGGCTTTTAAGACAGTTAAAATACATTTAAATTAAAATAAAAAAAACTATAGCAGACTTAAGATCATGCGACGATCAGTGTTTTTTGATATAGTGTCCTCTGCGTGCAGTTCTATCTTTTATAAGCATAAACTTTTTAATATAAGTGTGTTTGTTGGAAGTGACTTGCCAGGTAAGTATGTTTTGGTATCATTTCTAAATAACAAATGTAGATCCTAGGAAATAAATTGTACAGCGCCCTTGAGGTGATTTTTCACAAAAACGGCGCTCTACAAATTATCCAATTATTATTATTATTATTATTAATGGACAATGGACAATATCAGCGGGAACATAACAAGTCAATCGGTTTAATTGTTGGCAGATGAATCATCTAAATGCGTTTAAGATTGACGATTGATTTTATTCATTAATTTCATTAATTTCATTAATTTCATTCATTTCAACATATATATCCAGAATACAACAATAAACAGTGTATACCACGATATTTGCTCTACCGATAAAATCATAAAATCTATATTTAAAACCGTCATATTGAAAATTAAATGTATTGGAGGTGATTCCTTGGGTCACATTTAGTGTAAAAACTTCAAACTTGGTTATAATTCATTAATTCTACAGCGATTACAAGTTTCTTAATTTTCGATCAAGTGACATTTGACAGTGACAGTTCAATCCAGTGTTTATCTGTGCTAAGAACTGTGACTGCTTATAGCAAAACTTTTACTGCCTATTACAAATAACATAAAATAACAGTGAAACATCATCAACATATCATACATCATCAACATGAATAATACCTGTCAAAAATGTTCCGAACCAACACTTTCAGACGAGTCTATTTTTGTGTGCGTAACCTGCAAGGAGACATTCCATCTGCAATGTGGAGGTGTGACGGAAAGTACCTACCGTCGCCTCTCTAAGGAGCGGCGTGCCCTCATAAAATGTAAACAATGCATTTGTGTCACACCGACTGTCAAACCCAGTGGCAGTTCACTTATTGATAGTGAACTACTCGCCAAACTACTCGAACAAAACACGCAAATTCTTGCCACTCTAGCGGGGATGAGCAAGCAATATGAAGACATTCTTCTTCGCGTCCACGAGCTTGAGGACACTAATAACAAGCTTGAGAAAAAGAACACCGGCCTCGAAGCAAGAATTGAAGTATTAGAAAACCAAATGGAGCAAATAGACAGACTAAATAGGTCTAAAAACGCTGAAATCAGGGGGATCCCGGAAAATAATGGGGAAAACTTAAATAACCTCATATTCAACATCCAAAAAACTACTAATTCAAACGTGGAAATGAACAAGATTGAAGCAGCTTACCGCATCTCCCAAAAAATACCTAAAGACCAATGTAGGCCCATAATCATATCATTTAAAACCAGTATTGACCATGATGTTTTCCTGTCAGACATAAAAAAGTTCAACAAACAAGCTAACAATAGAGAAGAAAAACTCAACACCACCCTCGTCGGAATTGCAGGACCTCGCTCTCACATATACGTCTCGGAACACCTGACGTTTCGTGCGAAACACTTATGGTTCCTTGCACGTAAGGCTACACGGGAAAACTTATATAAATTCGCCTGGACCCGTGGAGGGCAAGTGTACGTCCGTAGAGATATTGGAACACCAGTCATTATTATCAATGACAAAAACAAACACATCTTATCTCACACACCCAATAACTTGTAAAAGAACTGTAACTATTGTATTTATGTTTATAAAATATTTTTTACTTTACTCAAAATTCATTAACATCACTATTTTAACTATTAATCTCAACCTATCATATGAAACAGAAGGGCACAGGTATATGGTTACAGGGGAATTTAAATTATTTAATTTGTATTTCTCTAGTTTTCTTTTATCTCTTTACCCAAACACTACATTTAGTTTTAGCATTAACCAATATAAATCTTGTACTATGTATCTTCAATTCATAGTTACACTATATGCCTGCTATAATTATGTAAAATACTTACAACAACTAAATCCCTATAACACCTATGTACTTTACATGCTTATGCTTATGTTTTATTTTCTCTATATACTTATATTTTATATGCTTTATAAGCTTATGCTTTATATGCTCGTGATATATACTCGCAACAACTATATGCATACTCTGTATACTTATGCCAATGTTATGCATACTTTTCACGCTTATGTTAAATATCCGCAACAACCAAATCCATATATCACTGGTATACTTTATATGCTTATGTTTTATTTTCTTTATATGCTTATGTTTTTTAATCTCTTTAAGCTCATGTTTTATTTTCTCTTTATGCTTATATTTTATATTATTTATATGCTTATGTTATGTATTATTTATATGCTCATGTTATACATTCGCAACAGATATAAGTACACTTTATTCACTAATAGACACGATACCGATATAATTATAATAACGGAGCGTAATTCTTTTAATTTAATTCTTCATAGTTTTGGCAAGCTTATGGATGTATGTGCTATCAATTGCTCTAAATGAATTAAAATTAATTTTAAATGGATGATTTTATAGCTAGCCAAATAGAAAATTTCTACAAAATCCATGAATACGAATGTGCAAGCACAGAGACATGTAATGAATTTTTCCCACACAAATTTAACGGTCTATTCATATTACACCAAAATATTCGTAGTATGTTTCAAAATTTTGATGAATTTATTATTAAAATCAATAATCTAATATTACAACCAGACTGTATAATATTAACAGAGACATTTACAAATGATGAGTCACCAGCCTTTCAACTTCCTAACTATACATACATCCCAACTAAAATAAATATCAATAAAAATAGTGGAATCGCAATATTCGTTCACACCTAATTCAGTATTGTCACGACTTTAGAACACCCAATATTACTGACTAACTGTATTCAAATCGAAATTAAACTCGATAAATATATTTATCACATAATTGCCATTTACAGAACACACGAATCAAATATTTCACATTTTATAACTCAACTGAAAAATATATTACTACCGCTTAAAAGTAAAACCTGTTTTATCGCGGGTGATTTTAATATTAACATTAACGAAAAATCAGAAAATATTTTCAAAAATGAGTTCCTAAATTGTATGACTGAATTAGATTTTAAATCATGCATAAACAAAAATACTAGAGAAATGCACGGACAAAAATCGTCTTGCTTAGATCATATTTGGATAAACATAAAATTACAAAACCTATATAAAATCAAAACAATGATTTGGCAAACGAATATTACTGACCACCACACTTGCTTATTATTGTATGATAATGAAATAAAATCACAAATTAAGGCTCCAATTACTATTAAAAAAACCACAAATATTGCCACTTTAGAGAAAAAATTGAAAGCAGAAACTTGGTGTACGATACTACAATCTAACGATGTCGAACAATGCTCAAATATGTTTGAAAAACAAATTATGGATCATATTGAAACCTCCACAACAGAGGTCTCATTATACACGAATTCAAAATTCAGACGTATAAAACCTTGGATCACTTGTGGCCTAATAAAATCTATCAGAGAAAAAGAAAGTCTATATAAAAATACAATTAAAAATCCACACGATGAAAATGCTAAGATAGTTCTCAAAAAATATAGAAATAAATTAACAGCTTTAATTAAAAAAAGTAAAGACGACTACTTTAAAAAAATAATCTCTACTTCAGAAAACAATCTAAAAGTTATTTGGAAAACGGTAAATTATGCAATTGAAAATAAGAAAAAAAATAATTCTATAAAATATTTAAAACATGAAAATAATATCATAGATGTATCCAAAGACCCAAAACTAACAGCAAACATTTTTAATTCTTACTTCTCTAAAGTAGGAAACAATCTCGCTGATAAAATCACTAAATCTGTACACACACCAAAAACTATAACAACTTTTTTTTTTTTTTTATTTGTATAAAGATTACATACAATATTATTTATACCCGCTAAGCTACTGCAAGTAGCTTGTCAGCAGGAGATTAGTTGCACCTATAATAATAGTATAGTACATAAAATTAAAATAATCATCAACGCTTTAGCGTAGTAATACATACATTTCTACAAAAAAACCAAAAAAAATATAAATAAAAATTGTGATATACCTTAAATTTGAAAATACAGAAACAGTGTTGTGGGGAAAAAAAAAAAACAGTCTTAATACATGAGGTTACTCCTTAGTAGCCATGATTTTAATATTAAAGAGAATTTATTAATGGAGCAATTTTCTTTTAATTCATATGGCAATTTGTTAAAAATTAAAGGTATTGTGTATTCAAGAGTTCTTTGACCATATTTGTTTTGAAACATAGGTACTTTCACTCCTTTATTTTGTATGAAACGTGTATTGTGTACATGATCCACCATTGTTTTATACGGACTGTCAGATATATGCTGTAATACAATTTTTTGCCACATAAGGGCACGAATCGGTAATACATTTATTGATTTATACATAATACTAATGTCTCTCCTCTGGTTATAAATGGTTTTGCTTACTAACAACTTTACAATGGCATTTTGAATCATTTGTACATGTTTTATGTTGGTTTTGCACGATTGACCCCATGAAGTTATCCCATATCTTACGGTAGATTCTGCAAGAGACAGATAAATCAATTTCATAGTTTTTAAAGGCACAAAATATTTTATTTTATACAGTCTTCCTACAATAGACCGAAGGCGCTTACACAGTTTTGAAATGTGTACATCCCACTTCATGTTACAATCTACTGTAACTCCTAGATAGACATATTGGTTAACCAGTTCGATATTTGTACACGCACAGGGCTGTGTGATATTGTTGTGAATGCAGTCAAAAGAGTGAGATATGATTAGAGGTGCCTCGCTATACTTGGCATGTGGTGATCTTATATGCATCAGTTTTGTTTTTTTAGAATTAATTAGTAAACCATAATCATGTGACCACCTTAATAAAGAAATAAAGTCTTGCTGCAACAATTTCATTGCAATAGATAAATCAAAATAACTAATACCCAAAAACAAAATACACTATCCACTTTTAAAAAAACTACCGAAACTGAAATACAACTTGTAATAGAAAGCATGAAAGACGGATCCTCTCCAGGTTTTGACCACATTTCTGTGAAAATTCTTAAAGAAATGAAAATGTATCTACTGAAACCACTAAACCACCTTATCAATCTCAGTCTGACTAAAGGCATATTCCCAACAAATTATAAAAAATCTATAATATCCCCTATCTTTAAAACCGGCGACCCGCAAAATGTTTCAAATTATCGACCGATATCACTAATATCGAATATAGCAAAAATATTTGAAAAGATTGTGAAAAAAAGGGTTGTTGATTTTCTAGAAAACAATAAAATATTACATTCCAATCAATTCGGATTCTTAAAAACAAAAAGCACACAAGATGCAATAGCAAATGTAACATCATTTATATACTCTGCACTTGATGAAGGAAATAAATGCGCAGGAATATTCATAGACCTAAGAAAAGCATTCGATAGTATCTCACACGCAAAGCTTATCAAAAAACTGAAATTAAATAACATCAATGATAAAGCCGTCCAATGGATAGAAAGTTATTTGAACAATCGTGCACAATTTGTTAAAATAAATGACCAAACTAGCGACCAAGAAACATCAAATTTTGGTATCCCACAGGGCACCGTGCTTGGACCAATATTGTTCATTTTGTATGTAAACGACATATTTATTCAACCATTGCATGGCCAAATTATCTCTTACGCTGATGATACAGTCCTTATAATAAAAGAAAAAACTTGGGAAAAAATTAATCTAAAAGCTACAGAAGACATAAATAATCTAAAAATATGGTTTGACAATAACCTCTTGTCGTTAAATAGTGATAAAACATATGTCATTCCTTTCGAAATTATCACTAACATTGTACCTCCAAATCTTCAAATATTCTTACATAATCATTCTCTCGCACAACACGATACTAATCACTGCCAACAAAAATGTTCACTTCTGAAAATAGCGGATAAAATTACATATCTTGGAATAATCATAGATAAAAACCTAAAATGGAAAGATCACATCGACCATACAATAAAAAGAGTTAGGAAGTTAATTCATATATTCTTACGGATACGAAACTTTTTATCAACGAAAAACCTATACTCAATATACTACGCATTAGTACAGTCTATTCTTCAGTATGCCATTATCAGTTGGGGAGCAGCTTACAAAACTAATCTGACCCCCATAGAAATTGTTCAAAAACTAATAATAAAAATTATACTAAAAAAACCTCCAGACTTCCCAACTGACAGCATATTCGAAGAATTCAAAGTTCCAACATTTAAAAACTTATTTATAAAAAATTCAATTATACAAATTATAAAAGAAAAAGATAAATACGCATTTATAACTGAAAATCGTACTAGACTTAAACATGTATTTGTGTGCCCCAAATTAAACACTTCTTTTGCACAACACCATTATACTCACCAAGGAAAATTCTTTTTCAATAACCTACCAATAGAAATCAGAAGCATTAGGAACAAAATTCAATTGTTGAACTCCATCAAAAAGTATTTTAGAGAATGTCACACTAAAAATCTTACTTGTTTTTCTTCTTACTGAATACATATATGTTTACATATTTTAGTTAACGGGTCTGATTGCCATGTGTCTATATTACCTACACATACATATATATTGAAATACATGATTATAGTAAATAGTAATTATAATTATATGAAATGTATTAACTGTATTAACTGCATTGTATTAACTGTACACGTGACTTTATTTGTACATAATATGTGAAATGTTAACTCTTCTTCCATCCACAAGCTAAGGCTTTTAATGGAAGACCAGTAAAATTATAATATAAAAAATGTAACTAACTAAAAAAAAAAAAAAAAAAAAAAAAAACAATAAAACACCCTAATATAATGGAACTTCCTTCTTCTTCTGGCGTTAGTAAGATTAGATTGTTAATATTAATTTTAGGTGTAAGTTGCTAAATATGTAAATACTCGTATACAGGGTGTATCGGCACTAACCCGACAAACTTTAACCAGCTATTCCTTAGCACATTTGGAGTAAAAAATGTTATGGGCACTTTGCTGTCCGGTAGCATTTTTTTTTCAATTAAAAACAAAAAAATTTAAAATTTCCACACTACATCACTGTCATTGGCATTGCGTTTCGTGTTCAACAGCTGTTATAAGCAAGTATGTCAAAAAGCGTCTTCGCTCTTTCGCACACACTAAATAATAATAGTTAAAAATGACACGAATGGTGCCGTGCTATTTCGTTGTGACTGTAAACGTGCGCCAATATAGGTACACACGTGCATTATTCAACGGAATTCGAATAAAATATTTGCCAGATGGGTTTTCAAACTTTGTCAAAGGATAAAACAGTGGTGACATGTGGTGAAAATATGAATAGTAAATTTTTTATTAAAAAAAAACGTTACCGGACAGCAAAGTGCACATAAGATTTTTTACTCCAAATATGCTAAGGAATAGCTGGTTAAAGTTTGTCGGGTACGTGCCGATACACCCTGTATATGTCGTTAAAATAGTAGTTATAGGCCTTAGTCGTAAGTAACTAGATATAAGTCTTGGAGATAAGTCAGTAGTTCTTGTATTAACTATTTAAGAAATATATTTGTACAGCGCCCTTGAGGTGATTTCTCACGAAAACGGCGCTATATAAATTAGGCAAATATTATTATTATTATTATTAACCTTTGAGCGATACACTGCTTGCAGCTTTCATCTTTTTCTTTTTTTCCGATTCCTACGCATTTACTGGTTTTGTTAATAGGCTCCATTTTGGTCTCTTACCTAGACGTTTCTGAATAAATATTGCCAAATTATTTTTTATAAGGGCTTGGTGTTAATATGAAAGCTTTCTGAGCACCACGCGCCTTTTTCAAACATACACTGTTCCAGTGTTGGAGATGGTTCACTAAATAATTTCCAACTGCTTCTGAAAATTAAAATTAATGGTCGTCCTTTGTGTATTATTCTAATCTAGATGCCTCTTTAAAGCCGGTTTTGGAATTTTATAAACACGGGCAGTACGGGCACATTCATTCAAATCAACATGTTCATTACGAAACGCAAATATTTCTTGCCTTGGGTCTTCTTGTGTCCATTTGTAATGTAATAATGTTTACTATCCGCCATCTAAAATAAATACAAATTTAATTGCAGTCACAATTTATTTTCACTTGTAGCAGCATTGAGTAGGATAAATTGGACCGGTCCGATTTTCCGAACTCACAGTGGTCCAATTAATCGAACTCTTACTTCTTTCAAACATTTTTTTATCAAACACAACCTACATATTTGGATATTCAGGTTATTGCGGGCATAAAACTATAAAAATTACCGAGTTTAATATGAAAAGATAGTAAAAAAACGTTAACCATGGTTGCAGTTAAAGACGTATGAAAGTTTTCCAAATATTACATCGAAGCAGAGAGATTTCGTTTTGTCCCTGTCACTTCTGTTAATTCTTCTCGAATGTGATGCCGGTCGGTAAGGCAACATTAAAGTTAGCTGCGCAACATTCAGTATTGCCATTTGCCAGGATCAAAATATGTTTTGTAGTTTCGTTAATTTTACGCTGGTCCAATTTAACGACCGGTCCAATATTCCCTACTCTCCCCTATTGTAAATTCCTCTCGTACTACAATGAGTTATGTAACTCATCGGGATTGCTCTAGCAAGAAATAAAATCTAAAATCTGAGATGTAAAAAAACTGTAATGTACGAACTATTTTCTATGTAAAAGTTTTATTAGTGAAAATATTATATTTTTCTATTTTTGTACTGTTTCGTACGTGAAACTTATAATTTTGATATCAAAATACCAATGTAAAATTGTACCTTTTAACTCCCACCTATATATGTATTGTAAGTTCCTCCCGTCCTACAATGAGTTTTTTAACTCTTCGGGATTGTTCTATCAAGAAAAAAAATAGTAACCAAAAAAGGATTTGTGATTTATGATTATTTGAGATGCCTTACATACTGCAGATGATTATATCTAATACTGTATGTAGATACCACGATTTTCAAAACACCATGCAAATTATGCAATTCATTAACTAATGCCAACAAT
Source organism: Hesperophylax consimilis (assembly GCF_061612785.1). Taxonomy (NCBI): domain Eukaryota; kingdom Metazoa; phylum Arthropoda; class Insecta; order Trichoptera; family Limnephilidae; genus Hesperophylax; species Hesperophylax consimilis. The sequence goes on along the minus strand of NW_028301263.1, from coordinate 1,544,164 downwards.
AATGAAAATTTTTATTATCATTTTAAATTTATAATTACAAAAACTTGTCCGTGTGAAATCAAACCATGTTACACTGTGCGTAATTTTGACCAACGCGGGGCGTAAACGAAATGTTTTGGGCTATAGCCGCGCCCACTAGAAACGCCCATAACTGATATTATTTTCAAGTCTTATGTCGTCTTAATATCAAGCCGTTTGATTCGCCGGCGGTTCCGTGACGTCACAATCAAACCTTCAATCAGATGATGGTATTAAAATCCAGACGCCCAGAGAGCATTCTCATTGGCCACGCCTTCCCGCGCTCCATTGGCCGCCGAATCGGCCGGAGAGAGGGGATGACGGGGCAATTTTTGTATTGGGAACAAAACGTGTTTTAGAATCGTGCGCGGCGTGAACGTATGCGTTTGTCCGTCCGTGTTTTTCAACTAACCCCCGTTCGACACGACAAAATCGGGTTAATCATTTGAAAATCGAACAGTGAACGCGCTTTGACAAGATAAACATTTAAAAGTAAAAAAAAAACAAACGGTTATGTCAATACAGCTAACTAACTTTTCAAACTTTCTCAGTGTGACAGCAAATTATTGTCAATTGACAGTACCTACATACTTAGTGATTGTGATTATCCAAACAAATAATAATACATTGTAATACTTTAAAGTGATATCCATGAACTAACGAACTCCGGAAGACATTACAGTTTAGTTCCGTGACTCTAACAAATATTTGCATAATTTTTATTATTTAATGTTGTGACTTTTGAAAACAGCCGGTTGAGTGTAAATTGACAATCTACGTAACCAAATAATAATAATAATATTTGGCTAATTTATATAGCGCCGTTTTCGTGATAAATCACCTCAAGTGCGTTGTACACATAGGTATATTTCTTAAATAGTTAATACTAGTAGGTACCTACTACTGACTTATCTCCAAGACTTATATCTAGTTACTTACGACTAAGGCCTATAACTACTATTTTAACGACATATATACGAGTATTTACATATTTAGCAACTTACAACTAAAATTAATATTAACAATCTAATCTTACTAACGCCAGAAGAAGAAGGAAGTTCTATTATAGTAGGGTGGTTTTATGGTTAGCTGGATATATATGTTAAATGAATGAAATTAATGAATAAAATCAATCAATCGTCAATCTTAAAGGCATTTAGATGATTCATCTACCAACAATTAAACCGATTGACTTGTTATGTTCCCGCTGATATTGTCCATTGTCCATTGGTAGGCAAGTCAATAGCAAAATTGAATGAACGGAATCGCTAGATAATGTAACAATCCTATATAAAAAATGAAAACAAAATAAATATTTGGATATAATGACGTATTTATGGAAATGAGTGTCTGAAAAAGTGAGTTTTTAGTTTGGATCTAAATTCTGTTGGGCTGGTTATACCTATATGTCAATTCCATAGGAAGTTTATTCCAAGCCTTGAGGCCGGATACTCCGAATGCACGATCACCAAACTTAGTGTTCGGATTTCGCTTAGGCTCTTTCAACCTTCCAATTGCAGATGATTTCGCTGATCTAAGACTTGACTGCCTTAGACCAGTATTTTCCAGAATGCATAGCTTAGTAATATACGGTCTACGGTGGCGCCATTTCGTTGATAGCTTTAAACACCATCCAGCATAGCTTGTACTGGATCCTTTCAGGACACTTCAGCCAGTGAAGATTTCGGAGGTGCTCCGAAATGTGCGAAAACTTGGGTAATAATAATAATAATAATACTTGGATGACTTGTATAGCGCCGTTTTTGTGCAAAAACACCTCAAGGGCGCTGTACAAACTTATAATACATTTGTAAAGTGGTCTATGTTATTACTTAACTATTTATGGAGAAAATATACAGTTCAATACTTACCTGATAGGTCACTTGAGATTAACACTTAATTAACATTATCTAATTGTTTATTGGCGAAATTTAGATACAGGATTTAGGACTTAATTGAAAAATTGAATATAACTGGACTTTCTCTTAGGATTGGTATATTTAATTTAAGGATACGACAGCTTAAAAAGGTAAGTTTTTAATTTAGACCTGAATTCTGTTGGACTTGTTATGGATCTTAGTTCCGGAGGGAGTTTATTCCAAGCCTTCGGCCAAGATACTCCGAAAGCGCGATCACCAAACTTAGTATTTGGCTTGCGCTTAGGTTCTATCAGTCTGCCTACAGCTGCTGATGTTGCTGATCTAAGCGTTGACTGCCTCAGACAAGTGTTTTCTGGGAAGCATAGTTCAGAGATGTAGGGTGGGGCCATTTCATTGATGGATTTAGACACCATCCAGCACAGTTTGTACTGGATTCTTTCAGGGCACTTGAGCCAGTGAAGGTTACGAAGGTGTTCTGAAATGTGCGAATATTTTGAAACCCCGGTTATGAGCCGTGCTGCTGCATTAAACACTGAAGTTTGTCAATTTGATATTTTGGAAGGCTGGCATAAATGCCGTTGCAGTAATCGAGACGTGAGACTACGTACGAGTTGATAAGTAATTTTGTTGCTTCTGAAGGAAGATTTCTTCGGACAGACTTGAGTTGTCTTAGGTACCCCGGTGACCGGTGATAACTGATAAGCCTTGCTGCGGCGTTGAACACTGATTGTAGTTTATCAGTTTCGCATTTAGGAAGATTTGCATAAATGCCGTTGCAATAGTCAAGACGTGAGACTATAAATGAGTTCACAAGTAATTTAGTTGCCTCTGTTGAAAGGTTTCTACAAACTGATTTAAGTTGTCTAAGGTAGAAGAACCCCGTGCTAACGGTCTTATTTACCTGACTTTTTAAAGAAAGGTCTGAATCCAGATAAACTCCCAGAAGTTTGACGGTTGTTTTAGCAGTTACGTCGTTGCCGGAAATAGCGATTGGTGAGTTTTCTATTAAATGTTGGCGTCTATAATAATAATAATAATAATAATAATTGGATAATTTGTAGAGCGCCGTTTTTGTGAAAAATCACCTCAAGGGCGCTGTACAATTTATTTTCCTGGGATCTACATTTGTTATTTAGACCAACTGTGCCAGCACGAGGTTCGTCATGAGTGGCTGCCCAGATAAACTCCGTTTTTGAAGGATTTAGCTTTAGTTTATTTGAGGACATCCAGAGATTGATTGCTTCTAGACACTCAGCTGTGCGAATTTTTAGGCCGTCGATCTCATTTGGTGAGCAGTAAAAGTATATTTGCTGATCGTCAGCATAACAGTGAGATAAAAGACCAAATGACTCGATAATTTTTGCGACGTCATTTGTAAAAAGAATGAAGGGAAATGGACCCAAAACGGATCCCTGGGGTACCCCTGAAGAGAGTTTTGTGAAGTTGGACTGTTTATTTCCAACATTTACTGCTTGCGAGCGATTGGATAGCTAAGATTCTAGCCAATATTTGATTTTAGAATGTAAACCAAACGTCACTTCTAGTCTCTTAATGAGAAAGTCGTGGTCGATGGTACCTATCAAATGCAGCGCTCATATCCAAAAGTGAAATAAGTGCTAACTTACCTGACTCTATGGCAAGGGTTATATCTGACAGGACACGAAGTAATCCGGTTTCTGTTAAAGTTAAAGGCTTGTTCATTCCTGCATACATATTTTTCCTGTTTTGTCCTCCACGACAACCCCGGTACCTAGCTTTCACATTTGGGTCACGTACAAGGTTGTACAAGGTTACTTTTGCGGCAACCAGAGGGTCCAACAATACACGTTTATTTTTAAAACTTAATAGTGTTGCCCGATTATACACAATAGTAGTGTTTATATTATGCATTGCATAACAAAGTAAACATCGTAAATCACTGCACTTAAAACTGAACACTTGGGATTAGCTGCTTGGTCCAGCCCTTAGAGTTACTCTAAGGTCCAGCCACGTGCGGTATGCAGTGTCCAGTTGACCATCGGATGGAATCGGACTGTGTTTTAAGAAACGAGAGTTTTAAAATAATATATGAGTTATTTTATTAAAAGTTCAATTAAGCTAGAAACTGCGATATTAAAATTATTTTGATTATGTACACTTAACCTAAAAATGATTACGGTTATTTTTAGATATTTACACAATTTAACAAACAAGGACTTCCCAATATTTTCAAAATATATCTTGGAGCGATAGAAAAAGCAAGCTGCAGCCGGCAAGCTTCGAGAGCGCCAGAAATAGTGAAAGATATTAGAAAAGTTAATTATGTGTTTGATACTGTGATTTAAGACATTTGTGTTTGTTCAAACTTTCAATTGACTACAATACGAGTTTTGCCAAACACATGACCGTGATAAAGTGACGTGACATTATTCAATTGATTATTATCATCAATGTTCACACAAAATAAAGAATAACAAGCCGATTCTAGTGAAATCTCTGTGCAAGGACTTACAAGCTTAAGATTTGTTTAAAAATCTGAATCGCATACGTTGACATTTTTATTTAATCCGCTCAGTCGTGTTTTGAGGTTAAGTTGTATAGTCTTTAGTTTGATCAGTGTTGCCAATCTTTGGATTTGCATATAATCGACGGTGACGTAGGAATTTTTCCCGCCTAGTAATAAAAGGCATCAAGATTCGCGTGAAAAACAGGGAACCGGTCCCGGTGTACGCCATGGATGGCGCAGCGGACAGGGACTCTGACATAGGGGAGGAAAGCCCAATGGTAAGCACTTCAAACACATTCTACCTTATAAATATTATGTTTTGCCATTCCTCTGCATATCTCCACGGGAAGCTGCGTTTACCTACCAACCTACAAAGGGCCGGTATGTCACTGGACTTATCTTACCAGGGCTCCTACTAGAAACAACTTGACGGACATAAATATCTTTCTTAGCGCAACAGAAATTTTGGGCCCTAGTCACTAAACAATCGTATGTTTACAGGTAGGTACCTGTCAACGAGATCATCTTTTGACGAAAATGTATTATATTAGAGTGAATAACGACAGTAGGTAAAACTAGTTTTTCCGATATTTCCAAAAACGAAAAAGCTTTCAAAGTGAACTTGGTTGAAAGGTATGCAATGGTGTCTAGTGACGTCACAAGAGACGATTCAGTAAGATTCATAATTCGTGCTGCAGTACCGAGATGTCATACGCTTTTCGGTCTGCCGCAAATATCAACGATTTAACATTTTATATCTTCGGAACTATTCGTTATTTTCCAAAAATTCAAAAAGTTATGTTCTCGGCGTGATTAATTTAACATGTTACATTTGTAAATTTCGTTGTAGGAGACGGCCTCATGATCGACATGTACCTACCCTAATATGTAGGTACACACATTTAATAATATTATTAAGTTCATAAGTATTGTATACTAGTTACTTAGTACCTTATTAAAAGCTAGTCGGTATGTCTAGGTACAACTAATTTAAATTTAACTTAATAGTTACACTGTCACTATAAACAGTATGATAAATAGCATCACTCTTAAAATATGTGTATGTTTTTAACAGACTTGCAATAACTAGCAAACGACTCCAGAGTCCATGTATTTGCCATGGAAAAGTGCATTTTTTGTCCCTGTAATATTATGTTTGCAAGTCTAGTGTGACAACCCTATGTGTAACCTTCCAGGCAGTGCAGCTTTAAAAATATGAGTATAATGTATAAAACTATGTTATCGATGCTTTCACGACATGGCTTCTACAAAAACTGTTAATTTTCTAACAATTTTTTTATTGCATCTCACTATACATAAAACTCTTTTTTTTCACATAAAAATCAACCTCACTAGGACTAAGCCTGTATCGAGGTTAACAATTTACATTTTAGTGAAGCAAACATAAGAGTATCACAAACATGAAGTAATTTTACATAAATACACAAAATATTTCAAAATTAAAGAAAAAATGAGTATTAGATGTGTTACCAGATGGGTAATTTGACAGATATTGTAACAATATTTGAACCATAACTAATCATTATTCAAAATAAGAAACAAAGTAGATAATAAAGACATATAGGGTGACATTCGGTTTTTAGTAAATGGGACTTATATAAAATCTTATTATTTAAGAAAGGACAAGGATGAAAAAATATTAAGACAATCGTCTGTCAATACATAAACCTTAAGTAACTTTTTAAATTTAACTAAGGAATTGGTAGACTTAATATGATTTGGAAGAATATTAAACATAAGTGGTGCCTGATATAAATAATTTCTTTGACCAAAAGAAGTTTTAGTATGTACCGCCACAAAGTTCAATGTAGAGCTAATTCAGTTGTACGCATTTGTTGTGTTCTTTCAGCAAATTTAATGTTGATAAAAAATCGACAAAGTATTTGAGTGATATATAGCTGTTTTATGCACATAACATTTCATTTCTTATAAAGTAGGTTGGATGGATAACAGAATTTTTTTTTGTACATCACTTTAAGACCGATTGTAGACATGAAAAAATCATCTATTTTCGACACACACGAACTCTGTTGTTCATTTCCAAAACAATATTTTTTCTAACTAGAATTTATTTTAAAAACGTTTGCCTGAAAACAGTAAGATGGCGGTGATGTAAATCTTCGTTATAAAAGTTATGAATTTCAGTTACCAGATGGCACTGTTTTTTTTGTATTATTTATTTAATTAGTTTATACTACGTTAGAATTTAAACGAATATATACAAGGTAACATTTAATTTAATTGTATGTATTTTAATATTTTTACAGAAAGCCTGAAATTTCATTTTATATTATTATTATTTCTTCATATATCTTTAGTCCTGATTTTCCATATTATGACATGTATGATGATGTATGTGCCAATTTCTTAATTATGTATATTTCTATTAAAAACATTTTGGCATTTGGTTTTACATAGTATTTTTATAGTGAATAGCTCACAAGAGTCCCAACTGCTCCGGTCTGGAGCCAGTGAGACTATGGCATCCCCGATTGGGGTATGTTGTTTGGCTGAAGGTAAGTGGGTAAAGGAAGGAGATGGGGAAGAGGAAGGTGGGGAAGTACCTGGCCATTTAGATCTAGTCACTAAACACGGCTAAAGCCATTTGGAGAAACGTTTCAATTCTGAATGGTGGTCTTACACCAAGGCGATACTGGGAGTATCTTCCACTCTGGAACGTGCCGCATATATAGTATTTATTATTTTAATTAATCAATTGTGAAATAACACAAATCAATCAAATAAAATTTATTTGCGTACACAGGGTTCGAACCCGCGACCTTCGGAATGGGAGTCCAAAGCCTTACCACCGGACTACGCCGCACAGTGTGTCGAATCCCAATCTAGCTCCCCTTTATTCATTCCCATACTCTAAAATCATTTGTTCACAAGACACCAAACTTACAGAATTACAAAATACGCCATTTTAAAGGTAATTAAATAAGGAACGGTTTACAAAAATTGCATAATTTAAAAAAAATAGTAAAGTAGAAAGGCTTCAATTTTAATACTGAACAAATTAATACGTATTGGAGTGCGTTGATGTCTCTTTCACAACTTCTAAAGAATTATGATTTTTAAATAAGATATCATTAATACTACTTTGCATTTTAGGTAATTTTGAAGATTATTAAATACAAAAGTATTTAAAAAATAAAACGTATATAAACATTAATTTTCAAGCTTTTCGCATGAATAAGAAGAGATTAAATTTTTCTTGTCTTTTCAATAAAAAATCTTCCCAATACTCCAATTTCAATTGAACAACATAAGATACTTATAGCCTTAAAACCTCCGTCATTTTGAAGGTAATTAAATATGAAAGTGTTTAATAAAAAAAATTACTTAAAATATTATATAGGTAGGCAGTGTAGGCACCGCTTTAAGTACTTTACTAATATTATTACACGTTAGCATATTTTTGTCCTTTCAATAATTTACCCTTCTACTCCATTGTCGTTTTTGTGAACAAGTTAGCATGTTTCGAGTCTTACGTCATTTTAAAGGTAGTTTAAAAAGAAGGAGTTTTGTGTAATAATATATTTCTAATTATTTTTTACACTGGCAGGCATCAATTTAAATATTGTTTGTACCTATAAAAACTTAATTGTTTTAGTATAATATTTATACGATCAAAGACAGAGCTTGATTTGCCGTCAATGTTGCTTGTGTGGAATAAGGTATATTATTTTTTTAAATTTTTGTGGCATATCGCGGCGATGATGAAAATAATTTTCCCACCATTGAAGCAGCATCTTTTTTACCAGAAGCCCGTAGAGATGCTTGAGCCACCATGGATATTTGTGTTTTGTTGGAGAACTGAAGGATTTTTTTCACTTCTTTTGCTTTGGTTTTTCGCAACAATCCGCAAAAAAGTTTTTTTGGGCGACCGCGTTTGGAAGCACTTGTAACGTTTAACGTCGTATTGTAATTACAAGAAGGTATTGCACCATAAAAAATATCACTAAAATTAATGTTTTTGTTGAGTCAAACGGAATAATTATTCACAAATTTATGAGCACGTCTTCCACTTTTCTTCCAACGCACGTGAATTCCAATGGTCACTACACTAACGAATGTTTAAGTGATTTCAAAATATCGTCAGTAGGATCTACAAAACCAAAATGTCGAATAACATGACATAATATCTTGTTTGCTCGGTCTTCCTTCGGGTTTCGTAACCAAATATCGAATATCGTTCGGTTAGAAATTGATGGCTGTATCACTGGAATGTGAAGAAATGGCATGAAAACGCAAACAGATGCAAAAAAAATTCAGCCAAATGAAATAAAGATGAGTCAACCTTACGACAAATTTTTTTTGGAATCATAGAAATGCATAGAAATAAACTTTCAGACCATGTAAACTTTTGAAACCAGATAAATGAATAAATATTGCTTTATGTTATTTTTGATTAAATCTTACATGCAATCTGGAAAATATAAATGGTCTAACACGATGAAAAAAATTAATGCATACCTTGATTTGTCGCCTCCATTTCACAGAAAAATAATAAAATTTCACACAAATAAACCACAACCATTCAGCGCAGACGTTCAAAACAGACTGTTTATTGGGGTACAGCGCCGCGGCTCAAGTACAATGGACTTTAAATGTGATCAAACCTACCCCAAAGGCAATAAAAATAAAAATATTTTGCAGTTTTATCTACCTGGGATATTTAACAACTCAATGCTGAATATTTAAAAAATATTTGAAATAAGACCGATTGTAGACATGACAAAATCAACTATTTTCGACACACACGAACTCTGTTGTTCATTTCCAAAACAATATTTTTTCTAACTAGAATTTATTTTAAAAACGTTTGCCTGAAAACAGTAAGATGGCGGTAATGTAAATCTTCGTTATAAAAGTTATGAATTTCAGTTACCAGATGGCACTATTTTTTTTGTATTATTTATTTAATTAGTTTATACTACGTTAGAATATAAACGAATATAAACAAGGTAACATTTAATTTAATTGTATGTATTTTAATATTTTTACAGAAAGCCTGACATTTCATTTTATATTATTATTATTTCTTCATATATCTTTAGTCCTGATTTTCCATATTATGACATGTATGATGATGTATGTGCCAATTTCTTAATTATGTATATCTCTATTAAAAACATTTTGGCATTTGGTTTTTCATAGTATTTTTATAGTGAATAGCTCACAAGAGTCCCAACTGCTCCGGTCTGGAGCCAGTGAGACTATGGCATCCCCAATTGGGGTATGTTGTTTGGCTGAAGGTAAGTGGGTAAGGGAAGGAGATGGGGAAGAGGAAGGTGGGGAAGTACCTGGCCATTTAGATCAAGTCACTAAACACGGCTAAAGCCATTTGGAGAAACGTTTCAATTCTGAATGGTGGTCTTACACCAAGGCGATACTGGGAGTATCTTCCACTCTGGAACGTGCCGCATATATAGTATTTATTATTTTAATTAATCAATTGTGAAATAACACAAATCAATCAAATAAAATTTATTTGCGTACACAGGGTTCGAACCCGCGACCTTCGGAATGGGAGTCCAAAGCCTTACCACCCGGACTACGCCGGCCGGCATTGTAAAAAATATACCTACATCTGGTCAAAAAACAGAGAACCTGTGTTCGTTCTCTCTCGGTCAACAAAACCGTTATAAATAACATTATTGTTTTCTAAGGCCCACAGAAATAAAAAAAACATTGCGGCTCCGACCGAATGTTTCAGTTTGTAGTATGTAGACCTCAGAACAGGTATAAAACTTATTGAGGACTATGGAAATGGAACAAAAATAAATACAAATAAACTTTTTCAAAGTAATATATTTAAAAAAAAGAATCGGAATGTGGCCTGAAACGTCTTTAGCCGTATTAGGTGACCGAATCTGTATAGCCAGGTATTTTCCCATATTCCTCTTCCTAGCATCCCATATTTGTATTGACATAAAAAAAGATAGTGCTATGTATTTGTCTTTGAGAAAGGAATGAAGGAACCGCAAACAACGCATAACGCTGCTTGCGGTTGCTTCGTTCCTTTCGTTTCAATGTGTTTATAAATTACACTACTACAGCTACACTACTCGCGAAGTTGATCGAAGTTGACCGAATACGATAGTGTGGGCACCAACTTAGATGTATATTTGTAGGAAATATAATTGGCATCTGATTATAATATTTACAATATTGTTTTCATTTAAAAAAACATTTTTGAATACCACACCAGAGTCCCAACTGCTCCCGTCTGGAGCCAGTGAGACTATGGCATCCCCAATTGGGGTTGTTGTGAGACTGAAGGTATTGTGGACCTCGAAGGAGATGACGTAGAGGAAGGTGGGAAAGTACCTGGCTATTCAGATCTGGTTACCAAACACTAATTGTAAAATAGTACAAATTAATTTTAGTAAAATTTATTTGAGCCCGCGACCTTCGGATTGCTAGTCGAGAGCCTTACCCCTCGATAACGGAGGTCAAGATTTAGGTACGTTTTAAATTATGTTTTGCATTTGAAAGTAGACGTTTATTACAATTTGGGAGGAGGGTATGTGTACCGCCGCCCCGGGAACCATTTATTGGATAATAATTCTCAAGGGCTCTGATGTACAGACATTATGGCTCCTGTTGATTGACGAACATATACTAAAACATCGTTGGTTGGAATCGTAGCTTGAAATGACTTTAGCCATGTATATCGGACGTGCAGAGCCAAAGTCATTATGAGATAACAAGATCTCAAGTTTTTACGATGTCCTTAATATTTTTGATAAAACCATTTAGATATCTGCGTCAAAATAAATATGATACTATAATATTATTCCACATCCTTAACTTTTTCGCCGCTACGCGCATCAATTCATGCGAAAATAATTCGTGCCCCCCACGCTACGCGCATCATATCATGCGTTTCACTTTAGCGGCTTGATACTACGTAAATACGCGACGAATTTAGCAGATAACTGAACCAAAAAATAGTTCAATCCTTTTTCTTACTGACATCTGGCGTTTGCTGGTTAAAATATAATAAATTGTTTACATAAAACATTGTGAAAGCGATGATTCGTTAAATCTTCATTCAGTCATTTGAATGTCGCGCCGCTGAATCGTTGTGTCATCCATAGTATTTCTTAGGTGATCTAATCTGCTTTGATGGACTTATGCGTCGATGTAAAATATTGACCGATTTCTATTTTGCGAATCTTTTTAAGTAATTTATTTTTCTGTGATACATTAGTTTGTTTGTGAACTTAAGTGACGTGACGTGTTTTAAAAATAATTATTTTACTCAAGACTTTTTGATTGACTTTCGTTTGTTTGTGAACTTTTACGTGACGTGTTTTAAAAATAGTTATTTTACTCAAGACTTTTTGATTGACTTTATTTTGTGATTTTATTTCTAAATTTTGTGGACAACCTAAATAGTAATTTATCTGTCTATATTTATAGGCTTACCGTTTATATATCAAAATTGAACTCCCTTAAAAATGGCAAACCCCAGTCTTACGGAAGACGAAATTTATGAAACATTTTTAGACATGGACTCTGATTTAGAAATAAGTGAAGATGATCAAGATATACCAATTACTGAAGAAGTTAGTGACAGTGAAATAAACGCCCCCGGGACAAGCCAAGATCATGACTCTCGTACACCTAACTTAGACTATACCGTAAATGCAGACTGCTTTTCTTCTTGGACCTCTGGTCCATTTATTCCAATAGTTCATGAATTTGATGATTTTGTGTCAGGTTTTGATCCATCCACTTTATTTTCTGGTAATTCATCGGAAATTGACTTTTTTGAATACTTCTTGAACAAAGAAATAGTGACAAAAATGGTGATCGAAACTAATCGATATTACATAGCCACCATATCAAAACAAGAACCTTCCCAAAAATCCAGACTTCGTAAATGGGTTGACACATCTGTCGAAGAAATGTACATTTTTTTTGCACTGTTAATGTTAATGACGAGAAACCGACATCTTACTATCGAAGAACACTGGTCCACTGACCCATTGCTCGCTAGTACAATTTTCGGAAAAACCATGTCTAGGGATCGTTACGAAATTATATTGCGAATGTTACACTTCTCAAACCCCGACACACAAATTCCTGGTGACCGACTTTACAAAATTAAAATCCTAATTGACCATACCCGAAAAATGTTCAAAAAAACTTTGATACCTTATGAAAATTTATGCATCGATGAGAGCATAATTGTTTTCAAAGGGCGTTTAATTTTCAAACAATATATACCATCCAAACGTCACCGGTTTGGAATTAAAATGTTTGTATTGTGTGACGTGAAGACGGGTTTTATATTAGACTTCATTATTTATTGTGGCGAAGGGACTGACATAACTGACTCTGAATGTCTCGGAGTTTCGGGGGCTGTAGTAACGACACTACTTCAAGATTATTTAAATAAAGGACATAATCTTTTTATTGATAATTGGTACAGTAGCCCTCAACTATATGATTTTCTCCATACTAACAAAACCAATGCATGTGGTACGGTGCGGAAGACACGAAAAGGCATGGCAAAATTTAATAAACTTAAAAAGGGTGAAATGAAAGCACAACATCGTGGACCTCTGTTGGCTTTAAAGTGGTGCGATAAAAGAGAAGTTCACATGCTAACAACCTTACATGACGACTCCATGGACATGACGGGAAAAGTTGATTGGAAAACTCGTCAACCAATTATGAAACCCAAGTGCGTTCTAGACTATAATAAGTGTATGGGTTCTGTTGACAAAGTGGACTTGATGTTAAGTAGTATTAATTGCCTGCGAAAAACAATTAAGTGGTATAAAAAAGTGGCCTTCCATATTATTGATCTGTATTTATTGAACTCTCATGTAGCTTTTAAATCAATTACAAATAAAAATGTTAGTTTAGCAGATTTCCAATTAGCCGTAATACGACAATTATTGCAAAAATATCATGAAACTTCCCGATCTGAGCCTCATTCTCGCTCTTCACACGATTTACCTCTGAGACTAACTGCTAAGGCATTAGCAAAACATATGCCACACCCAATAAAGGGAAATAATTCTCAAAAACTTCACCGAGCCTGCCGAGTGTGCGCCATTTCTAAAAAAAGGAAAATATCCCAGTATAAATGCCTAGAGTGCGATGTGACATTGTGTGTGTGGCCATGTTTTAGAAACTACCATGAAAAACAAAACTTATAAATATTTCTCCTCGTGTTAACTTTTTATTAAAACTTTATTTGTTAGTAGATATAATAATAAAAATAATTGTGTTTTGATGATATCGGCGCAGTGGTCCAAATCCCATCAGACCGGGTAAGTAAATACTATAAACAATATAGCAGTGTGCATGCGATGGCGACAGTTCTTGTTGATTTCTTGTGATGGGTCACTGTTTATAATATTATATCTGTATCCTGCGGTTTATTGTTTATTTATGTGTTTCAACAAACTTCAAGAGCATTAATAAAGCTTTTAAGATAAGCAAATCATAAATCTGTCTAGAAATAAGAGATTTATAGCTGTTTCAAGTGGTGGGTTTTGATTTTCAAAGTGAGTACCGCGTACGAGTGTAATTTTCGGTACATTTGATCGCGGTGAAAAGGTTAATGTGCGACTGCTATAGTTAATATTAATGGATTTTCGGCGCCACCATACATTTAAAAACTAATGTTTTTGTTTTGTTCAACACAGTGAAGAGATAAGGGTGATCGTTAATTACTCTCATTGAACATGTGTGAAATTTAATGTATAATTTTGTCCAATAAATAGAGAAGTAACTGGTACAAACAGTCACTTCTCATCCGAGAGTTCTCGGGAAAGTAATACTTGTTTAATTTAATGTTTTCCTACTGCCCCTGCAAAAACTCTCAGATCAAGGTGTCAATGTGTGCCGGTGCCCTATTGAATTTGCAGTATTTGTGCGGGCTTCACTAACTTGGTCCCGTACAAATTGGTCCTTCGTGCCGGTTCTACGCATTACGCCTTTAATCGTGCTTCAGTAAAGATGCCTTCGCTCCGCAGTGGCCATAAAATCTCTACGTCATCCGGGGCGTCGCGATCAGCAACCAGCGTTCCCGCAGACCGAGACAAACGTATGTCTCGCCGAGCCCCGGACCCTACTTCCAACTCTCCGACTGATGTTCCCATTAGCCAAGATGCACCCCAGCAAGCTGATCAAGCTATGCTTGCCTCGGACTCCATTGAACAATCAACCACAGCTTGGGGTCCCATCCTGACCCACAGTTCCCCGGCCCCCCAGGAGTCCGACGGAGAGGATGATGACCAACGGTCAGAGTCAACTGAGGATGCAATACAAATGTTGCGCCGTGAGTTGCGCACTCGAGAGAAGCAGCACGTTAAGCACACCGCCAACCTACTTGCAGCCCTGGCAGCAGCAACAAAGACATCCGCCGCACTGCAAGCAGGCCACCAACCTGCCGATTCCAGGTTCACAACTATCCAAGCCCCCGTGGCGCCTGGAGCGTGGCCCGCCTTGAATGCCGGCTACGATATCACAGCACCCGGGCAAGCCTCGAATGCATGCCCGGTGCAAACAGCGCCTGGAGCGTGGCCCGCCTCGAATGCCGGCTACGCTATCACAGCACCCGGGCAAGCCTCGAATGCATGCCCGGTGCAAACAGCGCCTGGAGCGTGGCCCGCCTCGAATGCCGGCTACGCTATCACAGCACCCGGGCAAGCCTCGAATGCATGCCCGGTGCAAACAGCGCCTGGAGCGTGGCCCGCCTCGAATGCCGGCTACGCTATCACAGCACCCGGGCAAGCCTCGAATGCATGCCCGGTGCAAACAGCGCCTGGAGTGTGGCCCGCCTCGAAAGCCGGTTACACTATCACAGCACCCGGGCAAGCCTTGAATGCATGCCCGTTGCGTACACTGCCGGGAACACGGCCCGCCTCAAATCCTGGCCACGCTATCATAAAACCCGGACCCGCCTCGAATGCACGCTCAGTGCACATACTGTCGGAAACTACGGGACACACGGCACCCGTGGCAAGCATTCCCATAGCCGATTATACTCTACCACAGTACCCCGAGCGACAGCTCCAAGCAGCAGTACCTGGAGAAGTGGAATTTACGCATAACAGATCGCAGCAATTCCCTACGAGTCAGAATTTTTCACCACTGTTTCCGCCACTGCCTACGGCCGATGAGACAGCACAGCACACTCACGAGTGGGTGCAAAAAGGCGCTGATCAGCTGTCCCAGATCACCTCAGCAATAGCAGAGGGTTTTCGCACGTCCCGTGCCCAAGAAAGCCCTCGCACGATAGAGGACGATACACGGATGGCCGCCTTAATCGCAAGGCAGACCACGGCTAAGGATCTTCCCCTCTTCCTGGGTGACCCGCTCGAGTGGCCCACATGGAAAGCCCAGTACACCCAATCCACAACCACTTGCAGAATGACTTCATCTGAAAACCTCATCCGGCTGCAGCGTGCACTAAAAGGGAAGGCTCGGGATGCAGTCGGCCCTCTCCTCATGGATCCCGCTCAAGTTCCAGAGATCCTCTCTGTCCTCGAGCAGCGATACGGTGGCGCCAGCGCAATAGCCACGTTGATGTTGGAAAAGGTGAAAAAGCTGCCGTATCTCACAATAGACGCAACCCTTGAGGACCTGGCAGACTTCTCCGGAACCGTCCAGAACTTGGTGACATCACTTAGGATCCTCAGGACTGACGGATACCTGACCAACCCCACCCTACTGAATGACATCACAACAAAGATGCCGATTACGCTACGGATGACCTGGCTGTATGAGACACGTGGTCTTACGAGTCTAGCTACAATAACTCAGCTGGCAGCATTTCTGAAAAGTATGGCTAACGCTATACCCAACAGCGGGATGATCGACCCAGTGCGACCTCGACCGCGACGGACCGAGCAGGTGCATGTAGTAAACGGTGAAGAAGTTAAACCAGACTCTAGACCCGCTGAATTTGTTACATCGCGTAAGAGGAGTGAGCCTCGCGAAAATAAAATGAACAATACGCGTAAACGCAAACTGTCTAGTGAAAGTTGCGGCCAGTGCGGTGGCAACCACAAAACTCGCGAGTGCACCGAGTTCGCGGAGAAAAGTCTCGCCCTGCGACAGAAGAACCTGTGTCGTAAGTGTCTGGATCGACACCACTCACGGGACTGTAAAACCAAGGCATGGTGCGGCATAGGAGGGTGCAGATCACCACATCACCGTTTGCTTCATGACCCACAGTTCGTACCGGAAGGTGCTGTCGGTGAGGTTAACTTGTGACGCCAGACGACGGACCGGAGCGTGCTGTTAAAAATTGTGCAGGTTATGTTGGGCGTCCCCCAAGGAAGCAAAGTTTTGGTGTTCGCGCTCCTCGACGAAGGCTCAACTGTGACACTTGTCGACGCTGACATCGCGACACGGATCGGGGTGAGCGGCCCAGTCCGCGGCATACGGATCCATGGCGCCAAAGGGATGTGCACCTCTGACACACTCTCCCGCCGAGTGAAGCTGACCATAAGAGGATGTGATAGCAGTGACACCTACTACATCATCGCCAACACGATCTCCGACCTCAACCTGCCAGAACAACAGGCCCAGGGAAACCTTGTCACCCCAAAACTTTTGATAGGGCAAGACAATGCTCATCTGATCGTTTCACGGGAAGTGCGCAAAGACCATGACACTACGCAAATAGTGTCACGAACCGCACTGGGGTGGATCGCCCATGGGGGTGTCGGGACTGGCAGTGACAATAAATCCACGACGCTGGCACTACAAATTGAATCAGCCGCAGATATCCGCCTAAGAGAATTGGTAAAATGCAACTTTGCCGTCGACTCTCTTGGCGTAACTGCCGCGGTGAGAACCCAGGCAAGCGAACAAAGGGCCATCGCACTAATGAACACGACTACCCGGCCTCTTCGCACTGGGAGGTGGGAAACTGGCCTCCTGTGGCGTAATCCGGAAGCCACATTGCCTGACAACCGGCAGTGCGCGCTGAAACGACTTCATTCCCTTGAGAAGAAGCTGGCAGCAGATCAGAATCTGGCAGCAGCCTACAGCGACAAGATGAGCCAGCTGGTCAACAAAGGATACGCCAGGAAGCTGTCTAAACTGGAAACGTCAACAACCGCACCCAAAAAATGGTACCTGCCGCACTTTGCGGTGACAAACCCCAATAAGCCAGGGAAGATCAGAATAGTGTTTGACGCCGCCAGTCGATGCCGAGGGACCTCCCTTAATGACCAGCTGCTTACCGGCCCTGACCTGCTGTCTTCCCTCTTAGGGAATATTCTGCGCTTTTGAGAGGGAAACATCGCCATTGCCGCAGATATCAAGGAAATGTTTCTGCAGATCTAGATAAGGCGGGAAGATCAGCTGTCCCAACTCTACCTCTGGAGATTACCGAACCAACACGAACCTGATACTTACCAGATGTCATCTATGATGTTCGGAGCCACTTGTTCACCGAGCAGCGCCCAGTTCGTCCGGAA
Source organism: Hesperophylax consimilis (assembly GCF_061612785.1). Taxonomy (NCBI): domain Eukaryota; kingdom Metazoa; phylum Arthropoda; class Insecta; order Trichoptera; family Limnephilidae; genus Hesperophylax; species Hesperophylax consimilis. The sequence goes on along the minus strand of NW_028301263.1, from coordinate 1,526,294 downwards.
CAAGGTAGCCGGGGAATACGAACATGAAAACCCGATTGCCGCAGCAGCCATTCGTTCTAAATTCCACATGGATGACTACCTAGATGCGGTAGACAGTTTTCAGGAGGCTGCCTCACTCGTCCACGGTGTGAGCACCCTCCTCGCGAAAGGAGGATTCCACCTAACTAGCTGGGCATCTAACAGTCCAGCTGCCATAGCCGGTGTTCCCACAGAAGACCGGGCCAGTTCCACAGTGCGGATCAGCGGTGGAGGTACGGAGACGGAACGAGTGCTCGGACTAGTTTGGGACCCATCCACTGATAACTTCCTGTACTCATTCCAAGAGGCGATCACCCCAGAAGTGGCCACGCGACCCACGAAAAGGCAGCTGCTCTCAATAGTAATGAAAATCTTCGACCCAGTAGGCTTCATTTCCTGCCTTACAATCCGGTCGAAGATACTGCTGCAGGCCGTGTGGCGCTCGAGTATAGGCTGGGACAACCCCATTACCCCTGAACATACACAGAGGTGGACCGAATGGCTGAGCCTGTTGAATACACACAGCATTTCAGTTCCGAGACTCTGCCTCCATCTCAAGCAGAACAGCGTGACCCTACATCTCTTCTGCGATGCGTCAGAACAAGCCTGCTGCGCTGTCGCCTATTACACCGAAGAAGTCAATGGATCCCTACAGGCGACATTTCTGGCCAGTAAATGCAAAGTGGCGCCACTGAAGCCCCTCTCCATTCCCCGCCTTGAGTTACAAGCCGGACTCATCGCGGCAAGACTAGCCCAGACCATCCACAAGGAAAGCCAGGCCCGTATATCCCAAACGTACTTCTGGACAGACTCTGCAACCGTATTGTGCTGGTTACGAACTGACCCACGTACGTACTCTGCCTTCGTGGCAAACAGACTGGGCGAATTAGATGAGTTAACCAACATACTCGACTGGAGATGGGTGCCAACCAAGCTCAATCCCGCTGACATCGGTACAAGGGACTCAGATGTGCCCGACCTATCACCCAAAGGAAGGTGGTTTACCGGGCCGGCCTTTATCATTTTACCTGAGAGTGCGTGGCCAAAAGAGCGTGCACCTGTCAAAAGGCCCGACGACCAGACACTAGAGGTTAAGCCTCACTACGTCGGCCTTCTATCAACTGCAAGGGAAGCCTTACCATCCATCGAGAGATTCTCCTCATGGCAACGGCTGATTCGTGCAACAGCATGGGTTCTCCGCTTTGTGAAACAATGTCGGATGAAAGTTAACAAATCTGTAGGGGGCCCACTGCGAGCGGAGGAGATCAAGGAGGCGGAAGACAGATGGATAAAAAGGTCTCAGGAGGACGCCTTCAATACTGACATGACCACCCTCAAGCAAGGCCAAATGCTGCCGACTGGTAGTCGTCTGAACCCATTAAACCCCTTCTTCGGACAAGACGGCGCCCTGCGGATGGGTACCCGGCTGCGAGCTCTAGCGAAAACGAAGTGTGTAGCACGGACTCCCGTCATCCTGGATGGAGACCACCCGTACACTCAGCTCCTGATTCGCCACTACCACCAGAAGGCGGACCATCCCAGCACGGAGAAGACGGTCGCAGAGGTGCGGGGCGATTTCTTTGTACTGCGTCTGCGCACTACAAGCAGGAAGATAGCACACGCCTGCCCCACCTGCCACATAAGGAGAAGCAAACCCTCTCCACCACTAATGGGGGCGCTACCACCACCTCGACTGATGCATCACATCCGCCCATTTACACATTGCGGACTCGACTACTTCGGGCCTATGGAGATCACGGTTGGCAGACATAGGGAAAAACGATATGGAGCCATCTTCACTTGTCTCTCGACCCGCGCCATTCACTTAAAACTGGCCGCCTCACTGACCGCAGACTCAGCCATCATGGCCATACAGCGGATGACTGCGCGAAGGGGACAACCCGCAGCCATGTACTCCGACAACGGAACAAATTTTCATGGAGCCGATGCAGAGATGAGAGACGCTCTGGTATCATTGAGCCACGATGCCAGAATGCTTGATGCCATAGCCACCCAGGGCATTGAGTGGCATTTCATACCTCCAATGACGCCCCACATGGGGGGAGCTTGGGAGAGGCTTGTACGGTCAGTAAAAAGAGCCCTGAGCACCACACTTAAGGAACGGGCACCTAGAGAAGAAACCTTACTCACGGCCCTGGCAGAGGCTGAATTCACAGTGAACAACAGACCACTCACTCACATATCAGTTGACCCACGCGACGAAGAGCCTTTGACCCCCAACCACTTTCTTCTAGGGTCGGCCGGAAAGCGTCCCCTCTTGTCCATGTTTGGCAAAAAGGAAGAGGAAATATGCCTTCGCCGCCAGTGGCGTATCGGCCAGCAACTTGCAGACATATTCTGGAGGCGGTGGCTTCTAGAATACCTTCCCACCATGGCAGCTCGGCAAAAATGGCACAACCCGGTCACACCCATTAAGAAGGATGACCTGGTGGTCATTATGGACTCCACGCTGCCACGGAACAGCTGGCCGCGTGGCCGCGTCCTTGAGGCCGTGCCCGCCGCCGACGGACAAGTCAGGACAGCCCGTATCCAGACAAGTTCCGGAATATATGTTAGACCGGCCATTAAAATCGCCGTCATACTACCTGCTTCAACAACACCAGCCGATCCAATCACCAGCACGACAACACCTGCCTAGCCGAAACCCCTTGCAATGACATCAACTGCAAACACGAGACGCTGGGATGAAACAGAACACGCCCGACGGAGTAGCTGGGCGCAGCAGAGACTGCACCGTGGGGAGTATATCGGACGTGCAGAGCCAAAGTCATTATGAGATAACAAGATCTCAAGTTTTTACGATGTCCTTAATATTTTTGATAAAACCATTTAGATATCTGCGTCAAAATAAATATGATACTATAATATTATTCCACATCCTTAATGTGCGACTGCTATAGTTAATATTAATGGATTTTCGGCGCCACCATACATTTAAAAACTAATGTTTTTGTTTTGTTCAACACAGTGAAGAGATAAGGGTGATCGCTAATTACTCTCATTGAACATGTGTGAAATTTAATGTATAATTTTGTCCAATAAATAGAGAAGTAACTGGTACAAACAGTCACTTCTCATCCGAGAGTTCTCGGGAGTTAACTTTTGTTGTCTTCTTAGTGTTAAAAAAAAGAATATAACTTGTGGATGATTTATCCTTTATTAATTAATTTAAACAATACAACTTAAAATATGTAAGTACAATTTCAAAGGGAAACTATTAAGTGAACAATACGACAAGCAAGTGCTTGGATTCGATACACGGAATAGAGTGTCGTCTGGAAGCTGGAGTTGGGGTTTATATAGTCCATGCTGGTGCGATGGAGTGGGGCGTCATCTTCCTATTTTCGGGCTGCGTGTCAAAGCGTCAATGTGTCATTCCGATAATGGGGTTATTGTACCAGTGCATGTGGAACACGTGGTCTTTCTTAAATCGATCCTTTGTTTTGGGATTGCTGCGCGTGTGGCCGCGTGTTGTTTTTAGTTCATCTAAATGTTCGTTTGTTTATTAATGGTCTTCTCCAAGTAGCCGTAGAAGGGTACGTGTTGATATGTCGTTTCAGGGATTGTGATTAGAGTATATCGTCCCGGTGATTGTCCTTGTCCGGATGCAACTGCTATCCATAAACTATTAAGGTTTAATAGTTTATTTTAGGCGAGATGAAGTGCTGGTTGTAATGGGCGTGCTGCGATGTCTTCCTGTAAGTGAGGGTTGTCTTGGGTGGTTAACTCTCCCCCCCTAAAATTGAAACTCCTTCGCACTGTGAAGAGTTTATATCTTCTCCAAAGGATATATCCGATGGCCGTAATTATCAAGCAGCTGGTAAGTGTGATGTGTATAGTTCCTTCAAATCCCGTCGTGGTGGTAGGGATATCGAATTCTCTGCGTGGTTCTTGTATTTCATCTACATGTAGGATGGGTAGTTTTAGTACATGTAATTCTTCCTTTGAATATGTGATGAGTAGTGTTTCTTGGTTAACGATTCTTCCCGTAGTGAAGGTTTTGCCTTGTATACTGCACTCGTCATTTGTTACAAGTACAGATTTGGAAATTACTATATTTTGTTGGTGTTGAGGGCATTGTGCTTGTAATGCTGTTGGTTCGTTGCGAAACAGGTACATCATATTATCTCCAATGACATGTGTATATTCTTCTGGACATATAATCTGGCGTAGACTACAGTTTTGTTCGCTGTGGTTTTCTAGTACGGTAGTTGTGCAGTCATCAATAGAGTTGAGTTCCTTGTTGCATATGCTGAGGCTGTCTGTAATAACTTGGCACTTGTGTGCATTATACATCTGCTTTCCATCTCTCAATAATCGTCTCGGTAGGAGGTGGGGTTGGAAACATTTATTGTTAGTTTTGGAAATGATGGGAATTATTTCGTTATACATATAAACGGTGCGTTCTACTAAAGTTAGAGAGAGAATAAAGTGTAAAGTTTGTTTAACTTTAACGAATTTAACTTGCAAAAAGCGTTGAATAATATCAAAATCTTTAGAAGGTAGTTGTTCAGGATTTACATGTGAAATAGATTCCATAAATACCTTCGGTTTTATAATGCTAGGGTGGTACATTCCATGAGAGGCAAACGTGATAGCTTCCGTAATTCTAGTTATTAACTCGGTAATAGTTTCCGTCTGATAAATCAAATGTGTAATCAACAAGTCTGTTTTATCTTCATAATGGTCATGGCTCATTTGAGACCAAAGTACCAATTGATTATGTGAAATATTTTTTAGTTTGCCGTAATAATCCTCCAATGTTCTTGAACTCAACGAGATTCTCTTTTCATTTATATTTTGGTTAGTTTCAATTCGTTGCACTAATTTATCCAAATCATTATCATCTAAGTTTCCCGTAATTCCTTTAATTATTGAACCGAGTCCGTTTATTAGGCCTCTTTTATTCCTATTTATAACTAAATTATCAATTATCTGATTATTATGATCTATTAAATATTTCAAACGTTCTAATCCTACGTGTGGTAAGGTTACATTGTTACATTTTATAAGTTTATCGTAATTAATTCCTAGTTGTTGCGATTGTTCAATTAGTTTAGATAAATCTAGGGTATGAATGACGTGCCACTGTCCTTCGACGGCTCGTGCATTTCCCAGGGGCGCGACGATGAAGTGCTCATTGTCTGCTAATTGGCGGATCCGTAGCGCTTGCGTCATGGCCGTCAGCCTGAAACAATTTAACACTGTCTTTGTGAATTGTTGTTAGGCCTCTCAGACTTTTATATTCAAGTACATTATGTGGTAGTATTTTAGTAATAGTGAACGGTCCTTTAAATTTATTTTTATGTTTACCCCGTGCGGTAACCTTTATAAGTATCTGTTGTCCCACGGACATTTTTTGCTGCGTACGTGTTTTGTTTACTCGTTCGCGTGTTTTATTTTTTGTTTTATGCTGTAAATCATGTATCAATTTTTTGAGTTCTTTACATTGATTTGCGTGGTTGGCTACGTAGCTTTGGGTAATCACACCATTAGGTTGTGGTACTCTGTTCCCATGACAAAAGTGTACCTCGTTTGGTGTATGTTTAGTTACACCATGTATGTTATTATTATAAGCATTCAAGGCTAAATTAATTTGGGTTTCGGATGTTACGTTCGGTATTGCCGTGCGTATTAATCTCAATATTTCTGTCAGAGTGGAGTGAAAGCGTTCTATATCAGCTTTTGATTGTGAATGACCAGTAGTAGTCACATGTGTTTTAATATTGTACGTTTCTAATAACTCTCGTGTCGTAGTGGACGTGAACGTGGTTTCACGATCTAAATGTATTTCTTTCGGTATACCGATTAACGAAAATATTTTAACAAGTATTTCACATATGGCGACATTGTTGTCGACAGTGATTAAAGTACAAGATGCCCATTTAGAGAATCTATCTACAATGGTTAAGAATTTTTGACGTCCGAAATGGTAAGTATCAATCTGCCATATTTCCATTGGACAATTGGGGGTAACGGTAGCCTCTAATGGGGCAGACTTTGGGTGTCTTTCGTATTTAGAGTTTTGACATATTATACATGTTTTTAAAAAATCTTTTATTTTGGTCCGCATGTTATTGAAATTGTGCGTCCGTTTTATTTTACTAAGTAAGACATCTAGGCCCATATGACGTTGGTTCTCGATATGCGTCGAACGAATTACTTCTTTTTGTTCTTCTAAATTTATGGGTTCAATCTTAACATTTGTGAAACGTATTAATTTTAACGAGTTCTTATCAATATTTTTTCTATAGCATTCGCTTAAACACTCATATAGTCTATCATTATTTATAATTACTGCGTATTTATCCTTATCTAAACATGTTTTAATCAATTTTAAAAATACCGCTTCCGCATTTGCTAAAGGAATGCACCATACAAGGTCCGTACCTTTTTCTTTAGCTCTTAAACTATTCTTCTCAATATCGCTTAATTCGATAAAAATCCTATTCATACGCGGGGGTGGGTGTTCGTTACGAATTGGGATTCCACCCTCATGGTCATCCACATTGCTATGCACGGTGTCAGTGACACTCTGGGCACCCGAGGTGGCTTCTACTCGTAATGAATCGTGCTCCTCACCGTCCTCACTATAATGAATTTCGACCCTTGAAAGTGCGTCGGCTACATGATTATTACAACCTCGCTTATGTCTAATTGTATATTCATATTCTTGGAGTTTAAGTCTCCACCTAGTAAGTTTAGCATTGGGTTCTTTCAATTTGGTTAACCATACTAACGGTTGATGATCCGTTTCTATAATAAAATGTTTACCATAAATATACGGACGGAATTGCTGGAGGGACCATAGTATACCAAGCAATTCTTTTTCCGTCGTATTATACTTGGTTTCCGTTTTCGACAGTGTCCTAGAAATATAGGCAATAGGTTGAGATTTTCGGCTCAACACAGCCCCCAGAGCAATGTTACTTGCATCTGTGGTTACAGTGAATTCTTCGTTAAAGTCGGGATATTTTAATATTGGGGCATTCATCAGTAATTCTTTACATAGCCTAAATGCATTTAAAAACTTTTCGTCTTGGTTATTTATTTTTACGTTTTTTCGGGTACATTCTGTGAGTGGTTTCGTCACTCTGCTTAAATTTGGGGCGAATTTACGGTAGTAACCGATTAGTCCTAGAAAAGATTTTATATCCCTGACTGTCTTTGGTAAGGGAAATTTTCTTATAGCATCAAGTTTTGCGGGATCAGGTTGCAGTCCATCACCATTAAGAATATGGCCTAAGAATTTAATTTCTTCCTTGAAAAATTCACATTTATTGATATTTATTTTTAAATTTGCTTCCCGCAGGGCGTTGAAAACTATTTCTAAGCGCCTGAGGTGTTCTTCTTCGTCGTTGGCATATACTATAACGTCATCTAAATATACCAAACATATTTTCCCTATGTATTTACGTAATACATTATTCATCATACGCTGAAATGAAGCAGGAGCATTTTTTAATCCGAATGGCATTCTAACAAATTCGTAGTGTTGATTAGGAATAGTGAATGCTGTCTTTTCTATGTCTTGATCGGACATTTTGATCTGGTGGTACCCACTTGTCAGATCTAAAGTTGAAAAGTATTTATTACCATGTAACTGTGAAAAAATGTCTTCGATGTTTGGGAGCGGAAACTTGTCACTACGTGTCTGTTCGTTGAGTTTCCGATAGTCTATGACCATCCTCCACTTTTTTATACCCGATCGGTCGAGTTTTTTCTCGACGATGTGGACAGGGCTTGCCCAAGGCGAATCGCTTGGTCGGATGATTCCATCCTTCAGAAGTTGAGCGACTTGTCTTTCAACTTCAAGCCTCTGTTCGTACGGTAATCGATAAGCGCGTTGATACACGGGCTCTTCTTTAAGTAATTTTATTTCATGTTTTACATGAGGTGAGCAATTAACCACCAGTTCTTCAGAGAATAAATCCCTATTTTTCTCCAATAACTCATCAAGTTTACTCATATCCATTACATGGAACAACTGAACTTGTTTGGTTGGAGTTTTTAAAATATTATTTGAGTTGTTTAAAATTAATGTTGCATTCATTAATTTTAACATATCTATTCCCATTAACACATCGTATTTATGGGAAAAGTCAAAAATATAAAAACGCATTTCAGCATTATTATTGCCGAATACTTTTCTCCAAAATGGCGTCACGACTGTACCTCTATGGGCGGTCGTAGAGTGCGCTGTTTGTACAGTAAACTCTTCATTTATATATCTACAGTCACGAAACAATCTATTATATACATTTTTAGTCATGAATGATTTGGAGCTTCCCGTATCAATCAGAATTTTCATATTTAATGGCGCTACTATATATGGTAGGCCATTATTGATATGATTCAGGTGGATTAGGTTTCTCGGGGAGATTCTTGGTCTTCCCAAAAATCCGGCCGTTCCTGATCATTGCTGTCGGTATAGAATAGCTCCTGCGCCGTACGTCCGTTGCCGAGGTCGATGACCGGGCCTTCAGGAGGTTGGGACATTGGGGCCGTTCTCATACTGACATCACCGGCACGTGTCTGGTGCGTATTAAAATTGTTGTTGTTATTTCCGTGCCACGGGCGGTTTTGTCCGAACTTATTATTATGCGTTTGGTTATTATTATGCCACGGTTTATTATTATAATTATTGTGATTAAAATTATTATGTGGTTTGAACGAGCTTTGCGTTTGCGGAGTAAAAGGTTTATTTGATTGTTGTCCTGGCCGCATAAAATTAGATGGTCCTGCTTGTGGAAACACAAGATTTTGTTTAGACCGCTGGTGGAGCTCGCCATGGGCCTCCAACATTCTTATTTCTGTGCACAGGGCATCATAATTTTTTGTTAAGTTTGCGCATTTAATGTGCGTTGGCATGAGGTTTAATAAAGTATTTCGAGCCGTATCTTTGTATGGTTCCATCAATATGTGAGCACTAGGCCCTCCATATTGATCGGAAATTTTAATTTTAATCGAAAAGAGAATTTGGTTGATCTCATGGATCGTTGAGGAGAAATCCTTCTGACCGCGGTTGAAGTTTATCAATTCTGTTTGTAATAACGTCACAGACTTATTGTCCCCACATTCATTTTTCAATGTTTCTAATATTGTTTCAATATTGTTATCATGATCGCTCATGAGAATTACGTGAAGTGCTTTCCCACGTAATCTTGAGATTATTTTCTCAACATTATTTGGCGTATTGCCGTTTCGAGTAATATACCCCCTGGCTGATTTTATAAATAAATTAATATCTTGGGGAGAGCCACTGTACTCCAATATCGATTCCGAGTATTGGGGAGCGGGCCTCTCATTTGGCTGTGCCATTTTAATAAATTAGAAATATACGAAGTGACTTGTAATTAAAAAAAAAAATAGTTTTCTCTCTAACCTTTTGGATAAGGAAGGGAAGGGATCTATCGTACGTATGGGATAGACGATCAATTGAAAAATGTACTCACAGAAGTATTGATGCGATGATCTTCATTGCCTAGTTAACGAATTTGTTTGGTGTGTGGTCCTCTTCGCGTCGAGATATTAAAGAATATCTAAGAAGTCCTGGCTACGGCCAAGTTTAACAGCTTCTTCGAAATGACCCACGTACTGGGCGCCAGTTAACTTTTGTTGTCTTCTTAGTGTTAAAAAAAAGAATATAACTTGTGGATGATTTATCCTTTATTAATTAATTTAAACAATACAACTTAAAATATGTAAGTACAATTTCAAAGGGAAACTATTAAGTGAACAATACGACAAGCAAGTGCTTGGATTCGATACACGGAATAGAGTGTCGTCTGGAAGCTGGAGTTGGGGTTTATATAGTCCATGCTGGTGCGATGGAGTGGGGCGTCATCTTCCTATTTTCGGGCTGCGTGTCAAAGCGTCAATGTGTCATTCCGATAATGGGGTTATTGTACCAGTGCATGTGGAACACGTGGTCTTTCTTAAATCGATCCTTTGTTTTGGGATTGCTGCGCGTGTGGCCGCGTGTTGTTTTAAGTTCATCTAAATGTTCGTTTGTTTATTAATGGTCTTCTCCAAGTAGCCGTAGAAGGGTACGTGTTGATATGTCGTTTCAGGGATTGTGATTAGAGTATATCGTCCCGGTGATTGTCCTTGTCCGGATGCAACTGCTATCCATAAACTATTAAGGTTTAATAGTTTATTTTAGGCGAGATGAAGTGCTGGTTGTAATGGGCGTGCTGCGATGTCTTCCTGTAAGTGAGGGTCGTCTTGGGTGGTTAACTCGGGAAAGTAATACTTGTTTAATTTAATGTTTTCCTACTGCCCCTGCAAAAACTCTCAGATCAAGGTGTCAATGTGTGCCGGTGCCCTATTGAATTTGCAGTATTTGTGCGGGCTTCACTAACTTGGTCCCGTACACCATGTTTAGTAATAAACAAATTAGAATAAATTTTTAGTAATCATAATTTAAAATTTGAAAAATTTAATTCTCACCAATCTAATCGCCGCAATTTTAATAGGCACATATTATGGATATTACGCTTTGTTTCAACTTAATCATTACAAGAAACTTACGTCGGGAGAGATGGTAAAAGATACATTAAAATAAAATTTTATTCCATCAAAGTTTAAAATTTCTCTTATAAAATTACCCAGACAAACCTCACCCCATGAACCCGGGCACCCCTGCTAAGTCACGAAACGTAGTAAATGATGTATTAAATTTACAATTTTTGTTTAATCAAGTTCAAAAGATTTTTTTAGCATGGATTTGACGTTTGCGAAAGTTCCATTTCAATATAAATACTCGTGAGGCAGTCTATCCTCTGTAAGTATAAAGTCATTTTCATAGAATATGGATGTACTAACAGGATCTAAGTACGACAACGCGTGCGAAATTGGCGGTTAAGTTACAACGCATGCAAGCCGTCAAGTTTGTCAGAAATATATAGATCAACAAAATAAATCGTGTAAAATGTATATGCGACCGAAAAATGGGCGTGGCTTACAGCTAAATCTCGATGACACAAGTTGATCTATAGGGATTTACATATGTATGCCAGCTTGGGTAATGGATCAACATATCCGAGGTGGATCAACAGATGCAAACGGATCAACATATACCTGGCGTACCGTCGCGCGAGATTAACATAGTACGAGAGGGGATAAATATGTATATATATTATGGTTAAGGCTTTCAAGGGTGTATGATGATGTAAATATATATATATATATTTATATTTTATTTTTATTTTTTTAGAACATTTAAACATTACATTATATGTAATTGTAAAAAGCATTCACTTCGTGGCTCATCATAATTTATAATAAAAACACATAAATTTGTTTTTGACCAAATATTCTCCTGACGAAGGAAGGGATCTTCCGAAACCGGTAGAGTGAAAATAAAACTATCGTGGTCAAAAACAAATTTATGTGTTTTTATTATAAATTACATTATATGTTAAAATATATAATGTTACATTACATATTATAATATATTATACTTTATCTTGTCTTCAAATCTTGAACCACTATTATTTATTTTTATTTTATAATATTTTCATAAAATGAGAATTTGTACCCGACGTTTGAGTCGCCTCGCTACCACACGCTTGGTCGTTTGACCAGGTGACTTCCCCGTGATCGTCTTGTGCAAGTCAGTGATGTGAGCTGATCCCAAGGTCTGACTCAAGCCTGCACCGTAACATCGACCCTCGTAACTTGTACCTTTAGAAACATCTATTCTTTTGCCACCTACAAACTTACTGACAAGTGACATAAAATTCTCAGCTAAGTTCGTAGTGACATTTTTCGTAAGTCTATCCGCTTTACGGACAACAGCATCCAGTTGGCATTATTTTTTTGACAAAACATATTTATGTTGTAACTTGAAAACCAATACCCATATACCCAGATGAGGTTTGTTTGAGTTGCCTTTATGAGCGTTGACTCACACGTGCACCATAATTACGTGGCACTAGTAATTACGCTTGCTCGCTTCAAAATACTCTAACCACAACATATGGCAGTCAGGTAATTTGTGTTTGGTCTTTTCATTCATGTTTTTTGAGAATAATTTACAAAAACAATAATAAATCGATATAGGACCGCTGACCTTCTGTCTCTTGAAACGAACATGCACATAAGTATTATATTTGCGGCATTTTTCAGAGCATTAGATACTGTCAGTATCGCCCCGATGAAAGACCAAAAATCATTATTTAAATTTAGACCGTAGAACGGGTATTATTTATTGAATAAGTGAATCTACCTGGCTATTCAGATTTGGTCACCAAACACGGCTAAAGCCAATTCAAGCAACGTTTCAATTCTGAATGGTGGTCTTACACCAGGCGATACTGAGAGTGTCTTTCACTATGGAACGTACCGCGAATATACCATACGTATATTAATTCATTAATTGTGAATAACACAAATTAACCAAATAAAATTTACTTGCCCACTTCGGGATTCGATCCCGCAAACTTCGAGTCGAGAGGTTTACAGTATAATATACAGAATAGCATAACTCATGCTAACACAAACTCGATACTCAAGTCGGGCCATGTCAAGAGTCAGAATAATAGAAGAGTATGTATGAGACGATGTATGAATGTGAATGAGGCAAGGAGTGTGTGCCAAGACCGAGTTGTTTGGCGGTCCGTCCTCTCTGCCTACCCCTGCGGGGAAACGGCGTGATGGTTAGTTAGTTAGTAGTAACACAAACTCACACACCTAATAGGTTAGATTTTTTTTCTCTTTTTCTTTTTGTACTTATTTAGTACTTTGATATAAAAAAAACAAATTCCTGTAATATCGAAAAATCTGTTTTTGAAAAAATAATAAAATACACAGATTTAGGAAATGAGTTCAAAAGAATTTGACATTCTCAGACTATAAAAATATTACCATTTGTAATTTCGGCTACTGGCATTATACCTAGCTCTCTTATAAAAAATTTAGGCGTATTAGATCTATCAAAAAATTTATATATAAAAATGCAAAAGTCAGTCATTTTAAATACATGTAGGATTACAAAATATTATCATATTATTAATATTTAATTTTTTTGAATATGGTATAATATCATATAATTTTTTTTTTTTTTTTTTTATGCTTCCGATTTTGTTGTCCGGGTTAAATCTTCCCCATAGGAAAAACTAAACCCTTCCACTCACTTTTCCACAAATGATCAGCTAGTCAATCAACACTATGAAAGTGCATTATATAAGTAAAATAAATACAAAACAATACAAGAACAACAACACGTCAACTCACCAGAGATCAAATGGGAAAAAAAAAAAATTCACCGACTCCAGATATTTTCATATCAGAGGGTTCGGCTCGGTAGTACTTCTAACAGGGCCTATAAATCCTACTGATCCCTCAACATAAATATTTAAAAAATCTTTCGTTATCCTACATGTATTCAAAATGACCGACTTTTGCATCTTTATATATAAATTTTTTGATAGATCTAATACGCCTAAATTTTTAATGAGAGAGCTAGGTATAATGCCAGTAGCCGAAATAACGAATGGTAATATTTTTATAGTCTGAGAATGCCAAATTCTTTTTATTTCGTTTCCTAAATCTGTGTATTTTCTAATTTTTTCATTAACAGATTTTTGAATGTTACAGGAATTTGGAATAGCGAATATTTTAATAATATTTTAATAATATTTTAATAATATTTTAATAATATTTTAATAATAATATTTTAATAATAATAATAATAATAATAATATTTTAATAATATTTTAATTATAATATATATTTTAATAATTATCATATTTTTATATATTTTATATTTTCTATATTAGCACCGTCCGAGTATACATTTAGGCACAATCAAGTTTTAAAAATAATTCACCAAAATTTGGTAACTAAACATAACTTGATTGACTTCCGTAATGTAGTACCATATTATGAATACGAACCAAATTCATTTTTAGAAAACGAATTTTATAAAATATATTATGATAAAACTATACTAACAGACCGAGCGATTAGTCATAATAGACCCGATATAGTTTTACATGACAAAATTAAAAAAATAACTTATATCATTGATGTCGCTATACCAAATTCCTGTAATATTCAAAAATCTGTTAGCGAAAAAATAAGAAAATACACAGATTTAGGAAATGAAATAAAAAGAATTTGGCATTCTCAGACTATAAAAATATTACCATTCGTTATTTCGGCTACTGGCATTATACCTAGCTCTCTAATTAAAAATTTAGGCGTATTAGAACTTTCAAAAAAATTATATATAAAGATGCAAAAGTCAGTCATTTTGAATACATGTAGGATAACAAAAGACTTTTTAAATATTTATGTCGAGGGATCAGTAGGATTTATAGGCCCTGTTAGAAGTTCTACCGAGCCGAACCCTCTGATATGAAAATATCTGGAGTCGGTGAATTATGTTCCCATTTGATCTCTGGTGAGTTGACGTGTTGTTCTTGTATTGTTTTGTAGTTATTTTGCTTATATAATGCACTTACATAATGTTGATTGACTAGATGATCATTTGTGGAAAAGTTAGTGGAAGGGTTAAGTTTTTCCTTTCGGGAAGATTTAACCCGGACAACTAAATCGGAAGTTTAAATAAATAAAAACTTAATAATACAATCGGTTTGAAAAATAAACAATAACCAAGACTCCGACCATGATAGCGCCATCTGTTGGGATATTTAAAAGAAGCTTTTAGTTCGATGTTCTACCGTAATAAAATTTTCAAATAGGCGGCACCAGACGGCCTATTTTAAAAGTAATTTAAAAATCTAAGTTTTCTTTCTTAAATTATAGTATAAAAAATATTAAATTAACTTTAAAAAATGGAAAAATATAATACCAATAATTTATCGTTTAGTTTTGTTAAATAAACGTATCCAAAGTTTTATAATCTGCATTTTAAAAACAAGAACAATTAGTGTTTATGAAAAAATTAAACTACGAACCTATTTTATTTATTTTTTGGTTTTTTTTTCGTATGTTTAAAGAAAACCCCTTCAGGTATTTTTTGAAGATATTCAGCCTTTAATAGTATTTTTTAAAACGCACGTATTACGGTCTGAAAAAGGTCATATTTTCGATTTGATTTTGATAATTACTAAGCCTATGTTAATTTAAAAAATGTATAAAAAATTTTTCACTTGTTGAAAACACTATCATTATCGATTTGCTTAATAATATTATCATTATTTTAAATTAATAAAAAACTACACTCGGCCTTTGATTTTTGAGTAATATTTAGTGGTTCAACATTGGACTTTAGACATGATCCCCAGCATACTATGTTATAAGAAAGTCGAGATTGGACTAAGGCAAAATAGACAGTTTTTAATTTCTCTTTGTCCAATATGTGTCGAAGTTCTTTAAAAATAAATGTAAGTCTCCTGATATTCTTTGTTAACATATCGATATGATCATTCCATCTTAAAAATTTATCAATCTTTACACCTAGATAAGTGATACAATCTACACTTTCCAAGGGGTGGCAATTACAATTTAGCAGACAATTATGTATAATTAGATTATGAGTGTCAGAAGGCTGACTTTTTGAAGATATACTAAATGTCACATATTTAGTTTTTATTGTATTCAAAGTTAAGATGTTATTATTCAGCCAACTCTTTACTTCTCTTAATCCTAAGTCACATTTGTTAAAAGCATCTCTCCAGGTTTTACCCTCAAATATTAAAGCAGTATCGTCTGCAAAACTAACAATGTTACCTGGAATATATAAATTACACAAATCATTAATGTAGATTAAAAACAATATTGGTCCAAGCACACTACCTTGCGGAACCCCAAAAGAGATTGGTTTGCTATTGCTTAAATGATTATTTATCTCTACTTGTTGCGTTCTATCACTTAGATAGGATGTGAACCAGCCTAGTGCTGTACTATGAATGCCAAGAGAAGATAATTTTTTGAGGAGTAATCCATGGGACACCGTATCAAATGTCTTTGATAGATCTAAGAACACAGCCAAAGCTTTGTTTCCATAGTCTAACGCACTAGTGACTTTGGACAATACCCTCAACACTGCATCACTTGTTCCTATATTCTCTCTGAAACCAAACTGATTGCTAGAGAGTATATTATATGTTTCTAAGAATGATACCAATCTCGATTTAGCCAATCTCTCTATTACTTTTGAAAGAGTATTGAGTAAGGATATAGGTCTGTAATTATTGACATCTAGACGATCTCCACCTTTAAAAAGGGGAATTACTTTAGCTTTCTTACAATGAGAAGGGAACATCCCGCTCTCGAAGTTAATATTTAGGTACAAGGTGAGATATGGGACCAGCTAATTCGGATACATGCATTTTATACACCATAACACTTAAAGAATCAATACCGCACGAGAAAGACATTTTTAAATCATTTATCACATTTGCGACTTCAGAAATGCTAGTTGGTTTAAAATAAAAATTGTCCCCTGTAATGTGAAGTTCAGATTTAAAATCATTCACAAGACACATCTCACTAGTTTTATTAGCACTACACAAATTAGTTATCAGTGCTACAGAAATTAAAAAGAAAAGACCAACTATAATACTTAAGGGCATTGCTAATGACTATAATAAGGATGATATAATACAAGATATAATCGAACAGAATGAAGATATCAAGGATGTGATGATAGATAAACCAGAAATTGAGATGACGTTAAAAAAGATCTTGAAAAACAAATATAATAACACATCTAATTACATAATAGAAGTTAGTACTGAAATAAGAAGAAGGCTAGTATATACCGGTAAAATCTATGTGGGATACCAGAGAATACAAGTAGAGGATGCCCATCCTCTAGTTCTAGTGCAATGCTATCACTGCCTGGGCTTTGGACATACTTCTGTCAGGTGTCTTCATAAAGAAAAGGACAAACCATTGTGTACACACTGTGCTGGTGATCATTCCTACAAAGATTGTGCTAACAAAGATAAAGAACCTAAATGTAAAAATTGTGATAAAAAAAAATAAAAAAATGAACTGGAATATTGACAGCAGGCATTCTGCAAACGATAAAACGAAATGTATTGTGTATAAAAAAATGAGCTTTTTAGCAAAAGAAAAAATAGAATATTGACTTGAAATAAGATTAAACCTGTCTCAAAGTAGATTCAGTGTTATTACATTTTATTACATAAATATCGTTATAAAAATTATAAAAAATCACAAATTAACTAACAAAAATAACATTATTACATTACATTATTTTTTTAATAGTAATATCATAACGTCACCTTCAAAAACATTTTTTTGTTTACTTAAACATGAATTTTTTCACTGTGTACTATATTTCACATTCATAATTATAAAAACAGCTTTTATTTTTTTTTAATATAAAAAATATTCTGAAATAACACTAGATGTGAACATACAGTTTATTTTATATTTATTAAGCCTTTATCAAAAATTACTTGTACCAATTAGCTTCAAATACAATCACTTTTATTTTGTTAAATATTTAACATTAAATTCTTCAATTTATACCTACTCAAAATATGTCTGTTAAACAAAACAAGAAAACAATTAATTACCATCACGAATTAAATGGCGCAGAATAATTTTTCTTATATAGATAATGATAATGAAATAGAAAAAATAAAAAATAAAAGTAGTACAGTAAATAATTTAGAAGATTGGATAAAAAAACAAAACATAAATTCGTCTGATAATCTTGTTTGTATTCAATTAAATATTAGATCTATACAAAAATATTGGGATGTATTGCATATATATTTAATTAATTGTTTGAAGCATATTGACATTCTGATGCTATGTGAAACATCTGTTCAAACTGAAAGTATGTGTATTTACAATATTCCTGGATATAATGCATATAACTACTGCAGGACTGATAAGTCAGGAGAAGGTATTATATTGTATATAAGAAACAAATTTGAATTTAGACTAAAAACATTAAAATCAATACATTTTGAAAATACATCAGGAAAGCTCATACTCCAGGACAAAACTAAAGTCAATATAATAGCTATCTATAGACCTCCTAATTTCAGTAAATCTTCATTTCTGACGGAATTATCATCATATCTTGAGACAATTAATAGTAAAGAAAATATTATCTTACTTGGAGATATAAATCTTAATTTGCTGGATGAACAAGATAATATTATAACTTCGTATGAAAACTTACTTACTAACCATTATTTAACTAAATGCATCAATGTAGTAACCAGAGAAGCTGTATCAAATGGACAAATTACTCGCACGTGTATTGACCATATATTTGCCAAATTTAGAGGCAAGAAAATAACAGCTTGCGTCTGTGAAAATAAAATTGCCGATCATTTTATCACTGCTATTAATATAAAATGTCATAAACGTCAGGTAGACTTTGCAAATAAGTATATTCAAATCATCTCACAAAAGGATATTGATAGACATATTATCAGAGATTATAACTGGAGTAAACTTATAGAGGATAAGGATTGTATTTCATTATATGAAAAAATAAAATCTTTATTTAATAAATTTCACAAGAGCAGTTCTAAAACGATAGTGCAAAAACCGAAAACACGACCTTATGCAATAAATGAATGGGTAAGCAGTGAATTATTATGTCAAATAAATAAAAGGGATAAACAATATAAAAAGTGGAAAAGTACACCAACAAACAAAACATATGAAACAGAATACGAAAAATCACGAAACCTTGTCAATAAACTTATAAATAAAGATAAAACTAACTACTATAATAATAATTTTAAAAATTGTTTTAATGATACAAAAAAAACCTGGGATGAGATAAATAATATTTTAGGACGTAAACCCAAAAACGATTGTGATGAAACAATAACACGATATATGTTAAAAGATAGAACTGAGGATTCTGTGTCAAATGATTTTGTGAATTACTTCTCGGATAGCATCAGCAACATGTTACATAAATGCAATCACAAAGCTACTAATATTGTACTGGAAGAACTGCCTCACAGTTTATTTATACCAAGAGCTACTATAACTGATATTGAAAATATTATTAAAAAAATGAAAAAACTCTAAAAGCACAGGTATTGACAATATAAGAATGTTTGATTTAAAAAGAAATATAAAAACTCTTGGGCCAATAATTACTCATTTAATCAATACGATAATAAAGCAAGCAAAAATTCCACAAGAATTTCAATGTAGCATTACTAGACCAATATTTCAAGGTGGAAAACACATTGAACTGGGAAATTATAGGCCTATTAGTATACTACCTGCCTGCGTTAGAAAAAATTCTCGAAAAATTTTTATTAAATAAATTAAATAACTACATTGAAAAATTCGCTATCATAGATCCAAATCAATATGGCTTTCAAAGAAAAAAAAATACTGAAAAATTACTGCAAGATTTTTCCAATTACATAAATAATCAATTAAATAATAAATTACATGTTATTTATTTATTATTTATTTATTGGATGATTTTTATAGCGCCGCTTTTGCGAAATATCACCTCAGGGGCGCTGTACAGTTAATGCAGATATTACAAAAAAATATATAAATAATACAAATTGAAATTGAAATTAAGTTAAATAAAATGAAGTACAGAAACAGGTGACACGGAGATGGAGAATCTGCTGCGAGAATCCTAGGTGGTGAGGAAACTGGACCAGCTGCTGCAGCGGGAGGGTCCACCGCGTCCACCAACAGTGCCAGCACGAGGTTCGTCATCCTTCCAGGTATGTGTCTGCTGCTAATAGAGCGCTGACACAATGTCCTCTCATGGATTCCAGACCTTGGCAGCACCGCTGTGACATTCAACGAAGGTTTAGGATGGAGACTCTGCAGCAAGAATCCCAGGTGGTGAGGAAACTGGACCAGCTACTGCAGCGAAAGAGTGCACCGCGCACCAACAGTGCCAGCACGAGGTTCGTCATCCGTCCAGGTATGTGTCTGCTGCTAATTAAGCGCTGTCACAGTATCCTCACATAGATAACAAACCTTGGCAGCACCGCTGTGACGTTCCATCTCCTTGAACACTTGTTTCTGGTGATTATGTTAGTGGTGCATTGTTCCGAAATAAAAGGCGGCGGACTAGATAATAAATCACCATGGGCACTTGTGAGGGCTTTCAGAGTTTCCAAGAATAACATTGAAAACATCTGGCGTACCTACAATTACCGATTCTCGTCCCAAGTTCAACTTAAGCGAATTTAGAATATTTTTAGCACAATTTTCGATTATTCATTTTTGAAACACTGCTCTCTAGTCACATTATTATTAAGTTCTGATTACTAATTGGTAAGTTAATTTAAAATGTTGATTCACTGATTTTTAAAATAACTTCAAAGGGATGTTGCTTCGTTTCCCTTGAAAATACTAAAAAAACACAAAGCGGTTGGAGACGGCATGACGCGTCCAGCTGCCACAAAGGGCGCTTCGCATTGTGTTATTTATCGATAACTCTAAAGCTTTTGACACAATTAACTCTAAAAAACTGCTATAAACCTTAGAAAAAATTGGAATAAGAGGAAATGTGTTAAATTTATTTAAAGATTATCTTAGAAATAGAAAAATATGTACCAAAATAAATAATACTTTTAGTAAAACAAAGAATGTATCTGCAGGAGTTCCACAAGGTTCCATATTGGGACCTACACTATATATAATTTATGTAACTATAATGAAAAAACTTTTCTCTTTTGTTAAACATTTTGTATTTGCAGATGATACGGCATTGGTCATATCACATAAAGATCTAAAAATTGCAATTAAACTCATGCAAATTGACTTTAATCAACTTTGTAAATGGTCACATGATGCAGGACTATTAACAAATGCTAAAAAAACCAAAGTTATGCATATAAGATCACTCATGCCAGATTTCAATTTAATCCTTATATTATTTCTCATAGTTTTAATTGCATCCATAAAAATATCCCGACTAATTGTAAATGTGAAAGCTTAGAATTAATTACAGAATATGTCTATCTTGGTGTAACAGTAGATTGTTTTTTCAAATGGGACAAACATATTAAAAAAACCTGTAAAAGACTCAGATCAATTGCTGGCAGAATGTACACATTAAATTTTTTCCTGTCAATTGAAACACTTAAAATAATTTATATGTCAATGGCAGAATCTATTATAAGCATAGACATATGAATATTAGTAGACCTGCCCTAAGTGATTAAAAGCGTATTATCCCCACTCCCCATATGCTGGCGTATGGCCTCAAGTGAAATTTAAAAACGTGACGTCATCATTCTTGTGCGAACTATGGTCGAGGCATCATCGGTTCATTTTACGAAATAACACGGCAAAATGTTGACTTGTACTATGAAAACTTGTAAAAATAGATGTGAAAAAGAGAATAAACCCAATTGTCGTATTACATTCCATATATAAGCATTATTTTACTTTATTTTAAGCATATTCACATCGTATAATATAGATCAGTTTAAGAAACATATTATACTATCACATCGAGAAACGTCTGGACGCGAAACACAAAGCTGGTTGGTTGCTGGGAAGTAAATTATGAACATTTATAAAAGTGTCTTAACTAAATACTTAAACGAAATATTCGACTCTGAAAATACAACCGAATTTTTTTGCCGAATTTGGACTTCGCAAATTTGTTCATAACGTGGCGAGTAATTTGCGCTCCCATGTAAAAATGTATATTCATTCAAAAGCAGATTTTACTTTTAAGAAGTAAATGGTGATATTATAATGCGAGATGCCTATTTACTGTCAGATTGATTGATTGACGAATCACAGTCCGCCTTACGCCCTTCGTTCTTCAACAGTTGATTTATTTATTGTTATAAAGTTTAATTTGTAGAACTCCATTTTATTTTTTTATTTTTTTATATATACAATAATATTATTATTGGGTTTATAAAAACAGTTTATATTTAAACAAGTTCTGCTGTGTAATTATTATTACGCGTGACAGCTGTTTCGCCCTCTAAAGGCATTATCAAACTGTGGGTAGCCCACTTACAGACGATACATTTATATTATTTCTATGTAGGTATTTTAATTTAAATTACTGATTTCTTAATTGATTTCTGTGTTAAAATGTTAGAAATTATTGATGGTTATTACCCTAGTAAAGTTTCCCCAATTAGTGTAATGTTTAAATTTGACTGAATGTCTTAATGTTAGTTATTCCCAAACGATGACTCATAGGGTTTTTTTAATAGTATAATTAAGTATGTACTTCAATGTGCACTCGTATTTGCACTAGGTTTGAAGATATCTAGTAGGGGTGAACGAATTATATTGGTTTTTTTGTTATTTGTTTTTGGGGTATAATGCCGTGTTGCGCTAACTCCTTCTTTAGCCAACGTTTCGGACAGCATTGCAGTGTCCATCATCAGGGCAGATGTCTACAAATAACAAACAAATAACAAAACTACTTTTGGCCGTGAAAATCTTAAATCATATTTAAATCATATATTGGTTTGTTCATTAATTAGAATAGCTTTCGGATTATTAGAATTTTTGTTAATTTCTAACTGCTCTAAAAGATTCAGTTTACGGCCTTTATTTTGTACGTGTAACGGAGTTGGTTTATTATTATCATTAAGTGAGTGATTTTCATCTAGGAGATGTTTGGCAAATTGAGATTGCATTTTATTATTATTTTTAAAAGATCTTATGTGTTCTTTGAACCTAGTGTTAAAGGACCGACCCGTTTGTCCAACATAAACAGCGTTGCATTCGTCACACTGGAGTTTATAAATGCCACTATTTTGTAATTTGAGTACCTTACTTTTTGAGTTTTTAAGAGATGATCCTAAGTTGTTATTTGTGCGGAAGGCAATATCTAAGCCACATTTTTTGAGGACTTTGGCAATTTTATTAGATGTCTGTCCGATAATAATAATAATAATAATAATATTTGGCTAATTTATATAGCGCCGTTTTCGTGAGAAATCACCTCAAGGGCGCTGTACAAATATATTTCTTAAATAGTTAATACTAGAATTACTGACTTATCTCTAAGACTTATATCTAGTGACTTACGACTAAGGCCTATAACTACTATCTTAACGACATATATACGAGTATTTACATATTTAGCAACTTACAACTAAAATTAATATTAACAATCTAATCTTACTAACGCCAGAAGAAGAAGGAAGTTCCATTATATTAGGGTGTTTTATGGTTAGCTGGATATATATGTTAAATGAATGAAATTAGTGAATAAAATCAATCTTCAATTTTAAACGCATTTAGATGATTCATCTGCCAACAATTAAACCGATTGACTTGTTATGTTCCCGCTGATATTGTCCATTGTCCATTGGTAGGCAAGTTAATAGAAAAATTGAATAAACGGAATCGCTAGATAATGTAACAATTACAGTATAAAAAATGAAAAAAAAAAATATATTTGGATAGAATGACATCGAATGAGAAATAAAATATGGCTTATCTGTTTTCTGTGTAGATATCCTTGGTTGAAGAGGTCCCGTAAATCCCGAACTAAAGACACCACTTGACATTTGAGGGGTCAGGTATAAAATCTCCAACTGCATTGAGCGTCTTTGCTCTGGCTTCACTTTTAATTTCATCGGTTTAAAATGATAATAATAATAATAATTGGATAATTTGTATAGCGCCGCTTTTGTGAAAAATCACCTCAAGGGCGCTGTACAATTTATTTCCAAGGATATACATTTGTTATTTAGACCAACTGTGCCAGCACGAGGTTCGTCATCTGTTCAGGCATGTGTCTGCCGCCAATATAGCGCTGACATGTGTCTGCTGCCAATAAAGAGCGCTGACACAACATCCTCACGTAGACAACAAACCTTGGCAGCACCGCTGTGACGCTCGACGAAGACAGAAGATGGAGACTCTGCTGCAAGAGTCCTAGGTAGCGAAGGAACTGTACCAGCTGCTGCAGGGAGAGAGACTACCCCGTCCACCAACTGTGCCAGCACGAGGCTCGTCATCCGTTCAGGCATGTGTCCGCCGCTAATATAGCGCTGACATGTTGCAATGTCCCCCCCTCTGACTGTCTGTCCAACAACCCGACAGAGGTACATCGTCGATCAGGGCTCCCCAGCCGTGATCCGCCGCATCCGTGGTCAGAAAATCTATAATAATTGCAAATTCCGGCTAAACTGTAACAGTTACGCACATTTCGTGAAATAAGAAGGTAAGCACTATATAAAACACGGATGCTGAACATTTTTCAGCAATCTCTTAACAAGGGAAACCTTTTGAAAGGATTAAACAAACCGGAGCAGTTAAAACACGTCCGCTCTTCTTTCCGTAAATGGATGATATTTACAACATAATTGATTTGGCTGACAATAATGAACCTAACGTAACATTAGAAGATTCACATTCTTGCAAAAATTTTTTGAGGGATTCAAAATTTTCTTTATTGTGCATGAATATTAGAAGTTTAAGCAAACATTTTGATGAAACTGTTTCTGTGCTTGATTGCATTAATCATCGTCTAGAAGACTAGAAGTACTAGTCTTCACAGAAGCTTGGCTGGGCAGTTTGATTAATATGCCTATCATTCCCGAGTATGTAGTCTACAAAACAAAGATGAACTATTTGCAAAATGATGGAGTAGCTATCTATATAAAGCAAAACATACAGACCGGTAAATGCACTCCAGATGTTTCCAACAAAATTCTGGGAAACTAGGCAAGCTTGGACACTGGCAAGTTTTTTTTACTAAGCCCAGGGCAATTTATTACCCAACCGTCGCTTTTTATTGCGGACAGAATGCACCACTTCAACAATTACCAGGAACAGGATTACATGGAGATAAAATGATGGATTTGCCAAACGTCACAGCGGTGCTGCCAGGGTCTCTTATCTATGTGAGGTGTCAGCGCTTTATTAGCAGCAGATACATACCTGGACGCTGTTGTTGGACGCGGTGGACTCTCTTACTGCAGCAGCTGGTCCAGTTCCTTCACCACTTAGGATTCTTGCTGCAGAGTCTCCATCTTCTATCTTCGTAGAACGTCACAGCGGTGCTGCCAAGGTCTGGTATCTGTGAGAGGATAGTGTATCAGCGCTTTATTAGCAGCAGACACATACCTGGACGGATGACGAACCTCGTGCTGGCACTGTTGGTGGACGCGGTGGACTCTTTCGCTGCAGCAGCTGGACCAGTTTCTTCACCACCTGGGATTCTTGCTGCAGAGTCTCCATCTTCTATCTTCGTGTCACCTGTTCCTTTACTTCATTTTACTTAACTTAACTTCACTCTATTTTTGTAATATTTATATTTTCTGTAATACCTGCATCAACTGTAAAGCGCCCCTGAGGTGATATCTCACAAAAGCGGCGCTATACAAATTATCCAATAATAAAATAAAATAAATAAAATAAGTAACTGTTGAGGAAATTTCTCTCCCCAATGCCAACTGCTTAAAAATAACTAACTAAATAACTAACCATCACGCCGTTTCCCCGCAGGGGTAGGCAGAGAGGACGGACCGCCAAACAACTCGGTCTTGGCACACACTCCTTGCCTCATTCACATTCATACATCGTCTCATACATACTCTTCTATTATTCTGACTCTTGACATGGCCCGACTCGAGTATCTGATTCACTTGATCGTGCCATGTCTTCCTCGGGCGTCCCCGACTTCTGCTACCATTCACATTTGCATCATATATCCTCCTTACACTCCTATCTTCGCTCATTCGCTCTACATGCCCAAACCATCTAAGCGTCCCTTTCTTAATCACAAAATGCTTAAAAATACAATTTTCCAATACAATATGTTTAATAGCTATATATCGATCTCCATCTCAGATTAATATAAATAACTTTCTCGATTCATTGGATGAATTGCTTGACTCTGTATCCTTGCAATATAAGGAGATTATATTATGTGGGGACTTAAATATTGATACTCTAGATTTGAAGAACATAAAAACACAAACATATCTATCACTTCTGGCATTTCATGGTATCAAGCCCATAATAAATTCACCAACAAGAGTAACTCCTAACAAATCAAGCTGCATTGATCATATTATGGCGAAATCAAAATTAAAACCACAGGGAGCAGCTTTTACTACTGGCATAACGGACCATTTTGCAATTTTGATGAAGTTTATGAGCTTAACTCTTAAAAATATTTCAAATAGTAATGGAAAATCAAAACTTATTGTTGACAACAACCTTTTGAAGACCAAATTAAAGGAGGAATCCTGGGATACAGTACTATCAACGAACGACGTCAATCTGGCAACAGATAATTTCATTTAATGTTTGAAAACTCATGTGCAAAGCTGTACGTCAGTACAAATTGAGAAACATTACAGAAAATATCTAAAACCATGGATAAATGTTGGAATAATCAAATTCCTCAGAACACGTGATAAATTGCACAATAAATGTAGAAGAGAAATCTATAACGATGAACTGTTGGAATACTATATAAGATATCGGAATTGGTGTACAAAGATAATACGAACAACAAAACAAGCATACTACAGAAGAAAATTGGATGAAGTCAATGGTAACATTAAACAACAGTGGAAGATTATAAAGGAGGCTATCAACCTACAAAAGGAACAAACTACCATAAAAAAATTGAAAATTAAAAACTTTTTTTATTTTTTTTTTATTGAATAAATAGTTAATACATAATATCAAAAAACAAGTCCAGCTAAGCCGATTGAATTGGCTTGTCAACAGGTGCTTAAAGTTAGTTTCAAATACATTTTTTAAAGTTATAATTTACATCTTATATCTACAGAATTAAAAATTTTTTCAAACAATTTTTCATACATATTAAAATAATTTTTTTTTTCCGATAGCCAATTTTTCACCATATATTTAACCTTATTCATAGATTTACATTGCTTTATAGTGTCAGGTAATAAATTAAATATCTTTGGTATGTTGTATTCAAACGTTCTCTGTCCGTATTTATTATTAAATTTCGGAACTATTAACCCGTCATTGCGCGTGAATCTAGTAGGTATGTTATGGATTCTATTGATGAAAACACTTAACACGGTTTTATAATTTTATTTGTAAGTCTTACAATTGTTTATGGTTACATATTATATAGTAGAGTTTTTACAGAGTTAAATGTCTCTAAGTGAAATGTTTCCAAACTGAAATCTAGAATGAATCTGCCTTGAAACAGAGCGTAATGCATCTTATAGTAATCTTGTATTTAACTAGTGTGGTAAATAAAGTCAATTAATAGTGAACATGGAAATTTACAATAGACAAGAGATATGGCGACAATCAAAATGTTGATTTTGATATGCATTGGTGCGACGGACAAATAATAGATAGTGAATGAAGCATAATAGGTTCAAAGGTTGTACAAGTATTAGAAAGGTACATAACACCTTCCTCGTTAAGATGAGATAATGTGGCGTCCATCATTATCTCAAATCAGTTCGAAGTCTTGTACTTCGTCTGAGCGTTAGGGATTCATCAGTGGACCCGGTAACGTTTTCTTCCATTTCTACGTTTGCTTCTCTTTTGTCTTTTGTTTTACAAATGTTCAAGTAATTTATTAATCTTACACGAGAATCACCTTTAAAATGATCTCTTCTAGATGTGTAACACTTAAATAGTTTATATAAAATGTAAATGATTATTAAACTTAAAAATACATAGGAAAAAAAGTTATTTTTCATAATTCTAATTACAATATGGTCTTCGGGTATATTTTCCAAGTCATCGTACATTTTATTTAACTTATGGCTTGCTAAAATTAAATCATCTTTATCTAGAGTAAATATTTTTGGTATTATTAATGGAATATTTATTTTGACATTTTGTGTTTGATTTATATTGCAACAATTATCATCAGTTATATTGAACAGGGGAATTATTGATTTTGAAGCTGTTTGATTTGATATATTATAATATTGGTCTTCTACATTAACAATCACTGTTGAACTAGTGTAAAGTTTGCATTTTGGCTTTATAATTAATATTCCTGTATTCTGTAATTTAACATCGGTTGGTTCAGAATTCTTACATTTAATTGTAACCAATGTTGGTTTAGGGAGCACAAAAATCCATTTCGTTCCTTTATTTGTAGTATGCCAAATTTCGTTAATCGTATTCATTATTCTGGTTTCACAATTCGGAGGCATATGAGAAGGTTCGATTAGTAATTCTGTTTCACAAATAGATTTTTCATGTAGATTATAATAAATGTTTGTGGTTTTACAAATCGCTTTATCTAAAATGGTTTGTTTACACGAATCTATATTATCAAGAGTAACATAATTTGTTTTACTCTCGGCGATAGCTAAATATTTAACATTAGGCATAATAAAAACATATAAATCGTCTTGTCTTTTCATAGGCAAAGGTATTAACTTGTATAAATTATAGCTTACATAACTACACAAAGGGTTTGATATAACAAAAATTATTCTTCTATTTACATATGCAATGTCAATTTTTACCATTGACATTAAAATATTAACATTTTTTATATTTGGTGGGACAGGATAAGATACGGAATTCGGTAAATAAGGCAAGGACTTACTTATTTCTTCAATATATTGCTGAGGTGTGATAATAAATGGGTGTATTATATTATTTTTGGAAAGCATTAATGCGTTTATGATAAGCGTATATTCGTTTTGTAATTCTGTTGTGATTAAATTCAATAGGGTAAGATGTTTTTCTATTTCTTGCTTCAATTCTAAATTAAATATGACATCGCTAATGTTTGTAGTAAACGACTTTAATTTTACGAAATTTTGATTAAATATTTCTTCATTTCTTTCAAGATTAGTTATCGTATTATTAAAATTTGTTATAGTTGTTTTCACTATTTGAGTTTGCTGTTTTAA
Source organism: Hesperophylax consimilis (assembly GCF_061612785.1). Classification (NCBI taxonomy): domain Eukaryota; kingdom Metazoa; phylum Arthropoda; class Insecta; order Trichoptera; family Limnephilidae; genus Hesperophylax; species Hesperophylax consimilis. Next base: position 1,497,480 of record NW_028301263.1, on the reverse strand, counting down.
CATATTATATAAGTCTTTATCACCTGTGTTTAGAGAATCATTTGCTTCATCATAATAAAGCGCGTCATTATTATCTAAACTAAGGTTCCAAATACAGTTTTAAATACTGTACCTACCCAGTGGCGTAGCTAGGTAACCAAGGGCCCTGGGGCAAATTAAAAAATGGGGCCCCACTGCTATGTTAGCTGATTAGGTTTTATCAAATAAAAATATGAAATATACAAACACTTCAAAAATGCTAAGCTACAAGCTCTTTTTTGTGCACTGCAGACTGCAGGGCAGGTAATAAAAATATTAAACAGTAACAACATAAATTACAATTAATACTTGGTGTAAGTTTGGCTAATAAATAGAGAAGAATCAAGGGTTTATTATATAAAGGTCGGGCCTACCAACTGACTAAATAAAAATTATATTTACAATTTTTTCCTAGCTTTAGTTTTCGCAAAAGTATCAATGACTTCGTTTAAATCCAGGCTTGATGCGGATTTGTTTTCAATTGCTATTAGCAATAAATGTCGGAGTCGAGTTTGGCCAATCTTATTTCTTAAATATTTTTTTATTATTTTTAATTTGCTAAATGACCTTTCAGCTGCTGCAGAAGAGACAGGAATTGTAAAGAATAATAACATTGCTGTAAATACTTCCGTTAGGTCGCATTCTAGCACTCCATATTTGCTCATTATTTCCTTTCATAATTGGTGAACAGTCCATGCTTGAGTTAGTTGAGGTATAACTAGGTTGTTTAATTCTTTCTGATAAATGCTTCCAATCTCGAATTCCTGTACACCAAACATTATTCCTTTGTGAAGCAAATAACCAGCAGGGTTGACAATAGGCAGCGTCTAGTATTTTGGAATAACACAACCAAAAACGATTAACTGGCCCATATTTAGAACACGAAAAGTAGCACGATTTTGAAAAACACCTATTGTTCTGGTTGATGTCTGTTGGAAAAGGTCCTGAAGGCTGTAAAGGCCCCATATCAAGAATTTAACGTTTTTCGTTATCACTTAATATTTTGTTCGTGAAGTTTCCCAAGTCATAAGAAGATTTGTCGTACACATTTTCGAAAAATGTAGAGGTCTGTGGTTCCTCCAAACCCTCCGCTCTTATGTATGTCATGCAAACATAATCCACGTTCACATGATCGGCGGCGGAGGTATCTCCAACTGAAATAATTTTCGAATCTTCTTCAGTAGGCTTCTCAACCAACACTGCAGTTACCACATTATTTGAGTCACTATCAATAGAAATATTTTGGCCAGATGTACTTGCAGAAGGCTGACTAAAAAACTTGTCAATTTTGGGCAATTTTTGTTTACTATCTTCTCTTTCTTGGCGTTGTTTGCGTTTAAATGCACCACTGGGTTTCTTCTTTTTATCCATATTTTAATACGCTACAAGTGTCGTTGGGGAATGACGCACATATCACTATCCGTCAAATTGACAACACTGCCAACCTACAGAAAGAATTTAGGGGAATTCTTAGGAATAACTTTTGAATTTCTCTCAACTGAGTTGTTTTGAAAATGGGAGAAATTTCCAAAAGTTCAGTTAGATCGAGATTTCTCGTAAAGATTCGAGGGCCCCCTAAGCTTGAGGGCCCCGGGGCACTGCCCCGCGTAGCCCCTAGGTAGCTACGCCGCTGTACCTACCATATCTATCCAACCACGTTTTACTCTTATTTTTGGTTGTCCTATAAATTGTTTTAGCGTCTTATCCTTTTGCTTTAATACTATTATTAGTTGATGTAAAATATTTAAATGCGGTTCGCAAGGAGAAAAACTTTTATGCATGATGTTATCGTCATTACATAATAGTTGTATATTGCTATATGTTTTATCAATTAATATTAACTTATTATCAAAATATATTTCTAAATCAATGTATGTTACTACATTCCAATAACTCTCTATAAAATTAATCATATTAACGTGTTCATAATATATCCCTGCGGACGAAGATATTTGCGTCCAGTTGAATCCATTACCGTAAGGCAACCATGTCATCAATCTGAAACAATAGCCTTTTTTAAACGATTGAAATGTACTTTAACATATTTTTTCTTTATTTTTATAGTACAGTTTACTTTCGAATTAATTTTAACAATTCTATAGGGGCCTTGATAATTAGGTGATAATTTTTTGGAATGATTACTCTTCGTTGTTTCGTTTCTTAAATAGACTAAATCGTTAACGTTATAAAGTTCATTACTAGAAATGTTCTTATCAAAGTTCTCTTTTGATCTTATCTTTTGGACTTGAACATGTTCGCGTGCAATTTCTTGTGATTTGTTCAGTTTCAACTTTAAATTGTCAACATAATTATCATATGTATATTTGAATTGAGGTTTTTGTGTTAATGACGTTGGAAGTTCTGGTTTTAAACCGAAAATTAATTCGTATGGCGTATACCTAGTACTGGTATGAGGCGTTGTATTATACGAAAACATTGCTAAATTTATCCACTCGTCCCAATCTGTTTGTTTTTCTGAAATGTAATGTTTTAAGTAATCTGCTAAGGTCGCGTGAGACCTTTCCAATGCACCGTTGGACTGGGGGTGATAAGCTGTTGTTTGGATTTGTTTAATTTTAAATAGTTTTGCAACTTCCTTTAAAATAATTGACGTAAAATCTTTTCCTTGATCTGTAAGAATTCGATTTGGTATTCCGAATACACAAATGAAGTTATTGACTAACTCCTTTGCAATAGTAATTGCTTCATGATTTGGAATTGGAAATGCTTGCGAAAATTTTGTTAGGTCGTCTTGTAACGTGAGAATATATTTATTTCCATTTTCGGATAAGGGTAACGGACCTACAATATCTAAAGATATCCTTTCAAAAGGTTTCTCAGAAGTTGTAGTTATTTCCATTGGATGAATAAATCTTTTACGAGAGATTTTATTTTTTTGACATGATTCACATTTTTTAATGTAGTTTCTTATGTCTTTTCTCATATTTTTCCAATTATATCTCTCTTTCATTCTATTATACGTTCGATGAAACCCCGAGTGTCCTGATTGTGGAGAATCGTGATTCTCCTCTATTAATTTAGCTATATCCTTGGGATCTGGATAACTTATTTTATTTTTACAAATAGTTACCATGATTCCGGAGTTTGCAAAGACGTAATAAATAATAGTTTTTATTTTATTCCAATTTAAATTATTATCACTGCGAGCTAGTTCAGGAATTGAAAGCGATTTCTTTCCTTGTGAAATTAATACATTTTTTAATTTAAGAAAACAACAGAAAATATCTTCGTATGTTGGTTTATCCCAAAAATGTTCCATTGTTATAAGATGGTAAACGTTAAATATGTTATTTAGTTCTGAATATAATATATCTCTTACATTCGTTTTACTTTTCTTTATATCATCGTGATTATTGATTAAATTCCTTATCTCCACAGACAAACCTTCGGACATTTCCTTATCATTGGAAATAAAGTTACATAAATTATCTTTCCGTATTAGAAGACATTCGTCTGTTTCAACAATATTTTTGCAGTCAATAATGGTTTTATCTTTATAATGAGACTTTATAAATTCTTCGTAAGAATTTGGTTCAGGGTTTATTCTAAAGTGTAATATTTGAGAATGATCAATTCTATGTAACGCATCGGCATTAGAATTAAGTTTTCCGGGTTTATATATTATATTATACTGATATTCTTCCAATTTTAAACGCCAACGAAGTAAGCGAGAGCCAGGGTCGTTTGTATTAAATAACCAAACTAAAGGTCTATGATCCGTTATTATATTGAATTTTACACCATACAAATAAGATCTAAAATGTTTAACTGCATAAATTATAGCTAAAAGTTCACGTTCTGTCGTTGAATAATTTGATTCGGCTTTATTTAGAGTTCTGGAAGCAAAGGATATTGGCAAATCTTTAGAAATCTCACCTTGAGATAATACTGCACCGATAGCAAAATTACTTGCATCTGTGGTGACATTAAATGTTTTACTGAAATTGGGGAACTGTAATATTGGTTCATGAATTAAATGTTCTCGAAGTATATCAAAAAATTCTTGTTGTTTTTCCTTCCAAATGAATGGAATATCCTTCTTTAATAATTGGGAGAGAGGTTGAGCGATTTTGCTAAAATCTTTAATAAAACGTCTGTAATATCCAGCAAGTCCTAAAAATGACTTCATATCTTTTGGATTTTTTGGAATAGGGTAATTTTTTATGATTTGAATTTTATCTGGGTTTGGTTTAACTCCATTTTCTGATATAACGTGACCTAAATACATGACTTCATTACGCATAAATTCACATTTATCAGGCTGTAATTTTAAATTGTGTAATCTTAATTTTTGGAATACCTCTTTTAACCTAACCTCGTGAGTCTCTATTGTATCGGCATAAATAACTATATCATCTAGGTATGCGAAACATCTTATTCCTTGTATACCAGCTAAAACGTTATTTATAACCCTTTGAAATGTTGCAGGACCGTTTTTTAACCCAAACGGCATCCTTAAAAACTCGTAATGTCCTAGAGGGGTGGAAAATGCTGTTTTATGTGAATCTTCCGGTTTCATTGGGATTTGGTGAAATCCTGATGCAAGATCTAAGGTGGTGAAGTACTTTGAGTGTCCTAATTGATCTAATATCTCTATGATGTTGGGTAAGTTGTAAGCATCGCCTACAGTGACCTCATTTAATTTACGGTAATCAATCACTACTCTATATTTTACTTGACCTGTTGCATCTTTCTTCTTGGGCACTACCCACAAAGGAGATGACCATGCTGAATTTGAATCTTTAATTATTCTTTGGTCCAACATTTTTTTTATTTGATCATTTACTTCCTTTTTATGTACCTCGGGGTATCTATATGTTTTTGCGTGTATTGGAATCTGTGTTGTAGTATTTATTTCATGCCTTATCGAATCGGTTTGACTCAATGTATCTCCTTCCAAGTGAAAAATATCGTTATAGTCTCGACAAATTGAAAAAAGTGATCGTTCTTCTTCTTTATTTAAATGTTCAGTCCGTAATGATGCTTTTAAAAGTTCGTACCTATTATCAATATTTTCTGTTATTTTGTTGAATTGAAAAATGTTTTTATTTTTGCATTTAACTTTCCTTTTTATCGTTCTATCATCGCAATCAGCTTCTAACATTTTGCTATCTTTTTCACTAAATTTTTCCAATATCAATTCCATTTTCTTAACTTTTACTGCTTTTTCTGTCGTATTTAAAATAGACGTAATTGCTTTTGACTTTGAATTAACCTTTGTTATACTTCTACAAAGATAAACTCCTTCCATAATCTCTATTTCTGGAACGAGTCCCTCTCCTATTTCAGGATTCAAAACATTGAATTCAACTAAGGTCTCTGTGCGAGCCTGTACAATAATTACCGAATTATTGTTTTTGACATCCGAACTTTTTGTTTTAAAATGGATTTGCATAGAACTTTTACCTATACATAATGTATTGTTGCTGTAATTAATTTTGGCATTCACTTTTCTTAGGAAATCATTTCCGATAAGTCCATCGAGTGGAACATTTGTTGCTCGAGGCAATAAATGCATCTTATTCGAAATTGGGATACCGTTGAATAATAAGTTCAATTTGACAGATCCTAACGTTTCAGTCGATTTTTCAGCGTTAATTCCTCTAATTTTAATTATTTCTTTATCATTGTATACTGTTTCACCATCTAAAACCATAGGGTTAATTAGTGATATATCTGCGCCACTGTCTAATAATAGTTTGACATATTTATTTTTACATTCTTTAATGGGGATTTTGATATATGCTGTAATATTTTCGAGATTATTTAATATTCTACCTGTAACGTATTGACCTTCTTCGTTTCGGTAGGGAACGAAGGGTCTTGGAAGTTTTCCGAAGCTTTCTTTTCTAAGAAATTTTTATATTTCCAACAATCTTTTTTGTAGTGTCCACGTTTTTGACAAAAGAAACACGTTATTGTGATGTTTCGATGCGTGTTAACAGTATTATTATTTTTGCACTGAGAATTTTTTGAAGTGAAGTTACTAAATGATTTTACTTGGTTGACACGTTTATCTTTATTGTGGAAGCAATTTATAGATATATGTCCTGATTTTTTACAAATAGAGCAAAATTTTTGGTTTGAATTACTTTGTTCTGTAAAATTGAGCATTTTTTCTTCGTTAATTGCAAATATTGAAGCTTCTTCAAAGGTTTTTGGGTTTCTAGCCCTCAAAATAATGCTGTACTGCGGTAATGCGCCCATTAAAAATGCTTGAAGAGCCATTTGTTTAATCATAGAATTTTTTCCTATTAATTCAGTGATGTCGACAGTTTCTGCTTTAGTAGCTCTCATTAAATTTGAATAGCACCTTTCAATTCTTTGTGTAAAGTTGAGAACACTCTCATTTCTATTTTGTTTACATGTCTGCAACTCTAATAATAGTTGTGGAAAACTTTTCGAATCAGCAAAATTTTCTTCAAGAAAACTTTTGTATTCCTCCCATGTACGCAAATTTCTACATGATGTTATTAAATCAGCTTTTCCAGTAACTTTGGTTTGAATATATTTAAAAATAATATCTTTTTGAGCTTTAGATGCTAGTTTATAAGCATAATCACAATTTTTAATGAATGTGTGAAGATTATTTGTATTACCATCAAATGTACTAATGAATTGTGTTAAAAATTGAAGAGATACTTCTTGTTCAGTCATTTTTAACAAAGCGATAATTGTAAATTAATAATAAGAAAAGAGATTTAAATGCTACGTATGAGATTCTTTAGAATTCATGAAACAATAATCAAACTTACAAAAATATGAAAAACCATTCCATCTTCAGCAAGGCAGGTCCGCGACGTGCGACGTCAAGGTGTAGAATCTTCTTGATTTTCGGCTATTTGCACAGCAAAGGGCAACAACGTACTTTATCAAAAATACTCAGCAAGGCAGGTCCGCGATGTGAAGGTGAAGGTGAAGTGTAGAATTGTTGTGTTTGTGGTAAGATCCAGGGATGTTTGGGAATCTTCTTGTTTCTTTCTTCTTGGTGCTGTTCGGCTTTTTGCAAATTTTTTTTTTTTTGCAACAACGTCACTAGTCACAAATAATTAAAAGTTACTCGTAGAATCCAGGGTTCTTTTGTTACAGTCAAGAATACTACAGTATTATCGAAATAATGTTTCCATGTAGTATTAACTTAGACCATATCGCACTTCTGACACCAATTTTTTGTTATGGATTCTATTGATGAAAACACTTAACACGGTTTTATAATTTTATTTGTAAGTCTTACAATTGTTTATGGTTACATATTATATAGTAGAGTTTTTACAGAGTTAAATGTCTCTAAGTGAAATGTTTCCAAACTGAAATCTAGAATGAATCTGCCTTGAAACAGAGCGTAATACATCTTATAGTAATCTTGTATTTAACTAGTGTGGTAAATAAAGTCAATTAATAGTAGAGTCACGTGGGGTAACAGTGCGCAATTTTTACATTGAGATTTTTGTATTAAAAAGCTTTAGGTATTTTACTCAATTTTTTTGTTTATTAATATGATCGATTATTAAGGCATCTCAAACAACCATAAAAACTTCATATGGTTCATAAATCAAACAGTTATATACAAAAGTTTACATGCATGTCGATTGCGTACACTTACCCCATGTGCAGGGTAAGTATACGCATACCGTAGGGTAAGTGTTCGCACCGCGAAGAGTTACCCCCATTGCAATTATCACACTTAAATTGCCCCTTATCGTAGTCTGTGCAGTTCTCATACCACCATGCTTTACACACAATACATTCTATCCAATCTTGTGTTGGTGGATCTCGATATTTTTCCTTGCATTGTGGGCAAAAATAGTCCTTAGAAGCCCGTTTTTGTGCTCTTTTTAAACAGTTATGCACGCTGGAATCTCCCGCCTTACGCTTTCTGGCGATTCTTTGTGGTGTGACTTTCTTGAAAAGAGGTGGTCGTCCGATTTCCATGGTTTTAAATATTGATTTTCGGACGATTTTTACATCTGCATCTCTCTGTTTCTGCTGAAGTTTCTTTTTATAGGGACTTGAGGTAATTATTACATTATCATCGTACTCATAAACAATTTTTCTCATTGTCTGCATAGTCAGGCCGTAGAACATTTCGTCAGTTTTTTATAATCATCAACGATTCGGCCTGAAAATAAATTAATAATTATTAGATCAATAGTTTCACCAAATAATGACATCTGCACGATAAATTGAGTATCTATTTATCTAAAAATCTACCTCTTTATCTGGTGTAAATTTCGGACGATATCTACCCATTGAAGTTGCTATTAATTTTAGTTTTAGGCGTTTACGCAGAGTGGCTTCACTGATCCCAACAATATCTGCAGCAGCCCGCTGAAGCTGCCGACAGACGTAGCTATAAAAGATCAAAAGTTATTTGGCTTGGCGTATTTCGGCATATCGCTCGCCATACATTTCAATTGGAAATGTACGGCGAGCGATATGCCGAAATACGCCAAGCCAAATATCTTTTGATCTTTTATAGCTACGTCTGTCGGCCCCATGACTCTTCCCCTCTTTCATGAGCCTTTTTGCAGTTTCAATCTGCTCTTGAGTGCAAACTGACCTCTCCGGGTGCTTTTTCACGTACACACGCGGCATATTTCACTGCAAAAATTAACGAGAGTTGAAATATTATGCTATAAAATCAATTTTATCTATTGGGGTAAGTGTTCGCACTCGTCCAACTGCGAACGCTTACCCCAGCACACTTACCCCATCACACCAAAAATCAATAAATTTTAAACATCAGATTAGTGGTTATCTTTATTAGAATTATCACTTTGCACCCGTCTAACTAACAATATTTCACTAAAAATTATCATAGACCACGTCGCTCTGCCACAGCTGGTTACACAATAGCACACATCGGTAACAAAGATGAAAAATTTAAGAAAAGCACGAAAAAAAGTAATTTACCTACCAGTTTTTATTGACAAATCGGCATCCACTGTATACATTGTACACATGTGCTGCTTCGACGCGATCCAGAACGCTACTGAATTAAGGAACGCGCGGGCGCTTAACAGGCACAATCTTGTCGGAAACATCACTGCGAACACTTACACTCCGCGTACGGTTACCCCACGTGACTCTAAACATGGAAATTTACAATAGACAAGAGATATGGCGACAATCAAAATGTTGATTTTGATATGCATTGGTGCGACGGACAAATAATAGATAGTGAATGAAGCATAATAGGTTCAAAGGTTGTACAAGTATTAGAAAGGTACATAACAGGTACTGTATTTATGTTCTAATTTTTCTTTATGCTGCCGGGTAAATATATACTGAATTATGATTTTTTGCCATAGTATAGCCTTAACAGGTAAAAATTTGGCACTCTGAAACAGCAACGGTGTATTATGTCTCTGTTTAAAAATATTAGGGACAACTAGTAATTTTACAATTGCGTTTTGTACAACTTGGACTTGTTTCAGATTGGTTATACTAGTATTTCCCCATATGGTTAATCCATATCATATAATCACAGACATAGGAATTAATAGACGAGAAGATAATGGCGAGGGGTAAAATCAACTGTTGAATTTTTTTTAAATTTTTTTTTTTTTTTTTTTTTTTTTTTATATATACAATAATATTATTATTGGGTTCATAAAAACAGTTTATATCCAAACAGGTTCTGCTGTGTAATTATTATTACGCGTGACAGCTGTTTCGCCCTCTAAAGGCATCATCAAACTGTGGGTAGCCCACTTACAGACGATACATTCATACTATTTCTATGTAGGCATTTTAATTTAAATTACTGATTTCTTAATTGATTTCTGTGTAAAATTTTTAGAAATTATTGATGGTCGAATTCTAAACACCCGAATTTATTATTCGTCTTATTATTAGTCGCTGGGTAAATTAATTTAAGGTTATTTTTGTGTTTATTATTATTAATTATTTTTTCGATGTCTCTACCCTTGAAGCCATTATTTTTAGCAATAGTTAGGATTGTATTTTTTTCCTTCTCGTATGCTTTCTTGTCGAGTGGGATGTTAGTAAGCCTATGTACCATTGAGTGGTAGGCAGATAATTTATGTGACCATGGATGTAAAGATTTATAATTTATGGTCGTATCTGTAAACGTAGGCTTACGGAAAATTTCGAACGTATGTTTATTATTTTCTCTACCGATTGTTAGGTCTAAAAAATTAATTTTATTATTACACTCTCTTTCAACCGTAAAGCAGATTTTACGGTTGATGGAGTTAGCAAATGTGACAAAAAGATCTAATTGTCTGTTGGTGCCTTTCCAACAGACCAAAATGTCGTCAACATAACGAACATAGTAAATGATGTGTTTGCTAAAGATTGAATTTAAAATTTGTTTTTCAATGTAATCCATGAATATTTCTGCAAGAAGTGGACTGAGGGGCGATCCCATTGGTAATCCGTCGTTTTGTTGATAGAATTTATTGTTAAACTCAAAGTAGTTGGTTTCCACACAAATTTTAAATAGATCGAATAAGTCTTTTTTAGTAACTGGGTTTATATTAGATTCGTCTAAAATATCTTCAATGATTTTAAGGCATACTTGAATAGGTATATTGCTAAAGAGGCTTACTACGTCTAAAGATATTTTTATAGAAACTTTACTTGGGTAATAACCATCAATAATTTCTAAAATTTTTACACAGAAATCAATTAAGAAATCAGTAATTTAAATTAAAATACCTACATAGAAATAATATAAATGTATCGTCTGTAAGTGGGCTACCCACAGTTTGATAATGCCTTTAGAGGGCGAAACAGCTGTCACGCGTTATAATAATTACACAGCAGAACCTGTTTAAATATAAACTGTTTTTATAAACCCAATAATAATATTATTGTATATATATAAAAAAAAAAAATTAAAAAAAAAAAAAAAAAAAAATTCAACAGTTGATTTTACCCCTCGCCATTATCTTCTCGTCTATTAATTCCTATGTCTGTGATTATATGATATGGATTAACCATATGGGGAAATACTAGTATAACCAATCTGAAACAAGTCCACGTTGTACAAAACGCAATTGTAAAATTACTAGTTGTCCCTAATATTTTTAAACAGAGACATAATACACCGTTGCTGTTTCAGAGTGCCAAATTTTTACCTGTTAAGGCTATACTATGGCAAAAAATCATAATTCAGTATATATTTACCCGGCAGCATAAAGAAAAATTAGAACATAAATACAGTACCTACTAGATTCACGCGCAATGACGGGTTAATAGATCCGAAATTTAATAATAAATACGGACAGAGAACGTTTGAATACAACATACCGAAGATATTTAATTTATTACCTGACACTATAAAGCAATGTAAATCTATGAATAAGGTTAAATATATGGTGAAAAATTGGCTATCGGAAAAAAAATAAATTATTTTAATATGTATGAAAAATTGTTTGAAAAAATTTTTAATTCTGTAGATATAAGATGTAAATTATAACTTTAAAAAATGTATTTGAAACTAACTTTGCACCTGTTGACAAGCCAATTCAATCGGCTTAGCTGGACTTGTTTTTTGATCTATTTATTCAATAAAAAAAATAAAAAAAGTTTTTAATTTTCAATTTTTTTATGGTAGTTTGTTCCTTTTGTAGGTTGATAGTCTCCTTTATAATCTTCCACTGTTGTTTAATGTTACCATTGACTTCATCCAATTTTCTTCTGTAGTATGCTTGTTTTGTTGTTCGTATTATCTTTGTACACCAATTCCGATATCTTTTATAGTATTCCAACAGTTCATCGTTATAGATTTCTCTTCTACATTTATTGTGCAATTTATCACGTGTTCTGAGGCATTTGATTATTCCAACATTTATCCATGGTTTTAGATATTTTCTGTAATGTTTCTCAATTTGTACTGACGTACAGCTTTGCACATGAGTTTTCAAACATTAAATGAAATTATCTGTTGCCAGATTGACGTCGTTCGTTGATAGTACTGTATCCCAGGATTCCTCCTTTAATTTGGTCTTCAAAAGGTTGTTGTCAACAATAAGTTTTGGTTTTCCATTACTATTTGAAATATTTTTAAGAGTTAAGCTCATAAACTTCATCAAAATTGCAAAATGGTCCGTTATGCCAGTAGTAAAAGCTGCTCCCTGTGGTTTTAATTTTGATTTCGCCATAATACGATCAATGCAGCTTGATTTGTTAGGAGTTACTCTTGTTGGTGAATTTATTATGGGCTTGATACCATGAAATGCTAGAAGTGATAGATATGTTTGTGTTTTTATGTTCTTCAAATCTAGAGTATCAATATTTAAGTCCCCACATAATATAATCTCCTTATATTGCAAGGATACAGAGTCAAGCAATTCATCCAATGAATCGAGAAAGTTATTTATATTAATCTGAGATGGAGATCGATATATAGCTATTAAACATATTGTATTGGAAAATTGTATTTTTAAGCATTTTGTGATTAAGAAAGGGACGCTTAGATGGTTTGGGCATGTAGAGCGAATGAGCGAAGATAGGAGTGTAAGGAGGATATATGATGCAAATGTGAATGGTAGCAGAAGTCTGTAATGTTTTCGCCTTTTCACCATTTTCTTTTATTTTTATTTGTTTAAAACAATATAAAATTTTCTTCTCTCTTGGCTATGACCGATATTTAATTTTTTCTCTAAGTCTTTGCATATGTGTTCGCAGGGATGGAAAATTCCTCCCCTACAACACATAAGCCTCCATGAAAATTGGACCCTTTTCTTTGATATCTACAGAAAGCAACTTAAAGCTCTCTTGTACTATATATCTTTATAGACATATGTACTTAACTAATTTATACGTTATTTACGAACTTTAACGCAAATATTTCCGTATTTATATTGTAATTAAATTCCATCAAACGTTGTGTAATTTTTTTGATTTATGATATAGGATTTTAATTACATTCATTTTTGTGGTAACCCCCTTGGTTCTGATCGAGGTGTTGAGTTTCACAATTTAATTGGTCTTTCCATTGCAAACCTAGACTTAAATGAATTCCCTGAATGAGCTAACTTTCCTAATGTAATTATTCTGATTCCCTGCACCCTAACAAAGTCGTAGTTAAACGCTGATAAAAGATATTATACATGTTTATTTGGACAGGTAATTAAATATAACTCAAATGGTTAATTGTTAGTAAATTTGATTTTGGTAAACTCTTGTGTCTGTCTGGCGCCACTCCTTTATGATTCTGCTGCTATAAGGTACATGTAAAGATTGATTTAGTAGGTTAATGTAATTAGTTAATTGTATATTTGACGAACTCGGAATAGCCCATTTGCTGGCATAATTTGGCTCCAAATCCTCCTGCAAGTAAACGAGATGATCGTGAGTCAACAAGAAATTTGCACAATCCTTTGACACGGCTCTTTGATTGATACCTAAGTTATCGCGTCCCAAAGAGCCTTCCACGTCATCATGTACTGCATTCAAGTTTCCCCTCGGGTCTCGATACCCCCAAATTCCGACTCCTCCTTGGACTACAATTTACTTAGGGCGAACCGGTTTCGTCCTATATACAATCATATACTCACGGTTGGTGTGGACTTACGGGTCGTGAATCCTCATTCCACGTTTAAAAGAGAATGCGAGAGTGGTCTACCGACCTAAATGCAAGCTGTATGCAGGTCCGCATTCTCCAGTAAACAGTACATACGAATAAATATATGTATACATACAGTTTGGGAAAGGTTTATAACTCGCAATACGAGGCTATCTACCTCGCATTCCAAGTTCGGATCTCGCACGAAGAATTCTGCACAATTCTAGGATTGGTAACCGAATATATACGTAAGAATAAGGTTATACTAATAAATACTAGTAGAATAAGGTCTTATTTGATAGTTTGTTTTGGAGAGCTATCGAACTCCAGGCTTTTGTTTGTTTGGTTTTGACGTTTTTATTTAAAAGAATCGTCATCTCTATTTGGTTTGGTTAATGGTCTTGTTGTAGGAGCGACCACTGCCTCCTATTGATGAACTGTATTTGTTTTAAATTTTTCCTCCAGGGTTCAACATTAATTTTTGTTCATCCTATCCCGTGATTTTCCAATTGTTTCAAGTAGTTGATTGCCACATTAGAGAGTATTCGACTCTCAAATGTCTCAGGCAACTGATGGGGTTCTGTATGAGCACCCAATCAATAATATTCAAATGTTTCGTATAATTATTCGATATAATCCTACTAACCCGTGATTTTTCAATTGTCGATTGTGAATGATAGGTATTTGAGAACACGCATCTTCCAGCTGTTTCGGGTAATTAATAAAATCCTTTGTGACTAACTAATTAATGATATTTAAATGTTTCATGTAATTTCGATATAAATCTGGCTAACCCGTGATTTTTCAATTGTCGTTTGCGAACGATAAGCATTTGTGAATGACCCAAATCGCTGCACATTGCACAATAACATCCTGATGTTTACCCTTATAACTCCGATAAATTATCTAGTTACGGCCAAGGTCGTTTTCAAACTATGCGGTTGACCCAATTCTCCAGTGATCCTTTGTTTTGTAAACAAATAATATAAACATCTCCTGACACACTAACCTAAATGTGAGATTTGTTTATTTTAAAATTCCTTAGAAGTCATTTGTGCCTCTTTACTTTTATTGTGCACTATTAATTAAAATATTTTTAAATCCTTTATTGAAGTTAAACTATTTATTTCATTTCCCGAATTTAGTAAATTTACTAGAAGTTAGGTGAAAATAATATAAATATATATATATATATATGTACACATATCTCGATTGTCAAAATACGTTAAATAAGATTACATATATTAATAAATAAATATAAGGTATATGATTCTACATGGTCTTGAATATTAATAAATACATATTTTCTTTTTCAATAATATAGGTATGTCCTCGGGTAGGTATTAAAAATCGCTACCATTTCGATGTTTCGATTAATAAATAAAATACATATATATAATTACATTACTCATATATATATTCTTTATATACAATATTTTATTTTATATTTATAAATATATATACAAATATACAATATACATATATTAATGTGTAATTCTTTGTTTTGTTGTTCTAATTTAATATTCAATTGATATACTTCCACTTCACAGCCCTTCTGTGTCTCCTGGGACCTGAAAATTATTTATAAAAGGAAAACTCACCCACGTCAAGGTATTTCCGGTCGGGTAGTACACAACAACCTTGATGAAGAAATCCTACCTAATTAATTGTATTTTTCAACTAATTTCAAAATAAATCTTTTCGACTATTTATTCCTATTTAATATTTTATTCTCGCTTGAATCGTATAAATTAGCTGATATTTAATTTTTCTTCCGAACGAAATCCTAATCCAGAAAACCCGTTGATTTAATAACACCTTTCTAGTTTAGGCTTTTGAATGATAGCTGTTTCAAATTCTTTTTCGAAATGATAGACTGATGATTAAAATTCCGGTTAAAACGACAAACACTTTTAACACTGTCGCTATACGCACGATGGATTTTAATTGAACAATTTATTAATTCTAAATTTCTTTTTATATAAATTGATAAAAAAATTTATTCCAAATTGTGCAAACTTTTAATTTACTCGACTATTAATAAATTAATTTTTTTCTAACTGTTAATTTTAGAACAAAGATTTAAACGTTTATTATTATCGAATCCTTTTTTTTTTGTTTTTGTGTTTCTTTTTGTATCTTTTTGAAGTATTTATTACTATTATTATTATTTTTTAACCAAATCGACGTTAAATTATAATCTATTTTTAAATATCAATACGCGATCACGTTCACTTTAGATTTACGATAACAAACTCTTAAATTTAATTTGAATGTTTTCACTTTGAATGAAATAATTATTTTTAAACTTTTAATTAATTCACAATTCACTTTTTAGCACTTCTCACTTTACTTTTAAAGCACTGAGTTTAAACTGTATTTATTTTCACTGTTTGATTTAATTTAACTGACTTATTAAATTTCATTGACTCTAGCACTTGTATTTTTCACAAAATTTTCCTAAGTCCAGGGCTTATTTAAAATTTAACACTTAAAGATTTTTCACTGTTAATCCTACCAAAGACGTAGTACTGCCACGTAACAACTTTTCGAATCCTCGGCGCGACTGTCTCCTGACTGATGTGTTCCATCTTTTATACCCCTCTCAGGTTCCAAAAGACGTATCTGAATTTCTCTTGATGCTTAATTCTATCTCCTATCAACTCGTAAATCCGAACACCCCTTCCATCAATATCGATTGTGCTTCCATAAGATGTTCTGCTTTCCGGCTCAAGGCGGTGGTCAGTTTCCATCTCACATATCTAAATCGATAGGGTCCGAATCGGGTAAGTCTGTGTTAATCGCCCAAGCTTCCTTTGTCCTGTGTTCATACAAAATGTAGTTAAATTCTCATGATTTTGTGTTCCTTTTTTTTCTCAATTTGCGATAGGTCCGTCCTCAATAATATATATATACATCTCAATTTTATGCATCTCGTGCGAAAAATGCCTAAATCCATGTTGAAATCCCTACTATGCAGTTTAGAATTTCGATTTATCTAAATTCTACTTAATTTCATTGTCACCTATATGAGCTTTTCCATTTTCACCAGTACTTTCTCTCTTAATGCCGCAGATTTGAATTTTTCCTTATCTTTTGGATTTTCTTTTATCCGCGACGTTTTCTTGCACAATTTTCTTCTTTATTCTTATGTCATTTCTCATAACTCTTTAACTAGTTATTTTCCAAGTCGTATTTATTTATTTCACGGATAAATTTGAATTGTATCACTTTTCTCCACTTGGATTATTCTTTATCTCCGTTCTTTACCCTTTCTTTTATCTTTTCTCCACTTTTCCCGATGTGTGTGGTCTCCAGGAAAATTTCATACTTCATCTATTATTAATTAATATATAGTTTTCCACACTTCTATGGGAGATATACCTAATTTGACTCTGGGATATCTGTCACTTTTAATGCCTGATCCAATCTCCGCCCCATCCTCCATCCCTCACTTACAAGATTTCACATAAATTATATGTCTGGACACCTGTTTACGTTTAAAATTTTGGTACTAGACTCGTAAATTTAATTTAATTTCAAACCTATTAATTTTAATCTCTTTTGCTTAATCTAAATACTTCATAAGGTCCACGTTAAAGTTAATCGCTTTTCTAATCGTTTATTACCTTAACGTAAATAAAAATCATGTTCGGATTTTGATTGTTTATCCTTCAAAATATACATGAGACCGCCAACCTTTTATCTTGTTTCGATCCCTCCGTAATATTGGGTAACTCTAATATATATCTAACCTAATAATCATGAAAAATGTCTACTTTTCCTGAATCTAATCTATCGCTATATGTTTAGTTTTACTGTCTTCTTCTGATACTCGATTTTCACGTCCCTAGGACCTTCGTAGCAGTCCAAAATCTCTGTATTATCCTTCCATTCGATCGCCGCACTTTTCTAAAATGTGTATTTTTTTTGCGAGATTTTCCATTCAAAATTGATTTACCAATATGTCCGTTTCATCTTAAATTGATGACGATTAATTTCCATTGTTTCCAAAACTCTCACCTCTCTTTAGTACGATTTTTATCGAACATGACACCCTCCTTCTATCATAAATAATTGTACTACAGTTGAAAATTCTGCCAGTGATTTTCCTTCGCTTTTCCCGTCCTTTTTTTATACTATCACGTTTATAATTTTTTTCATTGCATTTTTGTGTGTGCGCTTTACAACTTGTAAAACTTCCAAGCACCCGATTTCAATGGTTCGATACCCCATAAACGTCTCAGTTATTGTAAACATTTCCAGGAGTTTGTCACCTTGAAAGTCTATGTTGACCCTAAAGTGCGTTCACCTCTAATTTCTGTGGGAAAGAAGAAGCCATTAATTATCTATTTCATTGCCCGATCCAAAGTTTATTCCTTTGTCTGTCGTAGACACACTCCCCTCCGCTCACTGATTGGTTACTCAAAATTTTATAGCTCTTTGTTCAGATCTAATTGGTTGACAAAATTCAATGTTTATTTTTAGGCCTAGGAAAGGGGAAGTACCAGTCGTCCTAGACGATTTTACGACCTCTCTGCTTTCGTCCCGGAACCTTGATTTAATTTCAACTATTACAGGAGTCTACTGCAAGCAAGCTGGATCAATTCTTTCTCCGCCAGATGTCGTTAGCATGTCCGTTTTCATAAATAATTTGCATATTTTCTTGCAGCTATGGTTTATCTGTTTTTTCTTTCACTGTGATTTAAAGCCTTTCATCACAAGTCGAAGACGCCCGAGGAAGACATGGCACGATCAAGTGAATCAGATACTCGAGTCGGGCCATGTCAAGAGTCAGAATAATAGAAGAGTATGTATGAGACGATGTATGAATGTGAATGAGGCAAGGAGTGTGTGCCAAGACCGAGTTGTTTGGCGGTCCGTCCTCTCTGCCTACCCCTGCGGGGAAACGGCGTGATGGATAGTTATTTAGTTAGTTATTTTTAAGCAGTTGGCATTGGGGAGAGAAATTTCCTCAACAGTTACCTGAATGTTTTGCTTTATATAGATAGCTACTCCATCATTTTACAAATAGTTCATCTTTGTTTTGTAGACTACATACTCGGGAATGATAGGCATATTAATCAAACTGCCCAGCCAAGCTTCTGTGAAGACTAGTACTTCTAGTCTTCTAGACGATGATTAATGCAATCTAGCACAGAAACGGTTTCATCAAAATGTTTGCTTAAACTTCTAATATTCATGCACAATAAAGAAAATTTTGAATCCCTCAAAAAATTTTTGCAAGAATGTGAATCTTCTAATGTTACGTTAGGTTCATTATTGTCAGCCAAATCAATTATGTTGTAAATATCATCCATTTACGGAAAGAAGAGCGGACGTGTTTTAACTGCTCCGGTTTGTTTAATCCTTTCAAAAGGTTTCCCTTGTTAAGAGATTGCTGAAAAATGTTCAGCATCCGTGTTTTATATAGTGCTTACCTTCTTATTTCACGAAATGTGCGTAACTGTTACAGTTTAGCCGGAATTTGCAATTATTATAGATTTTCTGACCACGGATGCGGCGGATCACGGCTGGGGAGCCCTGATCGACGATGTACCTCTGTCGGGTTGTTGGACAGACAGTCAGAGGGGGGGACATTGCAACATGTCAGCGCTATATTAGCGGCGGACACATGCCTGAACGGATGACGAGCCTCGTGCTGGCACAGTTGGTGGACGGGGTAGTCTCTCTCCCTGCAGCAGCTGGTACAGTTCCTTCGCTACCTAGGACTCTTGCAGCAGAGTCTCCATCTTCTGTCTTCGTCGAGAGTCACAGCGGTGCTGCCAAGGTTTGTTGTCTATGTGAGGATGTTGTGTCAGCGCTCTTTATTGGCAGCAGACACATGTCAGCGCTATATTGGCGGCAGACACATGCCTGAACAGATGACGAACCTCGTGCTGGCACAGTTGGTCTAAATAACAAATGTATATCCTTGGAAATAAATTGTACAGCGCCCTTGAGGTGATTTTTCACAAAAGCGGCGCTATACAAATTATCCAATTATTATTATTATTATTATTATCATTTTAAACCGATAAAATTAAAAGTGAAGCCAGAGCAAAGACGCTCAATGCAGTTGGAGATTTTATACCTGACCCCTCAAATGTCAAGTGGTGTCTTTAGTTCGGGATTTACGGGACCTCTTCAACCAAGGATATCTACACAGAAAACAGATAAGCCATATTTTATTTCTCATTCGATGTCATTCTATCCAAATATATTTTTTTTTTCATTTTTTATACTGTAATTGTTACATTATCTAGCGATTCCGTTTATTCAATTTTTCTATTAACTTGCCTACCAATGGACAATGGACAATATCAGCGGGAACATAACAAGTCAATCGGTTTAATTGTTGGCAGATGAATCATCTAAATGCGTTTAAAATTGAAGATTGATTTTATTCACTAATTTCATTCATTTAACATATATATCCAGCTAACCATAAAACACCCTAATATAATGGAACTTCCTTCTTCTTCTGGCGTTAGTAAGATTAGATTGTTAATATTAATTTTAGTTGTAAGTTGCTAAATATGTAAATACTCGTATATATGTCGTTATGATAGTAGTTATAGGCCTTAGTCGTAAGTCACTAGATATAAGTCTTAGAGATAAGTCAGCAGTTCTAGTATTAACTATTTAAGAAATATATTTGTACAGCGCCCTTGAGGTGATTTCTCACGAAAACGGCGCTATATAAATTAGCCAAATATTATTGTTATTATTATTTATTTAAATTTTTTGTTTTTATTTATGTTTTCGTTTCAGATGACACATACACTTCACTTTGACTTTGGTTCAAGATTTTGTTTATGATAGCCTGCGATAAGCGAGTCCTATAGGTCTGAGACAGAGGTATGAAATCGTTGGATCACGACACAATAAAAGAAATTGTAATTTTTTTTTTTTTTTGGCTTTATCTAGGTATTAGAGCCAGGAAAGAGTCTAGAGGGGTCGAGAAGATGCACTCAGTGGCATGAATAGCCAAGAAGTGACTAGAAGGGACTAAAATAGACTAGGAGAGATGAGGTGATTTTGCACAAGAGCGGCGCTGTATAAATCGTCCAAACATTATTATTATTATTATTAATAGAGACTAGATATGATGGACTCGCCGAACGTTACAGCGGCGCTGCCCAGGTCTGTTATCTATGTGAGGATATTATTTCAGCGCTCTTTATTAGCAGCAGACACATACCTGAACGGATGACGAACCACGTGCTGGCACTGTTGGTGGACGCGAAGGACTCTATCCCTGCAGCAGCTGTTCCAGTTTCTTCACCACCTAGGATTCTTGCTGCAGAGTCTCCATTTTTCTATTTTCGTCGAACGTCAAAACGGTGCTGCCAAGGTCTGTTTTCCATGTGAGGATATTGTGTCAGCACTTAAATAGCAGCAGACACATGTCAGCGCTTTATTAGCAGCAGACACATACCTGAACGGATGACGAACCTCGTGCTGGCACTGTTGGTCGACGCGGTAGTGTCTCTCGCTGCGGCAGCTGGTCCAGCCTCTTCACCACCTAGGATTCTTGCTGCAGAGTCTCCATCTTCTGTCTTCATGTCACCTGTTCCTGTTCTTCATTTTACTTTACTTAACTTCACTTTATTTTGGTAATATATATATATTTTTTGTAATACCTGCATCAACTGTAAAGCGCCCCTGAGGTGATAACTCACAAAAGCGGCGCTATAAAAATTGTCCAATATTATTATTCTTATTATTATAAATGAATCTGGAGTCGTTTGAAGTATTGTGTTACAGTCATTAGAGTTGTCACAAATTACATTTTTTGCGTAAATTTTTTTTTCCAGATGTTGAATAATGTAGTCATCCATTTCTAGTTTTAGCAAAAGGATTAAATAATATGTAAGCGTTTGATGCATTTTTGTTCAGAGAAGCGAAGGAATATATTTTAAAAATATTATGATATTGGTAATCGTATTGTATATAGTTTTTAAACGGTTGTGAAATGTTTTCTTTAAACACATTAAAGTTTTGTAAATTTAAACGATATTATAATTTGTAGTATACAATAAGAGTTTTTCGTAAATGGAAATAAATTGATATGTAAATTATTGGGAATTAATATACAGAATTTTATATAAAGTACTGAAGGTATATTATAGTTTTTATAATACAATCTAACTAGGAAATTAGTTTTATGATATAGTCAGAATTCTATTTTTTCCAAAGCTATTTTAAGCATTCTTTGATAATATGGGCAAGCTTTGTTATTTGCTAGGTGATTTGTTGGTATTTTTAGATTGAATCTTTCATTTGTTGTGGCACAATTTTTACATTTTGGAGAAGTTTCCTTATTTTCACAGTCCTTGTAGGAGTGGTCTCCTGCACAGTGCATACACGACATTTTATTTGTTGCCTTTTGTAGGCATCTGCTTGATGTGTGCCCAAATTTAAGGCAAAAATAGCATTGTACGACAGGATTTGTGTCTTCCACGTATATTCGCTGATACCCCAAGTTGATTTTTCCTTGTTGTTGATTTCGACAATGTAGCTAACATTGTCATTAAATTTATTTTTTATTATTTTTTAATTTCAAATAGGGTACTTTTGTTTAGACCTTGAGTTATTATTTTTATGCCTTCATTCTGGTTGATTATGTCCTCAACAAAGTCCTCTTTATTGTAGTCATTTGAAATTCCCTTGAAGATCATTGTAGGTTGTTTTTTCTTTATTTCTTCTGCATTTGCTTCCCTGACTTCGTTATTTATCATACTTGATAGTTTGTCTACATCTTTTTTTTCGGGACACTTTATGACGAGTCTGTTTGATGAAATCTGTTTTATAGCGTTGATACGAACACCTAATTTTCCCGGCTTGACCTTTTCTTGTATTTTTTTTTCAGAGTTTCACTTGTTTCGCCGCTGTTTTTTGGTGTGATAAGAATGCAGAATTCATTTATTTGCTCCGAGTTTTTTTTATATATTGTTGGCTTCAGCGTCATCTTACTGCTTATAGGTTCTGTTGGGATTTGTTTTTTTATTTCAGTATATTCAATTCCGAAGTGTCCTATAAGGAATAATAATTATTGGGCTTTCCCGGAAATAAAATTTATTTGATCCTTCTTATATTTTTTCTTTTCATCTTGAACAACACTTATCAGTTCATCAATAACTGTCTTAGCTTCATTTAAGTATTTATGAGAGGTTGCCATGATTTAGATTTAGTTGATATCTGAATTTATGTTCGGTAGTGCACCAGCTTCCCCTTTTCGTGACAGCGACCGCCTAAGTAACGTGCCCGTAAGCAAGTATATACTGTGTGTTATGTTTACACAATACACATTTATGCGCAAACTTAGACGGTAGAACTGTCGATGAATGTCACAATAATAATTTGCAGGTATTTTTCACAATTTTGAACTGTTTGTTTTAACGGTTTATTTTAATTGAATGTTACACAAAAAACAACTTGTGATTACGCCTGGCACTTTCTCCTAAAGATTTTTATAATTTTCACTTAACTTAGATATGTTTATCGCTTGGTAATTTGATTTTTTTTGTAACCGCTGTTGGTGTTATCAGTATAATGTTATCTATGGCCATTTCCTAATATATTGTCTGTGCTAAACAAACCCTAGCTGTCACCACTTGTCAACAGATCGCCAGCTGGGCTGGTTTAATAAATAACATATCAAATACAAACGTGTTATAATATTCGTTCACCACAATACAACATGGTGTCAGGTGTGTCTTAATAAATATATTGTGAGTGAAGTCAAGTCAAGTCACATCAAGAGTCAATAATTTGTATCCAAAACAAATTGTCAAAAGAAATAAAATGTCGAGTCATATTGTGCCTATGGTGATTGTTCCAAATATGGCGGGTGAGTGGAAGAAATTTAAGCAATCATTCCTTATTTATATGATGGCTAATAATTTTAATGAAGAAAAGGAAATTCAAAAAGTGGCCAGGCTTCTACACACGATTGGCCCGAAAGGGGTAGAAATTTTTAACTCATTTGGCCTCACAATTGAGAAAAGTACGCTCGACGGTATTTTACTCCTTTACGATAAACACTTCATACCCACAATAAATGTGACAGTGGAACGATTTAAATTCTTCACGAGGAAACAAGGCGACAGTGAAACAGTCGAAGATTTTATTGCTTCGCTACAAAATCTAAGTCAAACTTGTGATTTCGGCAATCTACAAACATCCTTAATAAAGGACATATTCATATGTAACCTAAATCGAAATCTTTACTACTTGAAAGAAAGACTTTTACAAGAAACGTCGTTAAACTTGGAAAAAGCGATTAATTTGTCAAGAGCGATTGTTGTATCGAGGGAAAACACAAGAAGTCTTGAGGGGAATATTATACAACAAGTTCTACGAAGCCCTTCTTCATCTTCACTATCAGCCAGAAGCCATTTCAGAAGTCAATCCGGAAGTCCGAGCAATCATTCCAGAAGTCCATCGGGAAGTCCGAGCAGTCTATCCAGAGGTCAATCCGGAAGTCAGGGCGGAGTCTGTACCAAATGTGGACAAATTCACCGCACAAACTGCCCGGCATCATTAGCTAAATGCTTTAATTGTCTCAAGATTGGGCATTATTCGAAATTTTGTTTTAATAGGAAATTGAAAGGTAGGAAAATTAATGTTAATACATTGTCACAAAGTAAAATACCCAACCACGACTATACAATTGATACATTAAATTGTAACAATATTAATTCAACATTGAATTCATGGCACATTAATTTAAGAATAAATAATGTTATAATTTCATGTCTTATAGATACCGGTGCCAATGTAAATGTTATGTCTTTTACAAATTTTAATAAACTTGGTTTGTCAGAAAAAATTATCACAGAAACAGCATTTAAAATAAATTCATTCGGTGGTACTAACATTCCTACAAAAGGAATTTGTAAGTTAAATTGTTTTTATAATAATGATAAAAATATGTCCATTCCCTTTGTCATCACTGAGTTGAAATCATGTCAAACTATATTAGGGCTAGCTACTTGCAATGCAATGGGAATAATAAAACGTGTGTATTCTAACACGAATAATTCTGAAAATATTCCCAACAATGATTTGTCAATGTATAATTCGAACAATTTAATAAAGAAATTTAACGATGTTTTTCAGGGTCTCGGATGCTTACCTCACGAATGTCATCTAACAGTTCGATCTGATGTTCATCCTAAAATCGATGCACCAAGAAAGATTCCATTCAAGCTGCACGATAAATTAAAAGAAGAATTAGATAGAATGGAGGAAATGAAGGTCATTGTCAAGGTTACAAAACCAACACCGTGGGTGAGTTCCATAGTTGTCGTAGAAAAAAAAAATTCACAGTTACGCATTTGTCTAGATCCACGAAATTTAAATAGGGCTATTTGCAGAACGCATTATCCAACACCTTCAATGGACGAAATTAGGTTTAAAATTAAAGGAGCGAAGTTTTTTTCAAATCTAGACGCATTTTCAGGTTTTTGGATGATACGCTTAGATAGTGAAAGTTCAGATTTATGCACTTTCCAAACACCTTTCGGCAGGTATCAATTTTTAAGACTTCCGTATGGAATTAATTCAGCTCCCGAATTCTTCTCTAGAATAATGACGGAAATATTTGCTGATCTAGAAGGGGTGATAGTTTTCGTTGACGATATTTTAGTATGGGGAGAGAATCTTGAATCTCATGAAAGGAGATTAGAAAATGTTTTTAAAAGAGCCAGAGAAGTAAATTTAAAATTCAATCTAAATAAATGTCACTTTGGCTTACAGGAAGTTACTTTTCTAGGTCATATCTTTAGCAGTCAAGGGATCAGGCCAGATGAGTCAAAGATTAGAGCTATTCGAGAATTACCTACTCCCACTTGTAAGAAAGACTTACAACGGTTTTTAGGTATGATTAATTACTTGGGATCTTTTATCAAAGATTTGTCAAAAGAAACAGAACTTTTAAGGACTTTGCTAAAGAAAGACGTTAGCTGGCAATGGGATGCCAATCACGATCAGTCCTTTGTCAATTTAAAGAAAATTATAAGTTCATCTCCAGTACTTATTAATTTTGACATTAAAAAACCGTTAAAATTATCAGTAGATTCTTCGCAGAGCGCAGTGGGCGCAGTTATTTTGCAGGAAAGTAGACCGATTGCTTATGCGTCAAAAACACTAACGTCCAGTCAGCAAAATTATGCACAGATAGAGAAGGAATTATATGCAATTTTATTCGGTTGTCAAAAATTCCATCAGTATATTTATGGCCACGTAGTAAATGTTGAAACAGATCATAAACCACTAGTCACACTTTTTAAGAAATCACTTTCTGAAGTTCCCGCAAGGTTACAACGAATGATGATGTCTCTACAATGCTACCATTTAGACGTCAGATATGTACCTGGTAAATTTATGTATATTGCCGATACGTTATCTAGAGCGCCGTTACCTGATACAGAAATAACAGATGCGGAAAAAGAAATTGACATACATATCAATTTACTGATGTCAAGTCTGGCAGTTTCAGAAGAAAAACTGAAATTAATCACTGAGGCGACGAAACAAGATCAGTCTTTATTAACTTTAATGAAATATTATAAAACCGGTTGGCCGTCAAATAAAAATGTAATTGAACCCTGCGTTAAACCATACTGGAATTTTCAAGCAGAAATTCATGTTGTCAATGATCTGGTATTTAAGGGACCTAGTTTAATTATACCGTCAATTTTACGTCCTGAAATTTTAAAAGATGTACATAAAGGTCACTTAGGTATGTCAAAAGCAAAAAGTCTAGTCAGAAATATGATTTTTTGGCCGAATATTAACTCTGATATTAAAAACATTGTCGATCAATGTCAGATTTGTACTAAATTTAAACCTAATAACCCGTCACAGCCTCTTTTGCCCCATGGTATCACTAATTTTCCCTGGGAAAAGGTAGGTGTAGATTTAATGCATTTCAACAACTCAAATTATCTCATTGTTACTGATTATTATTCAAAATACATCGAAAATTCAATGTTACACAATTATAACGCGGAAACTGTAGTCACACACTTAAAATCTATATTTTCACGTCATGGGATACCGTTAACGCTTGTTAGTGATAATGGACCACCATTTCAATCAGCCATTTTTAAAAACTTTTTATATGAGTGGGATATTGAACATATCACCACTAGTCCAAACTATCCTCAGTCAAATGGTCAAGCTGAGAGTTCAGTAAAAATAGTAAAGAATATTTTAAGAAAATGCCTTGAATCCAAAACTGATCCGTATCTTGCTATGTTACATTACAGAAATAGTCCAAAAAATAATTTTCCATCCCCTGCAAGCCTCTTAATGTCACGTCAACTTAGATGTAATTTACCCGTAACATCCAGTCAACTTAGACCAAAAGTCGTGCGATTTAAAGAATATGAAGATAAATTTAAGGGTCGTCAAAACAAAATGAAAAAATATTTTGACAAAAAGGTTCGGAACTTGTCTGAGTTGAAGATAGGCGATAAAGTAGTTTTTAAAAAAGATGTGTCAAGTTCATGGTCACCAGCTACTGTAGTAGAAATTGTTAAAGGATGCCCAAGGTCATATATTGTTGAAACTCCCGATGGTTCAAGATATCGCAGGAATAGGAAACACTTAAATTTAGACAGATCACGTCAGGAATCATCATCACCGCTGAATGGAAATAGTTCATCGGAGAAAGGTGTACGTTTTGACAATGATTTTCATTCCATCCCGTTCTATCCAGGTCCTACAACTTCTGATGAGCTGACAAACAATGAGGCAAGCATTCGAACTCGTTCGGGCAGAATTGTTAATAAACCTGATAGATATAATCCATCTGATTATAATTAAATTTGGTAATTGTATTTCACTTACAGTTTATTACTATGTCATGAATTATGTTTATTTGAAAAGAAAAATTTATATTTGTAATGTTCATCTTGTCTTGACTTGTTTTTCTTTATTAGGAAAAGAGGGATGTTGGTGTTATCAGTATAATGTTATCTATGGCCATTTCCTAATATATTGTCTGTGCTAAACAAACCCTAGCTGTCACCACTTGTCAACAGATCGCCAGCTGGGCTGGTTTAATAAATAACATATCAAATACAAACGTGTTATAATATTCGTTCACCACAATACAAACATCCGCGTGGCTCAACGATTGACAACGGTATAGTTAATCTATTTGCTGATTCATTTAAAAGTGTTTACGACACAGATATTCGTGTCAATACGATTCCCGATATTTCAGTGGAAGAGGTATTAAATCTAAGCCAATGTTTCATCCAAAAAGAATCTATAGAAAAAGTCATATAAGAATTAGATAGCAATAAATCTGCTGGACCGGATGGTATTCCTCCAATATTTTTCAAAACCTGTGTTAGTTGTCTGATATATCCTTAATATATCCTTTTTATAAACTCTTTAACAATTCTTTAAGTTCTGGTTCTTTTCCAGCTCAGTAGAAAAAGAGTTATTTAACCCCTATTCATAAAAAGGAGATAAAAGCGATATATCAAACTGTAGACCAATTTGTAAAATGTCTGCTTTACCGAAAGTTTTAGAGAAATTAGTCCTAGATATCATTGTAAAACCTATCAACAACATTATTGTTCCTAACCAACATGGCTTCATCACAGGTCGCTCTACCTTAAGTAATTTAATGATTTATGAAAATTACATATCTGAATCTCTGGGTCTCAAACAACAAGAGGACAGTATATACACCGACTTTAGTAAAGCTTTTGATAAGGTTCGACATCACATACTTATTTATAAATTTCGATCGTTGGGCATCAAAGGTAAATTATTGAGTTGGATTGTTAGTTATCTTAGCCATAGGGTGCTTAGTGTTAAGATTAATTCTGTACAATCTTACATATTCGAGGCCACAAGTGGGGTTCCTCAAGGGTCCCACCTCGGCCCAATATTTTTCTTATTATTCATCAACGACATTGTTGACCAATTTAATGATGTAGAAGTTCTGCTATTTGCTGACGACTTAAAAATATATAAAATAATACGAAATGTATCCGATTGTCAAATTTTACAGAGTAATTTAGAACAACTTCATCAATGGTGTGAACAAAATGCTTTATTTTTGAACATTCAGAAATGTCAAGTAATACGATTTTCCAAAACTCGTTATAATATATTACATGAATATACATTAAATAATATTAAATTAATACCAGAATCACATATTCGTGACTTGGGTGTAATATTCGTTGAAAACTTGTCATTCATTGAACACATCAACTATATAACTAATTAGGCTTTAAAGATGCTTGGCTTCCTTTGCAGAACTTTAACCGATTTTAAATCCATAGATTGTATGAGAACCCTCTATACTTCATTAGTCAGAAGTCAATTGGAGTATAATTCACCTATTTGGTCCCCTTTATATAAAGTTCACTCCAATAAATAGAAGAAAGAGTTCAGCACAAATTTCTTAAATACGTAAATTTTAAGCTCGGAATTCCTATTGATTACATTAATTATGCCAGTTTGAAGAATCAATTGCATCTAATAACACTGTCTGACAGGAGAATTATTTCAGACCTGGTTGTGTTACACAGAGTCATTAACAACTTAATTGATAGTCCTGCCATCTTTGCCACTATTAAACTACATGTGCCGACTAGGAATACAAGGCAAAATATAACATTCTTCTGTAATACATACTCGACCAACTATCAGACACACTCACTGACCAATGGGATGCATGATCTGGGCAACAAGTATGGGGGTGTTATTGATTTATTTATTGACTCCATATCTAGAATTAAGCATAATCTACATCAACACTTTGTTGAATCCTACAAATTAGAGTAGCTTTGGTAAATTAGTTTTAATGATTTGTTTTATATGCAATGTTGTTGTAATTTCTTTTTTACTTTTTGTTATTTTTTTTCCTTCTTTAAAATTGATTACATCTATTTATTGTCAATATCTCCTGTATAATACATATTCTCTTATTGTACTGCATCATGTATCACTTCTATGTAAAAGCCTTTTTAGGCGTATACATATATAAATAAATAAATAAATAACCGAGTACAAAGATTAAGGATACGTGTTTACCAGTTGTGAGAGAGAGATCAAACTAAAACATTGGCTTTTATACAACTTTAATCTATCTGTTTCGCTCTTAACTGACGAGAGCCAAGCACCTGACTTTATTGTCCCACAATCACAATTACTGCCTTACAAATAAGTTATACTATTATTTTATTAGATGTGTAATACAGAAAATGAATAAGCGTGTAACAATTGTGATCACCCACTAATGTATTTGCGTACTGGTGTTTTGCAGTATTCCCAACAGCAGTCGCAGATTTTCGTATTCAGTACACAACTCGCCAACAAGGGAGCCGAAGCCGTTCTGCAGGGGCACTACCAGTCCATAATCGCATACCACTGCGCGCAACCCGGGACCAAGTATCTGGAGGTAGGAATAACTGATTTGCCATTTTAGTCCTTAGGGTCTGTTGACGCAACAATTTTCCTTTAACATTTCCTTGATATTGGTCCCATCCTATTACCTACAAGTACCTGTCACTATCCGACAATACCCACGTTTGTGTGACATTTACAACAATAAACCTAACTGTCAAATCAGTTTATTGATGAAGCCTGTGTGATGAACATCTCTTTATGATCAGTGCCTTTATTGATATCAACTCGGGGTAGAATACTGTGCACTGAATATATTCGATTCCCATCAGTGTGTTTCTTACCCAACCCAGATGTTGTGGAAGTTGCGTGTGAAAGAAATCATCTCCTGTGAGTGAAACCAACCAGCAACATCGTTGACGAACATCAAAGGGGTAAGTCGGATTCCTTCCTTATTCCCTGTTCACCATCTCTAACCATCGTTGTGTCAACTTCAAGTTCACAATAATTTTACAGTCCATTCTTGATTCGCCTTGCGATTACAGGGTCAAATGAAATTATAGCCCGTAAAGGTTTTTAATACTTTATGTGTTCAGTCATTCCTTATACGCATAGATCATTTATTTACTCTTTTATACGCCCATCGGGCTTTTACACTGGGTAAATAAAATGGATATAATTTTTTACATAAGGGTAAATAATAATAATGAAAAAGTTTTACCTTACAATAAAACTTATATTATATACTTAGCTTTATTTAAAACCTATAAAGTGAGATAAAAATTACCATTTTGCAGCCAAATCGACGTTTCTTACCAAGTTCGTGTGTAATTCTTAGTTTAAATCTCCCGCCAATATCACCTGCTAGTTCCTAATGCATCCTTCAGGCGGCGCCAGTAGTGGGGACGCCACCAATGATGCTATAATTTCATGTTTCATTAGATCTCATCAGGCAGCCCTTGCCTAGGTTTTAAATAAAGCTAAGTAGGTACATAATATAAGTTTTATTGTAAGGTAAAACTTTTTCATTATGTAGCATAGGCTTTATTTAAAACCTATAAAGTGAGATATTGTTTGTTATCGCTTTGTGACATTGTGAATCAAATATTTTATTTTTTATTTATTTATTTATTTGGGAAAATCAACAGATTATTTACATATATAAGAATAAACTAAATAATAAAGATAAAATCCAATAACAGATTTTCACTTAAAATTATAATAATAATAAAAAATATTAAAACAAGAAACTAAGGGTTCTGTACCCGTGGCCTGAGAAATTTACAAAAAATACAAAATTGTAAATAATAAATAAAAAATAATAACAGATCTAGGAACACAAATAATATACTAATAACCAGCTAAATTTCAAAAATTTAAATTTAACTGATATACTAATAACCAACTAAAATTCAAAACAAAATGTATTGTAAAATTTCAACACAGCAGCAATCAATAACACTACACAATAGCAATAATAACAATATAATAAATGTATACCTACAACTAAATTGAACACATGAGTATAAATTGGAAGGTAAGTAACTGGAAAGGATTCAAAGCAATAACATGATAACTTCAAGTAGAATATTTAAAATTATTTAATGTTAGTTATTACATATCTTTTAAAGGTTCCTAAATTACATGAGAATATGTCCATATCATTAAAATTCTTATTAAATATACTACAGGCTCTGAATATAAACGCATGTTGTCTTATATTAGTAGAACATTTATGGAGATGAAAAAGTGATTTTTCTCTAGTTCTAACGCTCGGAACTCTAAAATTAATTTCAGACAGAAGGGGAGAACAATCAATGAAGCCATTGATAATTTTATGGAGATATATTATATCTGCGGAGTCTCTTCTAGTTTTTAATGGCTTAAGTCCATAAAGGTCCATCGAGCTGTTTACGTCAAGGTTTGAATTTAGTTTGAAATTTAAATGATGGACAAATTTTCTTTGGATGGCTTCAATGCGATTGATGTAAATATTATATTGAGGATTCCATATGGGAGAAGCGAATTCAAGATGACTGCGAACATAAGAAAAATACAATATTTTAAGTGTTATGATATTATTAAATTCTTTTCCAATACGGAATAAGAATCCTAGCATTCTAAGGGCTTTCTTAACAATCATATCAATATGAGCCTCAAATGTAAGTTTACTGTCAAGTATAACACCTAGATCACGAATTTGTGTAACTTTTTTGAGTAGTTGGCCAGCTATATGATAATTATGGTCAAACTTAATTTTATTTCTAGTGAAGGTAATTACATAACATTTAGAAGTGTTCATGTTGAGACGATTGCGGATACAATAATCATTAAGCCTATACAGATCTTCTTGTAGTTTAAAGCAGTCAATTATAGAATTAATAGGCAGGAATATTTTCATATCATCAGCGAAAAGTAGAACATTTGCATAATTAAAGCATTTTATAATGTCGTTGATGAAAATTGTAAACAGTAACGGTCCCAGGTGAGATCCTTGGGGCACACCTGAGGGTATATTTACAATCTCAGAGATGAAGCCATTTATTGTTACTCCCTGAGTGCGCCCATTAAGATAGGAGACTAACCATCTATATAAATCCCCATGAATTCCCAAAGCTAGTAATTTGGACAAAAGAAGACTGTGGTCAATTTTATCAAACGCTTTTGAGAAGTCTGTATAGATTACGTCAACATGGATTTGATCATCCATTGATTTAGTAATATTTTCAATGAAAATGGCAAGATTAGATACAACCGATCTTTTTTTCATAAAGCCATGTTGGTTCACGAGTATTACAGACTCGATGCAGTTATATAGTTGTTCATGAACAATTTTTTCAAAAATTTTACTAAAGATTGGTAATTTAGATATCGGTCGATAGTTCTGGACATCATTTTTAGCCCCAGACTTAAAAACAGGTGTGATGAGAGCACTCTTCCAACGATCAGGAAAGATACCTTCTTTCAATGAGGATTGAAATAGCAATAATAGGGGCTTCGAGATTACCTTGCTACACATTTTGATAAAGAAAGCCGGAATTATATCACTACCCGCACCCAGTGAGCTAGAAATAGTATCGATTATTTTTTCTATTTTTTGTTTTGAAACTGATACCGAGGAGATATTAACTTGATTGTCAAAATGATAGTTGGTAGAGTGTACATCGGAAATAGTGTTGTAATTAAAGGTGGAGACGAAATGCTGTGAGAACAGGTTACATATTGCGAAAGGATTTTCAGCAGTCACTTCGCCCAGTTTCATAACATGAGGCAAACCAGAATTATTTCTTTTTCCTTTAACATAAGACCAAAAATTTTTAGGGTCACGAGATATATTAAGTTCAGCGTTTGTTATAAATTGTTTAAGACATTCTCTAGACAATTTCTTTTGCCTTGATCTAAGGATACAGAATTCATGGTAGTCTAAAGGATTGGACCACCTTTTCCACATTTTAAACACTTTATATTTTTCCTTAGTCAGTTTTATTAGGGCTGGACTAAACCAATAGGGATAAGAATTATTAATATGAACTTCCTTTGACGGGACGTTTAATCGAATGATTTCATATAAAATTGTATAAAAGCGGTCAATAGCAGTATTGGTTGATAGGTTTAAAAATTCTGCATCCCAATCAATACTACTAAGGACGTTATTTATTGTTTCATAGTTAGCTTTCCTAAAAAGATTGATTGTTCGTTTGTTGTCCACCATAGGAGTTTCCAGAGATATGTTAATGTCAACAAGAATGCTTTTATGATGTTTACATTCAGGGATGAGATACTGGTCAGTATTTGATACAATTACAGGGATCGAGCTAAAAACAAGGTCTAGGTATGTATGATTATTATTTGGAAAGGTGCAGTACTGTGATAGATCAGTAAATGAAAGGGTGTCAGATAGTTTGGAAATAATTTCAGATTTAGAGCCATTCGTAATTTGCATACTATTACCATTACTTAAAGACCAGTTAATTTGAGGTAAGTTGAAATCACCCGATATGACAAAATGATCATCGTGATGTAGTCCTCGAAGTTCACATAATTTATCCATGAATTCATTTATATTTTGTGAGTGATTGACTCCTGGAGGTATGTAAACACAGCATAAATGAATTTTTATGAAATTATTAATCGTAACAGTCACCCAGATGTCTTCAGCATTCGTGTTAAAATCCTTACGTTCATGAGCTATGAGGTGCTTCTTCAACGCAATCATTACTCCACCTCCTCTTTTTTGCTCATTGCGATCGCGCCTAAATACCAGGTAACGGTTGTCAAATAGCTCTTCACTAGCAATACTGTCTACAAGCCAAGTTTCAGTTATCATAATAATATCATAGTTGTTATTGGTAACATTAAAATAAAATCTATCAGTCTTAGAACGCAGTCCAGTCACATTTTGATAATATACATTCAACATTTTAGTACATTTAGTTGATAAAATATATAAAATATAAGATTGATAAAATAGTTGTAAGCATGTTCTAGTAAATTATAAATATTAGAGTGGTGTTGTAGTAACGCAAGCAGAGTAATTGTAGGATAATTTGGATTAAAGTTGGTAGTATTAAAAGAGTTAGTTGTTAATATTATACAAATAAAGAAAAACCAGTACAAAGGATGATATTTTAAAGTAGGAAAAAAGATAAGGTAGATAGGAAAAATAAATTGATAATAGCTTATAGTCACACGAGACGATGCTAAATCTAAGAAGATTATCAGCAAAAGAGTCACGTCAGATTCCAATGTCACCTGAATAATGGGACTAGTTTCATTTTTGCGTATAAAAATTTTTCCGTATTTGATCCATCTGAATTTAAAGTTTTTATCCTTGCTTAAGTCTCTCACTGTCTTGAAGAGCGCACGGGTTGCAGCAGTCAGATGCTCGTTGACATAAATTTTGGAGTCCCCGGGAAGCTTCAAATCACTTGAGTTGAGACTGCCTTTCTTCCTTATAGCAGCAAGAAAGTTATCTCTACTGCGGCTGGCTGTGAACTTTACTACAATTGGACGAGTAAATTTAGGATTTTCTCTGGGTAATTCCTTGACCCTTGTACGAGAGATTCCATCAATATCATTTGGGAGAACATCAACACCTGCCTTGGCTCCTAGCAATTTTATGATATCTATTAAATTTTCATTTCTTTTTTCCGGTATGCCAATAATTTCCACGTTATTTTTTAATGAGGTTTGCTCAAGACGGTTTAATTTGGACAATACCAGATTATAATTAGTTTGAAGTTCATTGTTTTTGACTTCGAGGTTATTAATTTTGGAGTGACACTCTCTTAGCGCATCATTCATTGTTTTTAATTGAATGAACACTTTATTAATTTCTTCTTTAATTTCGTCCTTAAACAAAATTAGTAAATTACCAAAGTCTGGCTCTGAACCAGCCTCAGCAGCGGGGCTCTCTACGGCAACATTACGTTTTGACTTAGTACCCGCTTTAGTAGGTAGAACAGACATTATGAATAGGTACTGAACTGTCAAGGTTATGAAACAATGAATTGTAGCACTCTGTAGAGTCAACGAAATCACACGATCACTTACGATGTACAATATACAAGTGAAATAATTAATTACGCAACAACTTTTTGTGGAATTGATCACTTTTATAAGCCCAAATAAACATTAAATTAACAACGATTTTACAGTCGACCACTTGGTTCAAGAGTATTGTTAAGAGTGTAATATAATATTTAAATTAATTTGCTAAAAAGAAAATAGCGGCAAGATTTCCAGAAATCAGCTAACCAGTTACAGAGGATGAAAAAGGTCAGCAACAGATGGGTCGGTGTTGACTCGGCCAGCCGATTCTGCAATTTCCCTTCTATAGAACCTGGCAAAGGTATTGGGACTTCTCCAGTTACCACGTGACAGTATATCGTCCAGCTTATAATTCTGCAGCCAGTTCAGAGATGCCACTGCTGAACGGATGCTGCCAGGTGGATCCTCTACACCAGCATCCCTGAGGACTGTCCTAATCCAACCTGCAATTACTGCCCTGGAGGCCGCTTTTTTATGTCCCACAAGTTGTAATAAATAGGCTAGGTAGTATCGCCTGCGCTCTCCGTTCCTTTGAAAGTTCTATGACCTTTTCCGTCCAATAGACAGTGTCTATGTTCCTAGACTCCGAGCGAGCCAGTCTCCACCCTGATTGTTGCCAGTCTGCCAAATCTTGCCACCAAACACTGGCCAAATGGAGATGCCTTCACTGTCCACTGACAATCTTTCAGCTGTGCAATGGAGCAATGTGAGATCGTGGACTCGGCGCCCTGATGCCAAAAGCAGGATGGTGGCTGCTCTCCTTGATGCTTCAAAGAGAGTAATATGTTTAGGCAAATTCTTCTCCAGCCATGATGATACAACCCTCGGGTCCCAAATGGGGGGTTTTGAAGGCCTTAATCTAACTTAAGATATCCCTTTTAATATCTTATTCACTATCGGATTGGAGCTCAGCTCTTTATTATCTTCGGGAGAGCCTAAGGTACACACCACTGACTTGTGAACTAAAATGGTACTCAGCGATAGCTTTTCTCTGATGTGTAGATCGGCTAGGAACCTGGCTAAGTCTTCAGCTTTGGGACGCGTGGCATCGAGCTGATTCTCTGACGCCCAGCGCTGCCACCTCCACCATGCCGGAGCATAAGTGCGAAGGGTGGAACTTCTTCACCCGGATCTAAGAAGTTCCTTCTGCTGACTTGACCATCTTGTTAGGTTTTTGTCCCACCCCCAAAAGCCAAATCTCCAGAGTGAAGAACTCTACTTGAGGAGGGGGGTTGTTGGTCCTGGTGTCTATCAGTGCTTCTCCTAGATTGTGAATCGTAAGAGGTGGACCCAAGGCCCGACACTTCAGATCCGCTCTCCAAAATGCCCTTTCCCAACGAGGAGCCACTACCAGGTATAATCCCCTTGCCCTGTTAAGGTGGCAAAAAAACCTCGGCATGAGGCACGGGGGAGGGAAGATCCAAGCCAGCTGATAGTCCCAGTCCCTTCTTCAAGCATTGTGGTAGTCTGCCTTGTCGTCCTGAAAATCAAGAGAAACATACCTTTGAACCACATGCGCTGTCCTAGAGCCAAATAGGTCTATCTCGGGTCGTCCCCATTTTCTGAATGCTACCTCTGAGAAAAAGGGTAGCAAGTGCCATTCGGGTACAGCACGATGACGAGATAGACAGTCCGCTACTTCATTGAAACGACCGGGTAAGTATTGTGCTGTCATGGAGACACAGTATTTATCCAAAACATCTAGCACTAGTCGAGTACAGCTCAGGAGTTGAGTTGACCTGGTACCACCCTCCTTGCGGAGATAAGATACGACAGACCTGTTATCCGACTGGATCAGAAGACCCGAGCCAGATAGCTCAAGCGCGTGAGGAGACAAGGCAGCCAACACGGCGAGCATCTCCTTTACATTGGAGTGAAGATTCAGCTGGTCATCAGCCCACACACCGCTGAGAAGCTTTTAGTCCAGCTGGGCACCCCAACCCTGATCAGAGGCATCAGTTGTCAGGTAATGCTCAAACAGCGGCAGATGTATAGGTGACGTCAGGGTGAGCGATCGAACCCACCATCTCAATTCCCGAGCGGTAGCTGCCGGAATTGGTGATGACTCCCAAGGGTGGTAGTGTCTGAGTCCTAAGCACCCTTTCTGTATGTACCGGCTGTTGAGCCTGCCTCTTGGAACTGCAAAACTAGCAAAGTTTAAAGAGCCCAAGAGGCTGCGCCCCTTATCTAGTGACCACCTACCCGTCTGAATAAAACCCTTTAACAAATAAGATAGGGCTGAAACCTTGTTCTGAGGGAGAGACTTTTCATTAATTAGAGTATTTTAGCTGATGCCAAGAAATTCAAATTGTTGTGATGGTTCTAATATTGACTTATCAAATTGTTTATGCCATCCCAAGCCTTGCAAAAACTCCACCATTTCAATAGACTGGTGTTTTAAAGTAGGCAGGCATTGGTTTACTAATAAAAAATCATCGAGATACACTAGAATTCTCATCCCTCTCTTACGCAGTTCCTGCGCTACCCAGTTAGTGAAGGTTGCGAATGCCTTAGGTGCGGTGGCCAAGCCAAAGGGGAGGGATGTCATCTGCAAGAGTTCATTCCTATAGATAAGTCTAAGGAAACATCTATGCTGCTCACTCACAGGTACATGAAAGTAAGCATGTGTGAGGTCCACTTTAACCATCCAGTCATTCAGTTGTAGAAAAGTAGGAACTCGATAAACGTTTACCAGACGAAATTTACTGACAGTGAGAGAATTGTTTAAATACTTTAAGTTAAAGATCGGCCTCTTTGAGCCATCTGATTTGGGGACCAGAAACATGTTAGAAATAAATGAGGGAGTGGCAGGTGCCGACTCTAAAACCTTAAGGGCTTTGAGTTTTTTTATTTGTTCTGTCATTGCCACAGAAGTCTTAGTGGCGAAAGGGGAGTTAAATAAATCAATATTATTATTTAGTGGAGGTTGTAATGATCTACCCTTTCTACTTCAAACTTTTCCTTCTCTTCTTTCTACGATAAATTTTCCTTAAGTCCCGTAGGTAACTTTTCCATAAGGCTTTGGTTATATATATATCCGGGGTAGGAAGGTCCTCCCTGCCGTCTTTCTTTATTACACACCCTTTCAAGTGTGTACATCCTAGTTTGTCTACGTGACGTACGACCTTGAACGTACTCATTTCACGTGACGGTTCAGTATAAAAAGGCTTCACCGAACGTTGTGTTGGTTTTTTGTTTCTCGGTTTAGAAACCTAGTTATCTATGTATGTGTGGTATCTCTTGGTTCTTTTGAGATAGAGTGAGTTGAATCCATTACCGCTGTGTTTTAAAACCATTTTATAAACCTGATTTTTCTGAGTCGCCTGCTCCCCCCCAACTAGCTACGCGATTCTATCTATCGTAGGGTAATGTGAATATAATAAAGTGTAAGATTTTATATATGTGATATACATACGATAAATTTATGGTGTTAGTTGTCGGCGCCATCCATGTATATATTTTGGGAGGGGAAGGAGAGGAAAGGAAATGAAACTTTTTCAAGTTAAGATTGGCTCCTCCTCTTTACCAAACAAAACCGATGGATGATAATTTGAGCAAGGCGATCGATATCTGCGTGTCTGGATATCACAACCGGCCGGGTCTCCCCTTGTTCCAAATCGGCAACCTTCACGCCAGAATAAAGAAAACCAGGTCTCATCACCAATTTCAGAATTGCCCCAACCTCAAACACCTCCAGGAAATCTACTTTACTGAGTGTAGAAGGGGAAAGCCATGACATCCCTTGTCACGAATCTAGTCGCGAAAATGTGACACGTAAGGTCCTAAGTTACGTGCCGCCTCTAGAAAACGTTGTAACTCCCTCGTCGTTGGGGATTTACATCCCTTTCTAGGTCAATAACATAGACAACACACGACAATCTTGTCGACATTTAGCCTGCTTTTTAGCGATAGGTTGTGTGCCTACCCATTCAGCCAATTATCATGTGAGATATATGTAAGGTCTACTCGAGATGCCAAATTTAGGATGAGGACTGTCTGTATTTTAATATTTGGTTCTAGTAATTATTTTATGAGGTTACTAGCATCCTCGTGTATTAGGTATGGGTAACTTCTACTGAATACCTATCCTCTCAGGTAGGTATAAACGGATAATTGGTTTGATTTTTGCATTTAATTTAAAGAGGCTGCCTACCTCTCGAAAGGTACCTGTTGAGAAAAGTTGTTCGGTTGGTAGTTTTATTTCGGAGATTACCATCTCCCTCTTTTGCCTCTAGATTTGTTTTTGTGCATCCCAATTCGTAACTTAGAAAGTCAAACAATAGATGAAAAGTATTAAATTAGAAAGTCAAATAACAGAATAAAAGTTTTCATTTTGTTCCGTCTGGTTCCGATCGTTCCGATCTAGCTCCGATCGCTTTCAATTCGGGAGGTCATTCGCTAGCAAAACTTCCCCCTTTGACTGACTGTACACCGCGCCTCTCGGCCTATATATGAAAAGGTCATTGGCCTGTCTCTCACTCACAGCTGATTGACAATCCGTCTAGGGTATTCCTTTTAATGATAACATTATTTGGGCGGCAGGTGTCGTAAACTTAGTTGTATCCGTCTTTTAAAAGGGGTCCTCTGGAATTTAATAAATAATATAAAAAACTCACCCAGTTAGTCATCTCTCATTCTCAGCGTGAAGCTTACCTGGTTACACTATATAGCTAAATCACTTTAATTTTCGACCTCCTCCCTACGCCTATAAAAGGGTAATTAAATATTCCTGTAAATAAAATTGTACCTCCCTAATCTGTCAGGATTCGAAACCACAGTTAATAATTTATTTGATTCTCTGGTTTTCGGTCTCCGTGGATAGAATGCCATCTCGCCAAATCAATAACTTAGCCCGATTAAACACTTCCTGCCTTTATACGTTCACTCTGTTTTAAAAACGCAATCATTATTTTTATCATTTCCATGTTTTTAAGACAAGTCACTTAGTTTGAACTACATATTTACGAAATCACGTTTAATCTAACACACTTTCACTTCACACAAACACCGGATCAATAATCTTTCTCTTTAATTCAATATTCCACAATATTCTCTAATACCATTTGAATTCAATAATTAACTGTAATTTCACATATCACTTCTGACTTGTATTGATTTCTTGGAGCTGTCAACGTACTCAAGTTCAAAGACCGACTGTCCCTCCGATCTCTCCTTTCCCGTAGGAATGTGTTTCTTCAAGGCCCGCCTGTCAATAAATCTTCTCATATTCTAAACAAAAATTTTTTTGGAGTATGTTTGTCTCGTTTATTTTATGTGAGTATCCAAAACATCACAAGGTTTTGATGAAAATGGAATTCGGTAGCCATCTAACATCTTAAGGATGATAGTAGGGGCGCCAAGGTTCCTCCACTTACCTGAGAATGAGCGCAACTGACCCCCTTAAAAAGAGGGCCCGCTGTTAAAACCTCTTACGGTCTGGCTTCCCTGCTCTTTCCTTGGGCCGGAACCTTCCTCGGGGAGGGAAAGCTTTAGCGGCCCTACGGGCTGGTTCTGGACCTCGACTCTCAGGGTGCTCCCTTTTCGCGATGGTTCTCCCCTGCTGTACTCTAGGACGAAAGGGCTGCGAGTCCTCCACAGTCACAGGTTTAACGGGAGGAGCTGGTCGCGACGTGCTAGGCTGAGGAGCGAGGCACTTCACTCCCCCCAACTTATCCAGCTGGGCCGACAGGAGGTTCGGGTTGTGATGAAAGGCGTAAATCACAGTGAAACCAGATAAACCATAGTTCCCACCTCGCGGATTAAAAATATACGAAGTATTTATGAAAACGGACATGCTAACGACATCTGGCGGAGAAAAAATTGATCCAGTTTGCTTGCAGTAGACACCTGTAATAGTTGGAATTATATCGAGGTTCCGGGACGAAAGCAGAGAGGTCGTAAAATCGTCTAAGACGAGAAAGGAACCCCCTTTCTAGGCCTAAAAATAAATATTGAAGGTTGTCGACCAATTAGATCTGGTCGAGAACGATAAAAATTTTGAATAACCAATCAGTGAACGGAGAGGCGTGCATCAACTACAGACAAAGGAATGAACTTTGGATCGGGCAATAAAAAGGATAAGTAATGGATTCTTCTTTCCCACAAGAATTAGAGGTGAATGCACTATGGAGTAAACATCGACGTTCAAGGGAACTAGCCCTGGGAATGTTTACAATGACTGAGACATTTATGAGGTATCGAACCGTTGAAATCGAGGGCTTTGGAAGTTTTACAAGTTGTAAAGCACACACACAAAAATGCAATGAAAAAATTATAAACGTGATAGTGTAAGAGAGGGCGGAGAAACTTAGGGAAATTACTGGCAGAATTTTCAACTGTAGTACAATTATTTATGATAGAAGGAGGGTGTCATGTTCGATAAAAATCGTACTAAAGAGAGGTGAGAGTTTTGGAAACAATGGAAATTAATCGTTATCAATTTAAGATGAAACGGACATATTGGTAAATCAATTTTGAATGAAAATCTCGCAAAAAAAATAGACATTTTAGAAAAGTGCGGCGACCGAATGGAAGGATAATACAGAGATTTTTGAGCTGTTACAAAGGTCCTAGGGACATGAAAATTGAGTATCAGAAGAAGACAGTAAAACTAAACATATAGCGATAGATTAGATTCATAAAAACAGTTTATTTTTAAACAAGTTCTGCTGTGTAATTATTATTACGCGTGACAGCTGTTTCGCCCTCTGAAGGCATTATCAAACTGTGGGTAGCCCACTTACAGACGATACATTTATATTATTTCTAGGTAGGTATTTTAATTTCAATTACTGATTTCTTAATTGATTTTTGAGTAAAATATTAGAAATTATTAATGGTTATTACCCCAGCAAAGTTTCCCCAATTAGTGTAATGTTTATATTTGACTGAATGTCTTAATGTTAGTTATTCCCAAACGATGACTTATAGGGTTATTTCAATAGCATAATTAAGTACTTCATTGTGTACTCATATTTGCCCTAGGTTTGAAGATATCTAGTAGGGGTGAACAAATTATATTTGTTTGTTCATTAATTAGAATAGCTTTCGGATTATTAGAGTTTTTGTTAATTTCTAACTGTTCTAAAAGATTCAGTTTACGGCCTTTATTTTGTACGAGTAACGGAGTTGGTTTAATATTATCATTAAGTGAGTGATTTTCATCTAGGAGATGTTTGGCAAATTGAGATTGCATTTTATTATTATTTTTAAAATATCTTATATGTTCTTTGAACCTAGTGTTAAAGGACCGGCCCGTTTGTCCAACATAAACAGCGTTGCATTCGTCACACTGGAGTTTATAAATGCCAATTGTACCGGACGTACCTCCACTGACTTAAATTAATTTGCATAAATCTGAATTTACGCAGAGGCAGTTCCTTTACAAACTCATCTCTGCGCATATTCGAATTTATGCAACAAATTTCTCTATAAAAATCTGTAATTTTATCTGCACTTGTGTAAAACTGTAAATCTTATCTGTTGATTAATAAATAAAACCACGGGGTCAAGCAGTCATCATTATAGACAAAAAACAAAGGCT
Source organism: Hesperophylax consimilis (assembly GCF_061612785.1). Classification (NCBI taxonomy): domain Eukaryota; kingdom Metazoa; phylum Arthropoda; class Insecta; order Trichoptera; family Limnephilidae; genus Hesperophylax; species Hesperophylax consimilis. Next base: position 1,454,425 of record NW_028301263.1, on the reverse strand, counting down.
TGACCCCCCAACACCCTCTTATAAATTAAATACCTATCATCTGTACAAAACATGGAAGATTTACACAAAATTGAATATTGTGCAAATCTTCCCTTTTAAATATATGTTTTCTCTCTTTAATATGTAAATTTGCACAAAATTTGAAATTGTGCAAACGCAGTTTCCTTTACAAAACTTGCCGTTTGCACAAAATTGAATATTGTGCAAAACTGCCTTTTGGATGTCAATTCCCCTTTTAATATGTAATTTGTGCAAACTCACAAAAATGTATTTAAATAAAAATGACCCGGGCAAAGTGGATTGAAGAAACAGTCAGGGACCTAGTCAAAATCATCCCCTTCCAAGTTACGCAACAACGGCGCTCAGTCCTGTGACAAATTCCGGGAACCCAAAAATAATTCTCGGAATTTGTCGCTAACAAAGGGAGAGCTAGGCCCGTTGGTCCTTTAAAAGGCGGACAACTTGTGCAATTTGGCAGAGAGCCAGCAACGATCGGATCATCAACATCTCTCCTGGACTGCCCTGACTGCCATCTTCAAGCCACTTCTGCCCTGGACCTTCACTGCAACCTGGCCTTCTTCTTTCTCCCGGCTCCCTGGCGTTCATCAAGAAGAAACTGTCACAATAGTCGAAGCGTCCCTAGTCAGGGCGCAGGTTCCCCCCTACCTTCCTCCCCCCTGCCTTATACCTTTCTCCCACATTTTCCCCATTTCTCCCTTCCCTATATTTTATCCAATTTTTTCCCACATTTTTCCCCATTTTTCCCGTTAATAATTTTTCCCCATTTTTTACCACATTTTTCCCCACTTTTCATTTTCCCCATATTTTTCCCCATTTTTTCCATTTTTTCAACATTCTCCCTACTTTTTCCCGACCTTCCCTTCCAAGGCGTCGAAGCGGCCAGCCGGCCACTCCCGCTATATCGTCTGTGCGGCTGAGTACCTTACTTTTTGAGTTTTTAAGAGATGATCCTAAGTTATTATTTGTGCGGAAGGCAATATCTAAGCCACACTTTTTGAGGACTTTGGCAATTTTATTAGATGTCTGTCCGATGAATTCTAAACACCCGAATTTATTATTCGTCTTATTATTAGTCGCTGGGTAAATTAATTTAAGGTTATTTTTGTGTTTGTTATTATTAATTATTTTTTCAATGTCTCTACCCTTGAAGCCATTATTTTTAGCAATAGTTAGGATTGTATTTTTTTCCTTCTCGTATGCTTTTTTGTCGAGTGGGATGTTATTAAGCCTATGTACCATTGAGTGGTAGGCAGATAATTTATGTGACCATGGGTGTAAAGATTTATAATTAATGGTCGTATCTGTAAACGTAGGCTTACGGAAAATTTCAAACGTATGTTTATTATTTTCTCTACCGATTGTTAGGTCTAAAAAATTGATTTTATTATTACACTCTCTTTCAACCGTAAAGCAGATTTTACGGTTGATGGAGTTAGCAAATGTGACAAAAAGATCTAATTGTCTGTTGGTACCTTTCCAACAGACCAAAATGTCGTCAACATAACGAACATAGTAAATGATGTGTTTGTTAAAGATCGAATTTAAAATTTGTTTTTCAATGTAATCCATAAATATTTCTGCAAGAAGTGGACTGAGGGGCGATCCGATTGGTAATCCGTCGTTTTGTTGATAGAATTTATCGTTAAACTCAAAGTAGTTAGTTTCCACACAAATTTTAAATAGATCGAATAATTCTTTTTTAGTAACTGGGTTTTTTTTTATTTTTATTTTTTTTATATTTACTCCACACAGGAGGCCCTGAAGATAATAATTTCCTTCGGGGCCTATGTCATCTTTGGGGATGCTGTGTGGAGGATCTTTTTTTGGAGAGGAAGGAGTGAACATGGGTCTTGAAGAGTCCCATGTTGTAGGAGGGAGGAAACACAGAGGCCGGCAGTTCGTTCCACAGCCGAGCTGTTGAACTTAAGAACGAATCGTAGAAGCGACCCGTTCTCATGTGACAAGTGTCAACTGTGTACAAATGTTGGGCGCGCGTTAGGCGTGTATCCCGACTACGCACCGGTGCCGAAGGGATCAATGACGCTAGTTCCTCAGAGCATCTTCCATTGTAATACCGATAGAACAAGGACAGCATACCTACTTGACGCCTGTGCTCTAAAGATTGCAGTCCGTTTGTTAAGATTGGGGAATCTAATCAAACGGACCGCCCGTTTCTGCACAGAGTCAAGGGTTTTTTTCAGGTATTTTGGGGCTCCGTATTGACGGTCGTTGATAATTTTGTTCTTCTCGAGGTATGTGAGCAGTTTGTCGTTTATCACACGTTCCATCACTTTGGACAGAACTGATGTGATCGCTATGGGGCGGTAGTTGGCCGGGTTGGAGCGGTCACCTTTCTTGGGAATAGGGTGAATGACCGCTTTTTTCCAACCAGAGGGCACAGTGCCACACTTCAGGGACATTTTGAAGAGCTTTGTCAAAACTGGAACTATTTCCGCAGCACACCTCTGCAATACCAGGGCAGGTATTCCATCAGGTCCACTAGCTTTGTTAACATCGAGCCCCCGTATGACGTGGAGTACATCCCGATGCCGGATCCTCAGCTTTTTCATATAGAAGCCGCAGTGAGGAACCGACGGCGGAACAGCACCCCCGTTGTCGAGGGTCGAGTTTTCCGCAAACATTCTCCCTAATAAGTTTTTAGATTCGACAAGTTTTTTAAGTTTATTTTCCTGAGTTTTGAATTTATCATATATAATTCCGCCGATGTGTTCACGAGTATCGTAATCCAGGGTATCAAATTCCCATGGATGCAGTTTAAAAGTTAATTCCGAATGCAATACCTTGATAAGCATTCCTAAAGCCAGAAGACTTCGAAATCTTAAAAAAGGACCCAACGGACAAAATTTCAATAAACGTGCGCAACCTAATAAATAATTGCCAATCAATATTCCCAAATAAATACGCTAGAAAAAGTGCAATGGAGATGTATCCAAGGGCTCCTGCATTATACGGACAACCTAAAATTCACAAGGATAATATCCCCATACGTCCCGTTGTTTCTTTTATAAACGCCCCGACGACAATACTCGCCAAAAAACTTAACTTTCTTTTCAAACAACATACTAAATTCTACCCAAAACATAGCGTTAAAAATTCTCTCGAACTTGTAAACAAAATAAAAAACATAAATCTACCGCACAATTGCCAGTTCATATCTTTAGACGTAGTCAGTCTCTTTAGCAATATCCCTATTCAAGAATGCCTTAAAATCATTGAAGATATTTTAGACGAATCTAATATAAACCCAGTTACTAAAAAAGAATTATTCGATCTATTTAAAATTTGTGTGGAAACTAACTACTTTGAGTTTAACGATAAATTCTATCAACAAAACGACGGATTACCAATCGGATCGCCCCTCAGTCCACTTCTTGCAGAAATATTTATGGATAACATTGAAAAACAAATTTTACATTTGATCTTTAACAAACACATCATTTACTATGTTCGTTATGTTGACGACATTTTGGTCTGTTGGAAAGGTACCAACAGACAATTAGATCTTTTTGTCACATTTGCTAACTCCATCAACCGTAAAATCTGCTTTACGGTTGAAAGAGAGTGTAATAATAAAATCAATTTTTTAGACCTAACAATCGGTAGAGAAAATAATAAACATACGTTTGAAATTTTCCGTAAGCCTACGTTTACAGATACGACCATTAATTATAAATCTTTACACCCATGGTCACATAAATTATCTGCCTACCACTCAATGGTACATAGGCTTAATAACATCCCACTCGACAAAAAAGCATACGAGAAGGAAAAAAATACAATCCTAACTATTGCTAAAAATAATGGCTTCAAGGGTAGAGACATTGAAAAAATAATTAATAATAACAAACACAAAAATAACCTTAAATTAATTTACCCAGCGACTAATAATAAGACGAATAATAAATTCGGGTGTTTAGAATTCATCGGACAGACATCTAATAAAATTGCCAAAGTCTTCAAAAAGTGTGGCTTAGACATTGCCTTCCGCACAAATAATAACTTAGGATCATCTCTTAAAAACTCAAAAAGTAAGGTACTCAAATTACAAAATAGTGGCATTTATAAACTCCAGTGTGACGAATGCAACGCTGTTTATGTTGGACAAACGGGCCGGTCCTTTACACTAGGTTCAAAGAACATATAAGATCTTTTAAAAATAATACTAAAATGCAATCTCAATTTGCCAAACATCTCCTAGATGAAAATCACTCACTTAAAATGATAATAATAAACCAACTCCGTTACACGTACAAAATAAAGGCCGTAAACTGAATCTTTTAGAACAGTTAGAAATTAACAAAAACTTTAATAATCCGAAAGCTATTCTAATTAATGAACAAACAAATATAATTCGTTCACCCCTACTAGATATCTTCAAACCAAGGGCAAATATGAGTACACTATGAAGTACTTAATTATGCTATTAAAATAACCCTATGAGTCATCGTTTGGGAATAACTAACATTAAGACATTCAGTCAAATTTAAACATAACACTAATTGGGGAAACTTTGCTGGGGTAATAACCATTAATAATTTCTAATATTTTACTCAAAAATCAATTAAGAAGTCAGTAATTGAAATTAGAATACCTACCTAGAAATAGTATAAATGTATCGTCTGTAAGTGGGCTACCCACAGTTTGATAATGCCTTCAGAGGGCGAAACAGCTGTCACGCGTAATAATAATTACACAGCGGAACTTGTCTAAAAATAAACTGTTTTTATAAACCCAATCACAATATTATTGAATATATAAAAAATAAAAATTAAAACGGAGTTCTACAAATTAAACTTAATAACAATAAATAGATTAGATTCAGGAAAAGTAGACATTTTACATAATTATCAGGGTAGATAGACATTGGAGTGACACAAGATTACAGAGGGATCGAAACAAGATAAAAGGTTGACGGTCTCATGTGTATTTCAGAGGATAAACAATCGAAATTCGAACATGATTTTTGTTTACGTTAAGGTGATAAGCCATTAGAAAAGCGATTAACTTTAACGTGGAGTTTATGAGGTATTTAGATAAAGCAAAAGATATTAAAATTAATAGGTTTGAAATTAAATTAAATTTACGACCATAGTACATAAATTCAAGACGTAAACAGGTGTCCAGACATATAATTTATGTGAAATCTTGTATGACAAAGATAGAGGATGGGGCGGAGATTGGGTCAGGCAATAAAAATGACAGATATCCCAGAGTCTAATTAGGTATATCTCCCATAGAAGTGTGGAAAATTATATATTAATTAATAATAGATGAAGTATGTAATTTTCCTGGAGACCACACACATCGGGAAAAGTGGAGAAAAGATAAAAGAAAGGGTAAAGAACGGTGATACGGAATAATCCAGGTGGAGAAAAGTGATACAATTCAAATTTATCCGTGAAATAAATAAATACGACTTGGAAAATAATTAGTTATAGAGTTATGAGAAATAACATAAGAATAAAGAAGAAATTTGTGGAGGAAAACGTCGCGAATAATATAAAATTCAAAGTAAAAGGGGAAATTCAAATCTGCGACATAGAGATAGAAGGTACGGGTGGAAATGGGAAAGCTCATATAGGTGACAATAAAATTAAGTAGAATTTAGACAAATCGAAAATCAAAAATGCGTAGTAAAGATTTCAACATGGATTTAAACAATTTTCGCACGAGATGCATAAAATTGAGATCTATATATATGTTATTGAGGATGGACCTATCGCGAATTGAGAAAAAAAAGGAACGCAAAATCATGAGATGTTAACTACATTTTGTATGAACGGAGGACAAAGGAAGCTTGGGCGAAAAACGCAGACTTACCCGATTCGGACCCTATCGATTTAGAGTCGTGAGATAAAAACTAACTACCGCCCAGAGCTGGACGACAGAAGATCTTATGGAAGCACAATCGATATTTATGGCAGGGATGTTCGGATTTGCGAGTTGGTAAAAGATAGAATCGATCATAAGCCATATTTTGTTTAAAATTTTTGTTTTTGTTTTTATTTGTTGTTTTTTTTTATGTATTTTGTTACAGATAACACACATAAACTTCACTTTGACTTTGGTTCAAGATTTTGCTTATGATAGCCTGCGATAAGCGAGCCTTAAGGGTCTGAGACAGAGGTGTGAAATCGTCGGATCACGACAATAGAAAGAATTTTAATTTTTTCGCTGGATTTTATTTAAGCATTGGAGCCAGGAAGGAGTCTGAAAGGGTCGAGAGGATGCATTAGGTAGCATGAAAGGCTGGGAGGTGACTGGAGAGACTAAGGTAGACTAGGATGAGGTGATTTTGCACAGCGGTGCTGCCAAGGTCTGTTATCTATGTGAGGATGTTGTGTCGGCGCTCTTTATTGGCAGCAGACACATGTCAGCGCTATATTAGCGGCGGACACATGCCTGAACGGATGACGAGCCTCGTGCTGGCACAGTTGGTGGACGGGGTAGTCTCTCTCCCTGCAGCAGCTGGTACAGTTCCTTCGCTACCTAGGACTCTTGCAGCAGAGTCTCCATCTTCTGTCTTCGTCGAGCGTCACAGCGGTGCTGCCAAGGTTTGTTGTCTATGTGAGGATGTTGTGTCAGCGATCTTTATTGGCAGCAGACACATGTCAGCGCTATATTGGCGGCAGACACATGCCTGAACGGATGACGAACCTCGTGCTGGCACAGTTGGTCTAAATAACAAATGTAGATCCTAGGAAATAAATTGTACAGCGCCCTTGAGGTGATTTTTCACAAAAACGGCGCTCTACAAATTATCCAATTATTATTATTATTATTATTATCAGAGGAAATTCAGATACGTCTTTTGGAATCTGAGAAAGGTATAAAATGGCGGTGCAGACCAGTTTTCGGGGAGTCAGTCGAGGTTTTGAAGAGGTGAATACGTCGCAGTACTACGTTTTTGGTAAAAATTGACAGTGAAATATCTCTAAGGACGGGTTGTTTCGGAGAATTTGAACAATTCATCAAATTTCAACGTTCATTTTCAAGTTCTGTGAAAGATTTTTTCAAGTTCTGTTTTTATTTCAGTTTTGTCAAGCAACTAGCCTACAATGATATAATAACAGAACTTAAATAGGATTTTCACAGAACCCGAAAATGAACGTTGAAATTTGATGAATTGTTCAAATTCTCCGAAACAACCCGTCCTTAGTGTTAAATTTTGAAAAAATCTAAGTTTAAATTCTGAACAAGTCCCTGGACGTAGAAAGTTTTGTAAAAAGTCTTAAATTCAGTTTCTAAATTCCTTTGAAAACCCTATCAGTGAAGTTTTGTTAAGTCAGTTTAATTTAATTAAACCGTGAAAATAAATATGGTTGAACTCAGTGCTAAAAAGTGTTAAGTGAAAAGTGAAAAAAAAGCCATTAGTGAATATGAAAATTATTTAAATTCTAAAATAATTATTTCATTCAAAGTGAAAACATTCAAATTAAATTTAAGAGTTTGTTATCGTTAAACTAAAGTGAACGTGATCGCGGATTGATATTTAAAAATAGATTATAATTTTTTTTTTAATTATTAATAGTAAATACTTCATCTTAGGTTAAAAGAAACACAAAAACAAAAAAGGATTCGATAATAATAAACGCCCAATCCTTTGTTCAAAAAGAAAAGTTCAAAAAAAAAAAAAACTAATTGTGGATAGGTTAAAATATTGATGAAACCAGTGCAATTTAGAAGAAAGTTTTAACAGATATTTAATTTATTCAGAATCGAAATAATTAAAAGTTTGCGCAATTCGGGATGAATTTTCTTATAAAATTATATAAAAAAAAATTAAAAAGGAGTGAAAATAACAAAAATAGTTCGACCTAAATAATTTATAGTTTTCCGGCACATCTATATCACAAATATTAAATATCAGCTAATTTATATGAATCAAGCAAGAAATAAAATATTTATTTATTTATTTATTTATTTGGAAAAGTTGACAGCAAAGCTGTAATTATATAATGATACAATAATAATATTATTAATTATGCCAATTATGAACTTTCCACTGATGAATAGTTAATGGTGTTACAATGGTGTACAATGGCATAGAGATGTTCTCTTAAATTAATTTCTTGTTTAGTTAGGAAATATTAAAAATATTAAAATAAAGGAGGGTGGGGGGGAGGAGGGGGAAATATAGGATAAGGATTGAGAGGCAAAGGACGGGAATATATAGGAATTGAACTAGTTTGAGTTTTGTTGGTTATTGAGTTTTTGTTTTATGTCGCGTAAAGTCGAGTTAAATATGTCAATATGGTTATAATTTAAGTTAAAAAAGTGTGTGGATCTGTAGATAAATGAGTTTTGTTTGGAATTTGTCTTACAATGAGGGAGATTAAAAGTAAGCGACTGACTGCTGTTGCGATTGGGAACATGGAATAATAGGCGTTGAAGAAGATCAGGACTATCGAATAAATTGTGTGTAATTTTGAATAACATTACCAAATCTGCTACATTTCTTCGGAAAGTTAATGTCTGTATATTGAAGAACTTTGCAGAGTCTTCATTACTGATATGAGATCGAAAAGAGCGGAAATTAAGGTACCTTAAAAATCTATTTTGAACACTGTCAATTCTATTTTTATGTATTGCATAGCCTGGGTTCCACACTTGTGATGCGTATTCAAGGATACTACGAGCGTATGAGAAATACAGTGTTTTAAAAGTAGCAATGTCTTTGAATTGTTTACAGGAACGGATTATGAAACCCAGCATAGAAGATGCGTTAGTGACTACGTGGTCAATATGTTTATTGAAATTCAGTTTACTATCAAGTATAACCCCAAGGTCCTCAATTTCTGATTTGGTAGATGAAGGTTGATGATTAATTGAGTATTCGTGTATAAATATGTTTTTGTTTCTAGTAAAGCGTACGATGAAGCATTTGGATATATTTAATTCCAGACAATGGGCATTAACATACGCGTTTAAACGTTGTAAATCCTCTTGCAGCTTGTGACAGTCTTCGATTGATTTTATAGGTGAGAAGATTTTCATGTCATCTGCATATAGGATGGTCTGCGAGTGTAAAAAGCAGTGACCAATATCATTGATATAGATATTAAATAGTAACGGTCCTAACAGGCTGCCTTGAGGAACTCCCGATGTTACAGCAACAGAGTCGGATTTAAATCCAGCAACCACTACTATTTGACTACGGTTGGAGATATAAGAAGAGAGCCAACGATAAAGATTGCCGTGAATACCAATCTTTAAAAGCTTGTTCAACAAGGTTGAGTGATCGACCTTGTCAAACGCCTTACTATAGTCGGTATAGACAGTGTCCACTTGTATTCTGTTATCCAAATTATCCTGCAGGTACTCTGTGAAGGAAGATTTGTGGTTGTAGATTTACCACTAATGAAACCGTGTTGGGTCGTATTCAGGCTGGGCTTAAGAGCAGAATATAGTTGGTCATATACTATTTTTTCAAAAATTTTGTTAAATATACAAAGTTTGGAGATTGGCCTGTAGTTTTTAACGTCTGTTTTTTTCCCATTTTTGAAAATAGGAGACACATAAGCAGATTTCCATATAACAGGGACAGTGCAATCGGTTAGGGAACGATTGAAAATTAAAGAAAGGGGTAAGGCTAGATTGTGTGCACATTTTTTGATAAAGATTGAAGGTATTTCGTCAGGACCGGCACCTTTGCGAGTATCAATTTCCTTAAGGTATTTTAAGACGATTTCTCGTGTCACCTCAATATTGCTTATATTGGATGTATGGTTCCCGACGTCAGTTGGATCAAGGGTAAGTGGATCGGAGGGTTTACTGAAAACTGAACTGAAATATTTTGAAAATAAATTTGCAATTTCCGTTCCATTATTGGCTTTCAGCTCTCCAAAATACACACATTTTGGGACACCTTGGGATGCGTTAGAAGATTTGACGTGGCTCCAGAAGTTTTTAGGGTTTGAGGAAATATTGTTTTCAATATTACTCAAGAAACGGGCTTTGCTTTTCCGACATAAGTCTTTGTGCCGTTTACGAAGCAGGGAAAATGCGTCATAGTCAGCCTGGTTCTTGTGTTTTTTATATTTGCTAAAGTATTTTGATTTTTCCTCAGTTACCTTAATAAGGGCAGCACTGTACCAAGGAGGATATTTCGAGTTCCACGAAAGTTTATGAGGAATATGAAGATTTATGAGGTATTTCAAAAACGTATAGAAACCGTCAAGCGCTGGTTCTATTTGAGAGGTAGAAAAAATGGAAGCCCAGTCAGCTTGTTCAAGGGCGAAATTAATTGAATCGTAGTCTCCACGATTATATAGAAAAATTTTTCTTTTCGCATTTGTCAATGAAGGAGTTTCCTGAAATGGCACACTAATGGATAGAGCTTTATGATGTTCATCTTCAGGAACTAGCGGGTCGTCATTAGATTCGACGGAGATTAGTAGATTTGACAGAATCAGATCTAGAATATGGCCGCTTGAGTTTAGTTCACCGTTATATTGAGAGAGGTTCAGAAAATGCATACAGTCTACGAAGTAATTACTAACGTGAGTAGAGTAATTACTAGCTGCATAGTGAGCAGATGGCGTAGTTTGGATCCATGAAATTTCAGGAAGATTAAAGTCACCTAAGATAATAAAAGAATCATTGGGGTTATTTGATACTACGTCTGATAACATGTTCAGGAAATTTTCGATTAAATATTGATGTTGAGTCCCTCCGGGGATGTACACGCAACATATATGGACCAAACTGTGAGGTGTAGTATTGGTGCGAATAGTGACCCAAATGTCTTCAGCACAAGAAGTCCATTCTGGTCTGGCGACGCTGATCAGCTCCTGTTTAATAGCTATCACTACACCACCGGTCAGCGCGCTGACCGGTGGAAGCGTAATCGCGGTCTCTACGATATACATAGTATCGAGGATCGAAAAGTTCTTCGTCTCTGATTCCTTTGGTGAGCCATGATTCTGTGAGGGCAATTAAATCGTAATCGTTTGAAAAAGTATTTTGAAGGATCGTCGTAGTCTTGGTACGAAGACCTCTACAGTTCTGGTGATATATTGCTAAAGACATGGGGAGTATTCGAATAAATATTAGTGAGTAGGCGGTAAGTTATACATATAAATGATAACTTCAATAAGTGAGTTCGGTTATAGTGGTCATGCAGTTTTACAAAGTAAGTACATCTAACACAATAATTTCTTGGTATGGGTGCATAAAGTAGTTTAAAATAATAATGGTATAAAAATCTTGTAATACGCATCTCTGGCTCGGCTAGTGATAATATTATTCTGATGTTGATATAATTAGATGGAGGTAGATATCCATATTTGAGGTAAGAGCGGTTAATAATACTATTCAGTTTATATTTGAGTGAAGTATTTGTTGACAAATGAGTATACGGTAATTTGCTTACCACGGCGGAGAATATAATTAGTGTGTGTGAGACCGCGATTGTCCGTCGAGTAGGTCTGATTGTCGGGAGTGCAGGGGGTCGCCAACATGCGGTAAAATGTATTCCAGGTTGGTTCTTGAGAAGTGTTGACTGATTTAGAAAAGAATTAGAAAGTTTGTGGGAGAGGGTGAAATGGTAGAGGGAGGGTGAGTGTAATAGGAGTGGATAAAAGGAGGGGGGAAATGTATGGGGAGACACATGAGTATATGAAAAATCCATTTTACGACGCGAAGAGAATGCAGATCGACTCGGGCTATTTTCTTTAGGTCCTCTTCCTTGAAAATTGGTATGGGAGGCGAAGTGGGATTTTTTCTCACACATATCCTGGTGTTTTTTATCCACGTGAACTGGAATCCCTTCTCCTTGGCAATACCCTTGGCCCGAAAAAGGAGGTTTTTGTTAGAACTAGTCAGATGGTCGTTGACATAGATTTTTCTATCGTCACCAGGGTAATTCAGGTCCTTCGTGCTTATTCCTTTCCTTCGTCGAATTTCGGTGATGAATTCATTTTTACGCGAGCGGGTGGTAAATTTAACAATTATTGGTTTGATTAATTTGGAATGAAGTGGGTCTTTCGCCGAGACTCTGGTGGCGAACTCAATTTCGTTAGTTTTAAAGTTGTGTAAGCCAAGTTTGTTTGCCATCTCTGATAGAATGTTTGGAATGTTTTCATTGTTATCTTAAGGTATTCCTTTTATTTCGACATTCTGTAGTCTCATCCATTGCTCCCTTTTGTTGGAATCTTCTTGTATTTGTTTGATGGTCGATTTAAGGGAGGAAACTTCTTGTTCCAAAAAGTCTACTTTGCTCATTGACTGTTCGAAAGCTTGGAATCTATTGGAAAAGTCATCCAATTTTGAGTTGTTGAAGTCCACAGATTTTTTCAGTTCTGACATGTCTTCCTTGACTTGCTTATTAAGTGTTTTGAGAGAGGCAAGTTCAGAAGATATTTTTTTTATTTCTACCATTACATCTTCTATTGGGTTGGTTGACGTAGCGGATGATTGGAGTGAAGTTTTGCATGTAGTGCAGCGCCAGCTTCTTCTTTTCTCGTTATTAGCCTTTCTGAATGTAGTTTCAGATGTTCCTCCGCATTCGTAATGAAACTGCTTACTGCAGGAGTAACACGTGATGCCGTCGGTAATAGTTAGTTGGCACTTAGAACAGTTCATGTTGAAAAGGTTGGGCACCTCTGGATTGTCGGGCACCGGCGATGAAGTGGATATATAGCTGAGTATGGGGGTATTTCACTATCTCTAATTATGTTCTGACCAAGCACTAATCCGCGGAATAGTCATTTTTTCGTTTTTACTATATCTGAATAACGCTAACGCTCGGGTTAAAGTTAGATTTGACTAATCAGTGCTCGAACTTCACGTTAGGCGCTATTCCTCGAATCAAAGATGGCGTCAAAACATTCCGAGTTTAACAGCTAAGAAGTGAGTCGAATTTGATAGAATGAATTTGAATGCTTGTATGATCCATCTTGAATTATTTGATTGTTTATTTATTTATTTATTTATTTATTTATTAACGCCGATTATAGCGGCTTTTACAAAAGCATAACAATTGTTTTACTTATTATAAATACAGAATATACATAGATAAAAAAATATAAATACAAAATACATAAAAGAGAACAATAGAAATGGTTATTATAAATACAATGCAACAATGTGTATATATAAATACTAATAAACAATTAATTTACAATAAATCCCGGATAAACTAATACTTTAAAACTGTATTTGGTTATATTCAATCAGAGAAGCGCTGACATACAGTTTTAAGTGGTGTTTGTATGAGGATAAACTAGCAATGTTTATAGATTCATCCAAAACATATGTATTACCAAGTACATGTAGGCGATTCATTATGGAATTGAGTTCAGCGTTAGATCCTGTATTGTTGCAATGATAGGGTAATTTGAAACGAACTGATCGACTAGGTACACGGAAACATATTAGCGAAAGAAGTTCAGGGGAGTTCAACAGGTTGGTAACGATTTTAAATAAATAAAATAGGTCAAAACAAATTCTTCTTTCTTTTAATGTATCGAGTCCCAATAAATGTAACAGAGAGGGGTAATTAATGTTTTCGATGAGTATTCCCAATTTAAAATTAATATAACGTAAAAATTTATGTTGGACTCGCTCAAGGGAATTCTCATGTACACTGTAGTAAGGACTCCAAATGGTGATGTTAAATTCTAGTTGGCTTCTAACAAGTGAAGTGTAAAGTAATTCGACAGTTTTTAAATTTTTAAAATCCTTTGAAATCCGTAAGACAAATCCTAACATTTGCATTGCTTTACTGGTTATATTATTAATATGTTTAATGAATGTTAATTTAGTGTCAAAGGTTATACCAAGGTCTCTTATTTCATCAACAGATAATAAGGTGTGATTATTGAGAAAGTAGGTGAACAACAATGGGTTTTTTTTTCTGTGGAATCTCATAAGTTGACATTTTTTTTACATTAAGTGTTAATTTGTTTTTAAGACACCAATCGTTAAAGCTATTAATATTAGATTGAAGTGTTAGACAGTCCTCTATATTGTCAATAATTCTATATATCTTCATATCATCAGCGAACATTAGAATGAGAACACGGGTGAATATGTTTGTTACGTCGTTAATGAATAAATTAAAAAGTATAGGACCAAGATGCGAACCCTGGGGTACGCCACTGGTAGCTTCGAACATGTAGGATAAGTGATCATTAATACAGACAGTTAACTGACGCCTAAGTAAGTAACTCTTAAACCAAGATAAAAGGTTTCCATTAATTCCGAGTTTCAAAAGTTTATTAATGAGGATTTTATGACAGACCTTATCAAACGCCTTACTGAAGTCGGTATATATAGAATCAACTTGTTGTTTGTTGGCAAGTGCATTGGAAATAAAATTTTCATATAATGTTAGGTTAGTCAAAGTTGATCTGCCGGAGATAAAGCCGTGTTGACAAGTTGCGATACAAGAGTTTACAAAGAAGCTGATTTTCTTAAGAATCAATTTCTCAAAAAGTTTAGGTATAGACGATTGAATACAGATAGGCCGATAATTTTCAACAAAGGATTTATCACCACTTTTAAATACAGGAGTTAAGTAGCTAAGTTTCCATATTTGTGGAAAGTGTCCTGTGGAGAGTGACTTATTAAACAGTATATTAAGCGGAACAGATAATTTTTTTTTTTTTTTTTTTTTTTTTTTTTTTTTTTTTTTTTATATATACAATAATATTATTATTGGGTTTATAAAAACAGTTTATTTTTAAACAAGTTCTGCTGTGTAATTATTATTACGCGTGACAGCTGTTTCGCCCTCTAAAGGCATTATCAAACTGTGGGTAGCCCACTTACAGACGATACATTTATATTATTTCTAGGTAGGTATTTTAATTTCAATTACTGATTTCTTAATTGATTTCTGTGTAAAAATGTTAGAAATTATTGATGGTTATTACCCTAGTAAAGTTTCCCCAATTAGTGTAATGTTTAAATTTGACTGAATGTCTTAATGTTAGTTATTCCCAAACGATGACTCATAGGGTTATTTTAATAGTATAATTAAGTACTTCAATGTGCACTCGTATTTGCACTAGGTTTGAAGATATCTAGTAGGGGGTGAACGAATTATATTGGTTTGTTCATTAATTAGAATAGCTTTCGGATTATTAGAATTTTTGTTAATTTCTAACTGCTCTAAAAGATTCAGTTTACGGCCTTTATTTTGTACGTGCAACGGAGTTGGTTTATTATTATCATTAAGTGAGTGATTTTCATCTAGGAGATAATAACTCACTTAATGATAATAATAAACCAACTCCGTTGCACGTACAAAATAAAGGCCGTAAACTGAATCTTTTAGAGCAGTTAGAAATTAACAAAAATTCTAATAATCCGAAAGCTATTCTAATTAATGAACAAACCAATATAATTCGTTCACCCCTACTAGATATCTTCAAACCTAGTGCAAATACAAGTGCACATTGAAGTACTTAATTATACTATTAAAATAACCCTATGAGTCATCGTTTGGGAATAACTAACATTAAGACATTCAGTCAAATTTAAACATTACACTAATTGGGGAAACTTTACTAGGGTAATAACCATCAATAATTTCTAACATTTTTACACAGAAATCAATTAAGAAATAAGTAATTGAAATTAAAATACCTACCTAGAAATAATATAAATGTATCGTCTGTAAGTGGGCTACCCACAGTTTGATAATGCCTTTAGAGGGCGAAACAGCTGTCACGCGTAATAATAATTACACAGCAGAACTTGTTTAAAAATAAACTGTTTTTATAAACCCAATAATAATATTATTGTATATATAAAAAAATAAAAAAATAAAATGGAGTTCTACAAATTAAACTTAATAACAATAAATATATAGGAACAGATAAACTTTGGACACAATTCTTAAGTAAGATGGAAGGAATCTTATCAGGTCCCGAGCTTGTTTTAGGTTCAAGTGATTTAATACAGACTATAATGTCTTCAATATCAATGTGTATTTGCGATAAGTGTAAATTTATATCAGTATTGAAGTAAGGAATTAAGTCATCTGGAATATCAGGTTCATACACGTCCTTAAAGTAATCAGCAAACATGTTAACAATTTCATAAATTTTACTGGAGCTATTTTGTCTGTAACGTATATTACCAGAAATACCAGCATCATTGTTTTTCATTGATTTTGTGTATTTCCAAAAGTATTTTACATCATGAAGTATCGTGTTCTCAACAGAATTAATGTAATTTTTATAACATCTTTTTGTCATTTTTTTGCAATCTCTTCTAATATTGTTGAATGCCATATAGTTGGGAATTGTTCTGTGTTCTTTATATTTTTTATGTGTTTCTTTTTTAATAATAATTAACTGAATTAATTCTTTGCTGAACCATATCGGATACTTTCGTACTTTATGATGAATTAGAGGAATTGTGTCGGAAATGATACTATTCAGTTGAGAGTAAAATAGTTCTACGCTATAGTTGAGATCACCTTCCTTGAGAACAGACCAATTTACTTTGTTAAGTGCATGATTAATGTCCTGGTAATTAGCATTAATGAAATTACGACTACAATTTTTAATTAGGGGGTCACACTCTATTGTAATAGGTAATAGTATTGTAAGTGGAGGGTGGTGATTATCAATTGAGTCAAAGGATTCGGCTGACTCATAGACTTTTATATCCTCATCAGTAGAGAAAATTAAATCAAGTGTCCGATTACTACAATTCGGCACATTGTTACATTGAAATAGACCTAAATAGTTCGACATGTCTAAGATTTCTCTCTCGCACGCCGTTAATGGTAAGTAATCCAAATCATTAAATTTACAATTAGGTAGGTTATAATCACCGCAAATTATAATATTGTGATTAGGGTGGTTAGATTTGAGCAGCTCGACATCTTCACAATGATTTTTATACATTTTTATATTAGAATTTGGTGGAATATACACACATCCAATGATAGTTTTTTTGGATTTATCGTTTAACATTACAAAAATTTGCTCAACATCATTGTTTTTGTTTTTTAATAATTTCGATGAAATTTTTTTATTTACTGCTATCAGGACGCCTCCTCCTCTTGATTTGGAGCTGGTGTTCCGATTTCGGTCAACTCGGTAGATACTGTGGTTAGGTAGACCGAGCTCCGCTGAGTATATCGATGGTTCCAGCCAGGTCTCAGAGAGTATGATGATGTCCTGTGTGATGGTGGGTGCATTAGTTCTAAAGTCACTGAGTTTAGTCCGAAGTCCCCTGACGTTCTGGTAGAAGATGTAACGTGGCGCGGTTATAAGTTTTTTGGTATATTTGTTATAATTTTGGGTCTATTGTTGATATATTTGATGGTTAAATTATTTTCTCCCTTGCTTTTTCGATCCTCCAGCTCCTTCCACAAGTTTTGTACTTCTTGCCGTTGAAGCATTGTTAAGTCGTTCTTGGTCTTGATAATTACATTTCCATACGGTATTCCTTTTTTCTGTAGAACAGTTCTGGCTTGATATTTATCGGACAGTTCGACCTTGATGGGGCGTGTTTTATTAGTGTCCTCTTACCCAATCGATACACTTTAATTACCGAGGTATCTACACTATCAACATTGTTAAGAATACTCTTGACATTATTCAGATCTTCGCTCAGTGTTGCAGTTTGAGAATTGCCCGAGCTTTCAGGAACATTGAACATTATTACATTTTTAGATCGCGATTTTCTCTCGTCCATTTCATTCAAAGTTTCGCAAATTCCTGTTAGTTGTTCCGTTTCGATGTTGGTAGTTGACAAATTTTTGGAATGATTAGGTGAAATTTTCCTGTAGGCATTCAATTCACCTTCAAGAAAACCAACTTTTGTGGAAACCAAACTAATATTGCCTAATAACACTGAGAGTTGAGGCGTTAATTTACCCATTTGTTCTTTAGTAAATTTATTAGTGGGATCCATGATGGTCGTATTTAAATCACGTATAATATTGTTTGCTAATGTGATGAATGCATATGTATCGCAGGAGTCCATGATAAAGTAGCTGGCGAGATAGGTTTAGCTGCCCTGACTTGTGTCGGCGGGAAGGAGTGAGTACTTGCGCTGACGGCTAGTACGGACACACACACAGTCACACTAGAGTAGTAAGTCGCGCTCGGTGGAATTAGGTACCAAATAGCGGTAATGACGGATTATTTTTAATAAACTTAGGTTTTGAGTTAACACAACACGTATGTAGTAATGCACTACTTTCACTGCACTGTTACTAAATTAGCACTAGAGTAACGTATTACTTATGATCAGGATCTATTTAAATTAGTTATTTTTTTAATATTTTAGCAGGAGCTGATTCAAACACGTTAGTAATGTGTATATTCGTATTGTTGTATTCGTATTGTTATGTGTTCAAAATATGTATTCGTATTGTTATGTGTTCAAAATAAGAAACAATGTATTAATTCGACACGAATCTATCTAAAATGACCTGATAATCAACATAACATAACCAAACAAATGCACACTTCGCGGTGTACGGACTGTGACGCATGACAGCCGTGGCAGTAGATGGAATAACTGCAAACATTTTGCGATGTTGCCAGACTATTTCGAGTGTTATCTATCCGGAAGCTAGAAACAATGGTGAAACGGTCGCCGTTGAATAACGAAGTTATTCTGATCTTTAAATCCAGCCAACGGATAGCTAGTCAGATATTTAGCCCGACATAGTGAAATACCCCCTATGTATGTCTGTCAGAGCACGCACGGCACTGCACTGCCACTAGTAGGTAGTATTAAATATGGCTACGCGGAACTGCACCTTACTGGACTTTATAATATTGGTTTCACAGCAAATTAACATCAACACTGTAGAGATTATATAAGAGTCAATTTTATGTGAGTTCACTGAAAAATTTTGCGAGGTTCAATGATACAATTTGATGTTTTAACTGTAGGAAAGCAATTACTTTAAGAGAGCGAAAAATGACGTGTGTGTGACACTGTAATCTGTAATGATATGTATTATATTTTATATATAATCTGTAATGATATTAAATAGGAATAAATAGTCGAAAAGATTTATTTTGAAATTAGTTGGAAAATTCAGTTAATTAGTTAGGATTTTCTTCGGCAAGATTTGTTGTGTGGCACCCAACCGGAAAAATCTTGTAGAGGGTGAGTTTTCCTTTTATAAATGATTTTCAGGCCCAAAGAGTGAGGAGGCACAGCTGATCAATGGTATATCATTTAAATTATTAAAACAACAAAACAAAGAATTACACGACTTTGTTAGGGTGCAGGGAATCAGAATAGTTACAATAGGAAAGTTAGCTCATTCAGAGAATTCATTTAAGTCTAGGTTTGCAATGGAAAGATCAATTCAACTTTGAAACTCAACGCCTCGATCAGAACCAAGAGGGTTACCACAAAATGAAAGTAATTAAAATCCTATATCATAAATCAAAAAAATTACACAACGTTTGATGGAATTTAATTACAATATAAATACGGAAATATTTACGTTCAAGTTCGTAAATAACGTATTAATTAGTTAAGTACATATGTCTATAAAGATATATAGTACAAGAGAGCTTTAAGTAGTTTTCTGTAGATATCAAAGAAAAGGGTCCAATTTTCATGGAGGCTTATGTGTTGTAGGGGAGGAATTTTCCATCCCTGCGAACACATATGCAAAGCCTTAGAAAAAAAAATTGAATATCGGTCATAGCCAAGAGAGAAGAAAATTTTATATTGTTTTAAACAAATAAAAGAAAATGGTGAAAAGATGGAAAATATTACAGGGTCAAAGAGATATTCCGATGTGGGCGGAATCTTCCGTAAGGCATCTCGGACGTATCCGTCGCTGATGCCTCCCAATGCCCCCTCTCGTCGATACTCAATGTGGCTAGCCCGTTTTCCGCAGACAATCTGCATGATGTCTTTGGACACCTTCTGGGACTCAGACCCCGCCGCGAAGAGAGACTGCACCTTCTCGAAAAGAGTGGAAGTGCTCAGCTTCGTGCCTGGTTTCGCACTCCAGTTGACCAGCTCCTGCAAGGAGGCCTTCAGGAGATAAGCCTGCAGGGAAAGAACATTGGTCAGGGAGCCGCAAAAGGAGTCCGTTGACGTACTGGCCGATTCCTCCTGAGCTAGGCGCTTCAATTCAGGGATCAATGCCAACATTGAGAAGAGAGGGGTTGCGGCATACGACTTCTGGATCTCGAGGTAGCGGACATTGTTCCAGTTGGCCGTCCCCAGATGCTGAAGGAGCTCCACTTTTCTCACCCTCCTTGGGTCGGCCGATGGTATCTTCGGCTGCTTTAGGTCAGTTGTCCACTCCCCGAGATCCAAGTCGCGAGACGGCTTATTCGGATGGATGAGTCCCATTCCCAAATCTCCTGCCAATTCCTCCCGAAGCGACGCAGGGGTGTCCAGGGAGATGCTGTCCTCGTCATCGTCATCGTCGTCCGAGGCGCCACGGACGGGAGCCTCCAAACGCTTCTCTAGCAGCAGACGCAACATTTCCTGCATCTGGGACATCTGCTGTGTTAACAGGTCAATTCGAGGGTCGGCGGGAGCTAATTCACAAACCCTCTGCCTCTTGGCTTGTCTTCCGCGCAGACCCTCGAACGCTTGCCCCGCGTGTCTGTGTGGATCACCTTCATGTCTTCCGCCTTAGAAAATTCGGCTTCCCCGCTCTCGGAACGTTCGGAATCCGACATAATCAAGAAAACACAAAGAATCCACAAAAAAAAACTAAACAAAAACACACGAAACTCTAATAAATCGCAATTTTACGGAGTTCGAACAGTCACACTGTTAATAACCTCGAAAAAAAATGTTAATTTTGCGCAAATACTGAAAAACAGGTTATTTTACGGTATTTGATGTTTGTAAACAAACCAAACGTGTTTGACCTTCGCAAAATAAATGCTAATGAAACATGAAATTATAGCATCATTGGTGGCGTCCCACTACTGGCGCCGCCTGAAAGATGCATTAAAAACTAACAGGTGACATTGGCGGGAGATTTAAACAAAGAATTACACACGAACTTGGTAAGGAACGTCGATTCGGCTGCAAAATGGTAATGTTTATCTCACTTTATAGGTTTTAAATAAAGCCTATGCTACATAATAATAATAATAATTTGATGACTTGTATAGCGCCGTTTTTGTGCAAAATCACCTTTGACACATGAATCCATCCCTCTTATTGCGGTACAAGGCGGTTGGTCGAGAGAGTCTGGCTGGAGATGTCAAAGGTCATCATCAACCAACCTCTCTTGATCTGGTCCGCCACGTTGGTCGGTTTTAGTGTTAAGAGCACAATCTATTATAAGATAATAATTTATCACCTATTCTGGTGCCCCTGTTATTTATTATAAGACTAGCTGTACCTCGCCACGCATTGCTGTGGCTCATTCAAAGCATGTTTTAACCTGTCACAGGTGACAATTATATGATATAGGTATATGATAATAATAGAATCTTAGCTATCCAATCGCTCGCAAGCAGTAAAGGTTGGAAATAAACAGTCCAACTTCTCAAAACTCTCTTCAGGGGTACCCCAGGGATCCGTTTTGGGTCCACTTCTCTTCATTCTTTTTACAAATGACGTCGCAAAAATTATCGAGTCATTTGGCCTTTTATCTTACTGTTATGCTGACGATCAGCAAATATACTTTTACTGCTCACCAAATGAGATCGACGGCCTAAAAATTCGCACAGCTGAGTGTCTAGAAGCAATCAGGATGTCCTCAAATAAACTTAAGCTAAATCCTTCAAAAACGGAGTTTCTCTGGGCAGCCACACATAGACGCCAACATTTAATAGAAAACTCACCAATCGCTATTTCCGGCAACGACGTAACTGCTAAAACAACCGTCAAACTTCTGGGAGTTTATCTGGATTCAGACCTTTCTTTAAAAAGTCAGGTAAATAAGACCGTTAGCACGGGGTTCTTCTACCTTAGACAACTTAAGTCAGTTCGTAGAAACCTTTCAACAGAGTCAAATAAATTACTTGTGCACTCATATATAGTATCACGTCTTGACTATTGCAACGGCATTTATGCAAATCTTCCTAAATTCGAAACTGATAAACTACAATCAGTGTTCAACGCGGCAGCAAGGCTTATCACCGGGAGTACCCAAGTTTTCGCACATTTCGGAACATCTCCGAAATCTTCAATGGCTGAAGTGTCCTGAAAGGATCCAGTACAAGCTATGCTGGATGGTGTTTAAAGCTATCCACGAAATGGCGCCACCGTATATTACTGAGCTATGCATTCCGGAAAATACTGGTCTAAGGGAGTCAACTCTTAGATCAGCGACATCATCTGCAATTGGAAGGTTGAAAGAGCCTAAGCGAAATCCGAACACTAAGTTTGGTGATCGTGCATTCGGAGTATCCGACCCTAAGGCTTGGAATAAACTTCCTATGGAATTAAGATGTATAACCAGCCCAACAGAATTCAGATCCAAACTAAAAACTCACTTTTTCAGACACTCATTTCCATAAATCCGTCTTTCTATCCAAATATTTCTTTTTTTTCATTTTTTTTATACCGTAATTGTTACATTATCTAGCGATTCCGTTCATTCAATTTTGCTATTGACTTGCCTACCAGTGGACAATGGACAATATCAGCGGGAACAAAGTCAATCGGTTTAATTGTTGGCAGATGAATAATCTAAATGCGTTTAAGATTGGCGATTGATTGATTTTATTCATTAATTTAATTCATTTAACATATATATCCAGCTAACAATAAAACACCCTAATATAATGGAACTTCCTTCTTCTTCTGGCGTTAGTAAGATTAAATTGTTAATTTTAATTTTAGTTGTAAGTTGCCAAATATGTAAATACTCGTATATATGTCGTTAAGATAGTAGTTATAGGCCTTAGTCGTAAGTCACTAGATATAAGTCTTAGAGATAAGTCAGTCGTTCTAGTATTAAATATTTAAGAAATATATTTGTACAGCGCCCTTGAGGTGATTTCTCACGAAAACGGCGCTATATAAATGAGCCAAATATTATTATATTATTATTATTATAAAAACACACAAATGTTGTGTCAAAATTTCAAAACAATCGGTAAAAAACTTTTGGAGATTTAATATTTTGAACAAACGAACATTTAATTTTTTTTATATAGAAGATCGTAATTTATTACCTATTCTGATGACTTCTGTTATTTATTATAAGATAATAATTTATTATCTATTCTGATGACCCTTGTT
Organism: Hesperophylax consimilis; assembly: GCF_061612785.1. NCBI lineage: Eukaryota > Metazoa > Arthropoda > Insecta > Trichoptera > Limnephilidae > Hesperophylax > Hesperophylax consimilis. Next base: position 1,431,217 of record NW_028301263.1, on the reverse strand, counting down.
TTTCCCACTGCCAGAATTCCATGCACCCAAACGGGCCCAACAGCGGTCCCCAGGGTGGCCCGCAGGATCCTAGAGGAGAGGGCAGCCCGCAGGACCTCCTAAAACTGCCCAACCTGAAGGGTATGTTGTTATTCTATTCACTCATTGTTTATTTACTAATACATATTATTTATACCTATTGTTCTGATTACAATTCCTCCAAATTGAAATATGCTAACTCAAATCATCTGGAGACAGATAACCTTTGAGAATAAGGATGACTATCGGTATCTATCGGGAGTGTATCAGACGCAAGTCCTTTACATTGACTGTAAATAAGGGGTGCTGAATCTTCTAGTCGGTGAGCTGCTTTATGTTCAGAGCCTTTTCCGGTTGCTGTGATGTCGTGTATCCAAGGAGAGAGCAGTAGGTAGTCCAAGGAAGCGAGAGGTCAGAAGTCAAAGGCGGTTGTAGTAGTTCCAGCGGGAGAAGCAGTCCAGAGTGAAGCGGTCAGAGTAGATGTCGGAAGAGAGAGGCTTGAGACTTTTGACTTTTGATTTACTTTATTTTACAGAGTTCCTAAACATGAGTTTACTGACTCTTACATAATTATAATTTGATTATCTTTAGATACTTTACTGTTATTTTTATTATTATAGTGGTGTTGAAAAAGAGCTTAAAAACTATACTGCGGCTGTAGGCAGGTTATTATTCCTTCCGGAGGACTATCTTGGGTTTTTTATATTTAAATTTATCGTTTTCGCTATATTTGGAAAGTGAATTTATTGTTATTGTGTGAGTTAATGATGAATGTAAGTAAGTCTAAAGTAATGGTGTTTGAAAGAGAAAGTAAGAAAACAGTGTGCAATATAGTTGTGAATGAGGAATACTTGGAGCAGGTGGATGAATTTGTGTATTTAGGAAGCATGTTTACGAGAGATGGGAAGGCTGACAGAGATATTGAAAGAAGAGTAAATGCAGGTAACTCCATTAATGGAGGACTGAACGCAGTTGGCGCTAACAAAAAATTGTCCAAAGAAGCGAAGTTAGCAGTCCACAATGGAGTGCTGGTACCTACCCTGATGTATGGAAGTGAGGCATGGAACTGGCAAAGAAAGGATGAAAGTAGATTGAATGCTGTTGAAATGAGATCCCTGAGGCGTATGTGTGGTAAAACCATGTATGATCGTGTGAGGAATGTGGATATCCGCAAAGAGTGCAAGGCTGATGTAAGCGTAATGAGTAAGATCAAGAAAGGGACGCTTAGATGGTTTGGGCATGTAGAGCGAATGAGCGAAGAAAGGAGTGTAAGGAGAATATACGATGCAAATGTGAATGGTAGCAGAAGTCGGGGACGCCCGAGGAAGACATGGCACGACCAAGTGAATCAGATACTTGAGTCGGGCCATGTCAAGAGTCAGAACAATAGAAGAGTATGTATGAGACGATGTATGAATGTGAATGAGGCAAGGAGTGTGTGCCAAGACCGAGTTGTTTGGCGGTCCGTCCTCTCTGCCTACCCCTGCGGGGAAACGGCGTGATGGTTAGTTAGTTAGTTAGTTAGTTAGAATTTATTGTTGGATTAGTGTGGCTGGAAAGGCCGGCATAAAATTTGGTTGCTTGGGAAACAATTAAGTCCTTTATCAACGGAATGTTGGTGTCTTTATGGATTGAAGAAATTCTAATCCATTTAGGTGCATTTAAAGCAAGTTTAATGGCTTTATTTTGAAATAATTGAATCTTTTGTATTAGACTTGGAGCGGCGTGCCCCCAAATGGGGCATCCGTAAGTGAAACCTGGTCTTATTGTTGTTTTATAAAGAAGTAATTTATTATCCGTTGATAAACGACTTTTCTTTCCCATCATTGGATAAAGTGATGCTAGACATTTATTTGCTGCTGTTATTTTACTAGTTATATGTTTCTTCCAGGTGAGCTTGGAGTCAAGCGTTACACCTAGGTATTTAATTGACTTTTCCCATGGAACCTTTTCCCCAAACAGTTTAATGAATGGGGGCCGCTTGGGCCGTGTCTTTGAGAAAACGGTCGCGGCGCTTTTAGTAGGGTTTATTGAAATTCTCCACTTTTTGCACCACTCTTCAGTTAGAGTGGCCTGTTTCTGAACACGCTTTGTGGCGATGCTCTCGACTGTTGAACTAGACATGATGTTAGTGTCATCCGCAAATTGAGTGATTTGAATGTTATGGTCAATGGGTTTAGGAATGTCACTAGAGTAGATGTTATACAAGGATGGAGAGAGTTGACTGCCTTGAGGGACCCCAGCTGATAAGGGGCGGGTTGTGGAGAAGACGTTTTCTGACTTGACTTTAAAGCATCTATCTCTCAGGTAGCTAGCTATCAATTGCGTAAGTCTCAAAGGATACCCGAGAGCGTTCATTTTATATAAAAGGCCGTTGTGCCAGACTTTATCGAAGGCTTTACTTACGTCGAGTGAGAGGATTACTGTTTTTTTCCTAATATTAAATCCCTCCGTGATGTGTTCCACAACACGCAGGAGTTGGTGAGAGGTGGAATGACCTGCTCTGAAACCATGTTGGAAGTCTGGCAAGAATTTACTGTCCTGAGTGAATGAGTTTAATCTTGATAGTACCTATAACTTTTTCCAGGATTTTACCTAGGCAAGGAAGGAGGCTAATAGGCCGATGATTCTCCGTTAATAGTGGGTCCTTGCCTGGTTTGGGAATTAAAATTACGTCAGCTTCTTTAAAATCCTTTGGAAAGCAACGTAATCTCAGCGACGCGTTGCAGATGGCTGTTATAGCGCAGATGCCTTTCTTTGGCAGATATTTTTTAAGATTTTATTTGAGATGCCGTCAGGACCGGCTGCTTTTTTTTTCTTTAATTTTTTAATTATGTTATTTATTTCCTTGGGAGTTGTGAACCTGATTGGAGGGTCTTCAGGATCTAAACATAAGATTGATTCTACTTTTGAATCCACCTTTGCTACGAAGGCTGGGTCGTCGTAGTCTGTATTGGGAGAGAATTGACTTTGAAGGCTATCTGCGAAGGCTTCAGCCTTGTCTGCAGCGGAGTATACTAATCCGTTGGGGCCTTTAATCGGAGAGATTTTAGTTTTTGGGCGTCTGAGTGCTTAAGAGAGCTTCCAGTACGCTGCTCTATCGTCTTCGAGAGTTGAAATGAAGTCGTGCCATCGCTCGTTGCGGAATTTGCTGAGGGCCTCACGTACTTCTCTGTTAAGTCTATTAAAATGATGCTTTACTATTGGATTGCAAGATCTCTGCCACTCTTTCCTAACAAGATTTTTTTCCCTAATAAGATCTTTGATCTCTTCGGGTATTCCATGTCGTGTGGTGTCGGTAGGAATCTCAACGGACGCCTCGTTGATGCACGATTTTAATGTTTTAATTAAGACGGAGGTAGCAGCGTTAAGAGTGGCTTCGTCGGGAATTGAAGTGGGAATTGTTATGTTTTTATTCATTAGTTCGTTAAGTTTATTCCATTTAATTTTAGTTGGTAGAGGATTAACGGGGACCAGAGGGTTAGAGCCTCCTGTTAGAGAGAGGAGAACTGGATCGTGGTCAGATGAAAGTTCGTTAAGTACTCGGAGGGAGTGCAGATGGCTGGTATTTTTAAGAATGACGATGTCAATCACGTCCGGATTACCGGTATGTTGATGAATCGTTGGTCTATCTGGAGCATCGACTACGATAGGATGGGTACTCGCGTAATTTGCGAGTACGTTACCTTTGGTGTTATTTTTTAGGCTGTGCCACGATCCGTGCTTTGCGTTCATGTCCCCAGCTATTATAGTGGGGACATTTTCAGACAAGAGATTGTCTAATTCTGCTGGAATTAATTTTCGGGTAGGGGGTGAGTAGACAGAAATAAATTTAAGTGGTCCTGAAGAGGTATTGATTATTACCGAGGTGGATTCAATGTTACTACTAGAGAATGATTTTTTTTTTTTTTTTACAGTAATACCGCACAAGAGTCCCAACTGCTCCCGTCTGGAGCCAGTGAGACTATGGCATCCCCAATTGGGGTATGTTGTGAGGCTGAGGGTATTGGGGAGGGGAGGGAGATGGGGAAGAGGAAGGTGGGGAAGTACCTGGCTATTCAGATCTGGTCACCAAACACGGCTAAAGCCATTTCAAGCAACGTTTCAATTCTGAATGGTGGTCTTACACCAGGGCGATACTGAGAGTATCTTCCACTCTGGAACGTGCCGCAAATATACTATATATTATTTTAAATTAATTAATTGTGAAATAACACAAATTAATCAAAATAAAATTTATTTGCGCACGCCGGGTTCGAACCCGCGACCTTCGGATCTGTAGTCAAAAGCGTATACCACTAGACCACGCCGGCCGTCAAATGTGCTAGACGGTGGTCAATATTATTTTTAACCAAGATGGCGGTTCCGCCTCCTCTGTTGGCTAGTCTGTCGTCACGGTAAGTTATGTAATTAGGTATTCTGAATGTCCTGGAAGGCTTGAGCCAGGTCTCGTTTATGAGGAATACTTCAATACTATAATCGTGAAGGAATTCAATTATTTCCTCCTTGTGAGCTAGGATTGAGCCATTGGCGTTCCAAAAGGCCATCTGTAGGTTGATTAAATTAACATTTTGTCTAGACATTGTGATTTCTTATCAGGGTTTGAATTTTTGCCAGCTCTTTGGTGGCATGTTGTATAGTAAACTGAAGCGCCGTGGCTTGTTCAATAAGTGCCTGGACATGTACGGGGTCCAGGAGTCGTGGAGGAGAGTCGGGAGAGGGGTCTTGGGGAGTTGGTTTTGGATCGGGCTGGCGCTCTAACCTGTGTTGTTGGCTGCTGCCCTGTGTGATGGGCGCCCTTTGTTCCCTCTGGGAATTTCGGGGATTGTAATAGTGTGGCTCGGGCCACCTGCGGTGAGAGGGAGGTAGGGGGGGGGAAAGCAGCTAGCGAGGCTGCGGGAACAATGGGAGTTTGAGTTGGATTTATCTGATTAATCTGAGTTTCATTTAACTGATTCCGCTTTTGCGGCTGACTTTGATGGCCCTGTCTCTCTTGGCGGTTGATATTTGATTTATTTACATTGTAGTTGCGATTATAATTGTTATTTTTATTTCTATTGAAGTTATGATTTCTTTGGGGCCTGGCGGGGCACCCACCGTAATTTGCCGTATGCGCTCCGTCGCACAGGGCACATTTAGCCGGGGTATCCATACTTGGACAACACCTTCCATAGCATTTTCCTGTCGACTCGGTCGTATGCTTTTTGTAGATCTACAAAGGCACAGAAAAGTTTCTGGTTTTTTGCCAGAAAATTTTCGGTGAGCATACGCAATGAGAAGATCTGGTCCATGCACCCCCTTCCACTCATAAAGGCACCTTGCACATCCCATATTTTATCCTTCGTTTCCTTTCTTACCCTTTCAATCAAAATTCTACCATACAGCTTGCCAACTGAACTTAGCAGGCTAATAGCCCTATGATTCCCACATTCCATACGAATCAGATGGGAAGAGGAATAGAGATGGGAAGGCTGACAGAGATATTGAAAGAAGAGTAAATGCAGGTAACTCCATTAATGGAGGACTGAACGCAGTTGGCGCTAACAAAAAATTGTCCAAAGAAGCGAAGTTAGCAGTCCACAATGGAGTGCTGGTACCTACCCTGATGTATGGAAGTGAGGCATGGAACTGGCAAAGAAAGGATGAAAGTAGATTGAATGCTGTTGAAATGAGATCCCTGAGGCGTATGTGTGGTAAAACCATGTATGATCGTGTGAGGAATGTGGATATCCGCAAAGAGTGCAAGGCTGATGTAAGCGTAATGAGTAAGATCAAGAAAGGGACGCTTAGATGGTTTGGGCATGTAGAGCGAATGAGCGAAGAAAGGAGTGTAAGGAGAATATACGATGCAAATGTGAATGGTAGCAGAAGTCGGGGACGCCCGAGGAAGACATGGCACGACCAAGTGAATCAGATACTTGAGTCGGGCCATGTCAAGAGTCAGAACAATAGAAGAGTATGTATGAGACGATGTATGAATGTGAATGAGGCAAGGAGTGTGTGCCAAGACCGAGTTGTTTGGCGGTCCGTCCTCTCTGCCTACCCCTGCGGGGAAACGGCGTGATGGTTAGTTAGTTAGTTAGTTAGTTAGAATTTATTGTTGGATTAGTGTGGCTGGAAAGGCCGGCATAAAATTTGGTTGCTTGGGAAACAATTAAGTCCTTTATCAACGGAATGTTGGTGTCTTTATGGATTGAAGAAATTCTAATCCATTTAGGTGCATTTAAAGCAAGTTTAATGGCTTTATTTTGAAATAATTGAATCTTTTGTATTAGACTTGGAGCGGCGTGCCCCCAAATGGGGCATCCGTAAGTGAAACCTGGTCTTATTGTTGTTTTATAAAGAAGTAATTTATTATCCGTTGATAAACGACTTTTCTTTCCCATCATTGGATAAAGTGATGCTAGACATTTATTTGCTGCTGTTATTTTACTAGTTATATGTTTCTTCCAGGTGAGCTTGGAGTCAAGCGTTACACCTAGGTATTTAATTGACTTTTCCCATGGAACCTTTTCCCCAAACAGTTTAATGAATGGGGGCCGCTTGGGCCGTGTCTTTGAGAAAACGGTCGCGGCGCTTTTAGTAGGGTTTATTGAAATTCTCCACTTTTTGCACCACTCTTCAGTTAGAGTGGCCTGTTTCTGAACACGCTTTGTGGCGATGCTCTCGACTGTTGAACTAGACATGATGTTAGTGTCATCCGCAAATTGAGTGATTTGAATGTTATGGTCAATGGGTTTAGGAATGTCACTAGAGTAGATGTTATACAAGGATGGAGAGAGTTGACTGCCTTGAGGGACCCCAGCTGATAAGGGGCGGGTTGTGGAGAAGACGTTTTCTGACTTGACTTTAAAGCATCTATCTCTCAGGTAGCTAGCTATCAATTGCGTAAGTCTCAAAGGATACCCGAGAGCGTTCATTTTATATAAAAGGCCGTTGTGCCAGACTTTATCGAAGGCTTTACTTACGTCGAGTGAGAGGATTACTGTTTTTTTCCTAATATTTAATCCCTCCGTGATGTGTTCCACAACACGCAGGAGTTGGTGAGAGGTGGAATGACCTGCTCTGAAACCATGTTGGAAGTCTGGCAAGAATTTACTGTCCTGAGTGAATGAGTTTAATCTTGATAGTACCTATAACTTTTTCCAGGATTTTACCTAGGCAAGGAAGGAGGCTAATAGGCCGATGATTCTCCGTTAATAGTGGGTCCTTGCCTGGTTTGGGAATTAAAATTACGTCAGCTTCTTTAAAATCCTTTGGAAAGCAACGTAATCTCAGCGACGCGTTGCAGATGGCTGTTATAGCGCAGATGCCTTTCTTTGGCAGATATTTTTTAAGATTTTATTTGAGATGCCGTCAGGACCGGCTGCTTTTTTTTTCTTTAATTTTTTAATTATGTTATTTATTTCCTTGGGAGTTGTGAACCTGATTGGAGGGTCTTCAGGATCTAAACATAAGATTGATTCTACTTTTGAATCCACCTTTGCTACGAAGGCTGGGTCGTCGTAGTCTGTATTGGGAGAGAATTGACTTTGAAGGCTATCTGCGAAGGCTTCAGCCTTGTCTGCAGCGGAGTATACTAATCCGTTGGGGCCTTTAATCGGAGAGATTTTAGTTTTTGGGCGTCTGAGTGCTTAAGAGAGCTTCCAGTACGCTGCTCTATCGTCTTCGAGAGTTGAAATGAAGTCGTGCCATCGCTCGTTGCGGAATTTGCTGAGGGCCTCACGTACTTCTCTGTTAAGTCTATTAAAATGATGCTTTACTATTGGATTGCAAGATCTCTGCCACTCTTTCCTAACAAGATTTTTTTCCCTAATAAGATCTTTGATCTCTTCGGGTATTCCATGTCGTGTGGTGTCGGTAGGAATCTCAACGGACGCCTCGTTGATGCACGATTTTAATGTTTTAATTAAGACGGAGGTAGCAGCGTTAAGAGTGGCTTCGTCGGGAATTGAAGTGGGAATTGTTATGTTTTTATTCATTAGTTCGTTAAGTTTATTCCATTTAATTTTAGTTGGTAGAGGATTAACGGGGACCAGAGGGTTAGAGCCTCCTGTTAGAGAGAGGAGAACTGGATCGTGGTCAGATGAAAGTTCGTTAAGTACTCGGAGGGAGTGCAGATGGCTGGTATTTTTAAGAATGACGATGTCAATCACGTCCGGATTACCGGTATGTTGATGAATCGTTGGTCTATCTGGAGCATCGACTACGATAGGATGGGTACTCGCGTAATTTGCGAGTACGTTACCTTTGGTGTTATTTTTTAGGCTGTGCCACGATCCGTGCTTTGCGTTCATGTCCCCAGCTATTATAGTGGGGACATTTTCAGACAAGAGATTGTCTAATTCTGCTGGAATTAATTTTCGGGTAGGGGGTGAGTAGACAGAAATAAATTTAAGTGGTCCTGAAGAGGTATTGATTATTACCGAGGTGGATTCAATGTTACTACTAGAGAATGAATTTTTTTTTTTTTTACAGTAATACCGCACAAGAGTCCCAACTGCTCCCGTCTGGAGCCAGTGAGACTATGGCATCCCCAATTGGGGTATGTTGTGAGGCTGAGGGTATTGGGGAGGGGAGGGAGATGGGGAAGAGGAAGGTGGGGAAGTACCTGGCTATTCAGATCTGGTCACCAAACACGGCTAAAGCCATTTCAAGCAACGTTTCAATTCTGAATGGTGGTCTTACACCAGGGCGATACTGAGAGTATCTTCCACTCTGGAACGTGCCGCAAATATACTATATATTATTTTAAATTAATTAATTGTGAAATAACACAAATTAATCAAAATAAAATTTATTTGCGCACGCCGGGTTCGAACCCGCGACCTTCGGATCTGTAGTCAAAAGCGTATACCACTAGACCACGCCGGCCGTCAAATGTGCTAGACGGTGGTCAATATTATTTTTAACCAAGATGGCGGTTCCGCCTCCTCTGTTGGCTAGTCTGTCGTCACGGTAAGTTATGTAATTAGGTATTCTGAATGTCCTGGAAGGCTTGAGCCAGGTCTCGTTTATGAGGAATACTTCAATACTATAATCGTGAAGGAATTCAATTATTTCCTCCTTGTGAGCTAGGATTGAGCCATTGGCGTTCCAAAAGGCCATCTGTAGGTTGATTAAATTAACATTTTGTCTAGACATTGTGATTTCTTATCAGGGTTTGAATTTTTGCCAGCTCTTTGGTGGCATGTTGTATAGTAAACTGAAGCGCCGTGGCTTGTTCAATAAGTGCCTGGACATGTACGGGGTCCAGGAGTCGTGGAGGAGAGTCGGGAGAGGGGTCTTGGGGAGTTGGTTTTGGATCGGGCTGGCGCTCTAACCTGTGTTGTTGGCTGCTGCCCTGTGTGATGGGCGCCCTTTGTTCCCTCTGGGAATTTCGGGGATTGTAATAGTGTGGCTCGGGCCACCTGCGGTGAGAGGGAGGTAGGGGGGGGAAAGCAGCTAGCGAGGCTGCGGGAACAATGGGAGTTTGAGTTGGATTTATCTGATTAATCTGAGTTTCATTTAACTGATTCCGCTTTTGCGGCTGACTTTGATGGCCCTGTCTCTCTTGGCGGTTGATATTTGATTTATTTACATTGTAGTTGCGATTATAATTGTTATTTTTATTTCTATTGAAGTTATGATTTCTTTGGGGCCTGGCGGGGCACCCACCGTAATTTGCCGTATGCGCTCCGTCGCACAGGGCACATTTAGCCGGGGTATCCCTCGGCTTCTTACAGTCTGAGGACCTGTGAGGTCCTCCACATTCAACGCATCTTTCACTGCCATGGCAGCAAGTAGCCGAATGGCCGTGAGCCTGGCAGCGGTAACACTGCCCTATCCTTCCCTTGTTGCGAAGGGACTCAACCTGAATTCTTAACCTGAATAGGGACGTTAGATTATTAAAAATGTCTTTGCCCGCTTCGTTCTTGGTAAGCGTGACAAGTACAAGTGGGATGGGTTTTTTTGTGCGCCCGTCCTTCATCCTATGGACGGCAATAATAGGATATTTTCTTGAGAGTTCCTCCTTGATCTCCTCGGAGGAAATGTCCTCCGGAATGCCTCTGAGGACGACCCTCAGCGGCTTTTCTTCGGGGAGTCTAAAAGTGTGGAATTCAATGTTCCTAGCTAATAGATTTCTCGTGACGGCGTGATGGTCACGCGGCGATTTCGTCAAGATATGGAGACCAGTCCCCATATTCTTCGCCGAGAAATCTATCCCTTTATCTTCAAGTGAGCGAAGAAGGGATGTTGTTTCGCTTTTCTTATGCAAAACTATCGGGGGAATACGCGCGAATTTGCGTGGCGCTGTCACTACTTCAGATGTCCCAGTTTGTTGGGTAGCTGACGTAGGGGTCGGGGACGGCGATCTTAAAACTTCAAATTTATTTTTTATGTTATTAATATCCGCTTCGGCTCTAGGCGACTGAAAGTCATTTTTTTTCTTAGGGAGTGGGGATGAGCGAGGGGAATTGACAGGAGTCAGTGACCCGCTAGAGTTGGTGTACGATCTTTTTCGCCTGGTTACGAGTTCGAAGGCTGATTCATCTGACGATGAAGCGCAGTCCTCCATCTCAACAAGATTGTGGTGTTCCCAACCACGAGAACAACTCGGTTGAGATGGGGTTAGCTGTCTGGGAGAGGCTTCAACGGCCTCCTCTAGATAATTTTTTAAAACAATGCTGGCGAGGTGATCTTTCTCCTCCGAAGAAAGATCACGCCCCAGGCGGTTTGCCAAAAAAGACTTGACGTCGGTCTCGAAGGGACCTTGGTGGGAAGACATAATTGGGTTTGTTTGATTTATTTGATTTTAATTGAACGAAAAAATATTTACTTTGTATGCGCTTGGTTACTAAGTGGTGCTGAAGGCTAATTGATATTTAATGTAAAAATTCTGGGAAATGAAAGCGGTTCGGTGCGCGGCTAATTGTTTTTTAATGAGTTTGGTTGCCGGGCAGGCGGATTCTAAGAATTGGGTAAGTTAACGGCTGTTGCTAGCTGATTATGAATTATTCGGAATGAGTCACTGGAAAAAACGCGGCAATTGGCCGTAAAAATATTTGCAAATGTTGTACTTTAAAATAAAAGCAGGATTTTATCTAAATACGGGCGAAAAAAAAAAACTCTGTAACATACGAATTAAATAAATGAAGGAATCACTGAGCGTGTATAAAAATGAAAAGACTTACGGGACCTTAGAGGGCCGACGTGAGCACTGAATGCACGTAAAAAACTTGAAACTTCACCACAAACAAACAAAAAAATACATATTTGCAAATGCTGTACTTTAAAATAGAAAGCAGGATTTTATCTTAGAACTGGCAAAAACTCTGTAACGAATTGAATAAATGAATGAATCACTGAGCGGATATTAAAACGAAAAACTTACGGGACCCTAGAGGGCCGCCGTGAAGCGCTGAGTACGCTTAAAAACTTTAAATTTCACCACAGACACACTGACACACACTGACCACTGAGTATTTACGACAACAGACTAGCTGGAAGTAGACAAAAGCTGATTTGACAATCGTGAACGATAATAAGCTGTACGGAGGACAGAAAATGTTATCGCTACCGATGGCAGAAGCAGAATGAGAGGCTTGAGATCGCTTTACGCGCGGTATATATAGGACTAGCGGGGGCGTGCACACATCGGTGTGTGCGCGTCTGAAACGCCCCGCGTAAACGAGGTGCATTTTTGTGCAGCTTTGTGTGTTTTCATATGACTTTAATAGTCAATATTAAAATTATTTATTCAATAGTACTCTTTACGCCGCTTCATCTCATGAAAACTGTTTTTCCTTAGCATTTTTAATGTTTTTATAATAAATTGTACAATATGAATCAGTGGGTCCTCAGACCGACATTGGTGTGAGGAAATCCTTATAACTACTTAATATTAATGTTTACATATTTCAATATTACTTTATAACATAGACGCGAGTCCAGCCTTTCAACCTTTATATTTTTATTTTGCATTATGGCGGCGAGACTCACGCAAATCTAACATTAATTTGCGCAATTATGTATGAAAAGAGAAATATTTCTAGCATTATAGTGGCTTTGCGCTGATTGGCTGACCAACGCTGTTCAGTGTTTGGCGTTGCTTCGCCTGGGTAAAGGAGAGGGGATGCGACGTAAATACTGGGTCCACGGCTTGCGATGTGCCCAATGCTCTCCAGCCGGGGAGGGGATACCACGTAAATACTGTGTCCGAGCGCTCGTTGTGCTCAGTACTCGCCGGCCGGGTAAATACTAGCTTTCTTATCCTCCCATGGTCAGAAAGCTGCTTTGCGGCCTTCGGGTAACATTGCGTATTGCGTTCGATACAGGTAGACTATCTCCATCCGGGAAGTTTGGTTCTGTTCTGTTGTCAGAGCCACCGTTACGGAGATATTTGTAATACTTTTTATAGGGTCATTTCAGCAGATTGTTTAAAACCCATTGATTTGTGTTGTGCTTAATTCAATTTGGAATAGCCAATTCAGTTTCAGAGGCATCACGCCGTTTCCCCGCAGGGGTAGGCAGAGAGGACGGACCGCCAAACAACTCGGTCTTGGCACACACTCCTTGCCTCATTCACATTCATACATCGTCTCATACATACTCTTCTTTTGTTCTGACTCTTGAAATGGCCCGACTCAAGTATCTGATTCACTTGGTCGTGCCATATCTTCCTCGGGCGTCCCCGACTTCTGCTACCATTCACATTTGCATCGTATATTCTCCTTACACTCCTTTCTTCGCTCATTCGCTCTACATGCCCAAACCATCTAAGCGTCCCTTTCTTAATCTTACTCATTACGGTTACATCAGCCTTGCACTCTTTGCGGATATCCACATTCCTCACACGATCATAGAGTCACGTGGGGTAACCGTACGCGGAGTGTAAGTGTTCGCAGTGATGTTTCCGACAAGATTGTGCCTGTTAAGCGCCCGCGCGTTCCTTAATTCAGTAGCGTTCTGGATAGCGCCGAAGAGGGAAATGTGTACAGTGGATGCTGATTTGTCAATAAAAACTGGTAGGTAAATTACTTTTTTTCGTGCTTTTCTTAAATTTTTCATCTCCGTTACCGATGTGTGCTATTGTGTAACCAGCTGTGTCAGAGCGTTGTGGCCTATGATATTTTTTAGTGAAATATTGTTAGTTAGACGGGTGCAAAGTGATAATTCTAATAAAGATAACCACTAATCTGATTTTTTAAGTTTAATGAATTTTGGTGTGATGGGGTAAGTGTGCTGGGGTAAGCGTTCGCAGTTGGATGAGTGCGAACACTTACCCCGATAGATAAAATTGATTTTATAGCATAATATTTCAACTTTCGTTATATTTTTACAGTGAAATATGCCGCGTGTGTACGTGAGAAAGCATCCAGAGAGGTCAGTTTGCACTCAAAAGCAGATTGAAACTGCAAAAAGGCTTGTGAAAGAGGGGAAGAGTCAGCGGGCTGCTGCAGATATTGTTGGGATCAGTGAAGCCACTCTGCGTAAACGCCTAAAACTAAAATTAATAGCAACTTCAATGGGAGATATCGTCCGACTTTTACACCAGATAAAGAGGTAGATTTTTAGATAAATAGGTACTTAATTTATCGTGCAGATGTCATTTTTTTGTGAAACTATTGATCTGATAATTATTCATTTATTTTCAGGCCAAAATCGTTGATCATTTTGTCAAAAAACTGACGAAATGTTCTACGACCTGACTATGCAGACAATGAGAAAAATTGTTTACGAGTATGCTGAAATCAACAAGATCGAGAACAGATTTGACAACATTACAAAAACGGCTGGCAAGGATTGGGTGTATGGATTTCTAAAACGTAACCCTGTTTTAGATTTAAGACCGACTACTCCCACAAGTATTGCGAGAGCTATTGGGTTTAACGTTGTTCAAGTTCGGCGGTTTTACGCAAACTGAAAAATCAAGTCCTTATAAAAAGAAACTTCAGCAGAAGCAGAAAGATGCAGATGCAAAAATTGTCCGAAAACCAATAGTTAAAACCATGGAAATCGGACGACCACCTCTTTTCAAGAAAGTCACACCACAAAGAATCACCACAAAGCGTAAGGCGGGAGATTCCAGCGTGCATAACTGTATAAAGAGAGCACAAAAACAGGCTTCTAAGGACTATTTTTGCCCACAATGCAAGGAGAAATATCGAGATCCACCAACAGAAGATTGGATAGAATGTATTGTGTGTTAAGCATGGTGGCATGAGAACTGCACAGACTACGATAAGGGGCAATTTAAGTGTGATAATTGCAATGGGGGGTAACTCTTCGCGGTGCGAACACTTACCCTACGGTATGCGTATACTTACCCCGCACACGGGGTAAGTGTACGCAATCGACATGCATGTAAACTTTTTTATATAACAGTTTGATTTATGAACCATATGAGGTTTTTATGGTTGTTTGAGATGCCTTAATAATCGATCATATTAATAAACAAAAAAATTGAGTAAAATACCTAAAGCTTTTTAATACAAAAATCCCAACGTAAAAATTGCGCACGGTTACCCCACGTGACTCTACATGGTTTTACTACACATACGCCTCAGGGATCTCATTTCAACAGCATTCAATCTAATTTCAAATTAAACGTTTTACTTAATTTACTCTAAAAAAATTTAAATTAATGTAATGCATGTACCTAACAATAGGTAGGTTACTCTTCATGGTTATTTTATTCATAAAATGAAGTTTTGATGTGACTTACTTTTTTCGTATCAGTACATCCTATCACGTTCAACGTTCAACATTTTAAATCAAAAAATCTTATTCCTTCTTAGGCCTTCTGACATCTAACTTTGTATAAAGGTCTCGTTGTGTCATAATATGACCCCTGTCTTCTCGACCTTGGCAGTTTTCTTTGTGTCAACAGCATTTTTTTTACCAAACTAGTACATTCTGCCCGGTCAAATAAATACATTTGGAATTAATAAACACTTCCCCAGTACTTCTCCACGCGAGGTAGAAATACGAACAAGTGGATAAGGAGTAAGTCTAAAGTGGACGGCGTTTAATCGGAATCGTTGACATGTATATCATGACATATCATCAGATGACTTTTTGGTTTGGAAAGAAAAGCTGAAAGATGTGATGGGTCAACAATTAAAAGAACTGCGGGATTCTATGGATAAGGGCCACCAAGGATTCGGAAATCTAGAGTTTGAGGGAGGCGTACCTACGTTCAACGCTGAACGCTAGAAAGTTATTGCTGTTGAACATTGTGGGTTGTAACGTTAGGACACCCGTCAACAACTGGAGAAGGTTCAAATCCTTCCCTGACCACGCAAAATAAATCACAAGTTTGAGGGCCACTGCATCATCGTCCAGACAGTCACATACAATTACCTCCAAATTGACATAAATGCGAGATTTGTCCGCGCGATGTGTTTCATTATAGAGCAATGTATAACATACAAATGTATACTTAGCGTCGAATCTGTGGGAAAATGTGCGCCTAGGGCGGGTGGCTCCTTTTTATATTCTTTATTCCGAGCGGTGATTCTAATAATTTGACATAATGTTCTGGAAATGATTGCACTAAATAAGGCAAAAATGTTATGTCCAAATAATATTAATATTTCAATGGCTGAAATACTCGTTATGCTATTATGGAGGACAACGATCCTCTAAGATATGAAAATGTTTAACCGATCGATGTAGAAAAAAGGTTTACCGTATACTATTTGTTCCTACTACCAACTACCTAGAAACACGGAGGAAACTTACCTATTTAAAATACAGCTAATTTATTAAGAATCTTCAGGAATATTCTTTATACCCATCAATGTAATATGTCATTAAAGAAGAAGATAACAATAATAAATCTAAACGAAGTATGAAACAGAGAAAAGATCCCGTTTTCAATTCCTAGTTGTGACCGTTATCTTTTTATTTTTCTGTGTCATGTTTCGTTTAAATTTATTAGGTAGGTACTATTGTATTCTTCTTCAATTTTATATTTAGAATCTTTTCAAATTTTACGTAATCCTGTTAAAACGGGATTGCAGGCCCTTAAATAATAAATTGATAGGTTTTCTTATATAAATTTTCAGTAAAACCCGAATGTGTTATCGCGATGCCGGAACACGTGTTCATAAAAATTCTAATATTTTAGAATTTTGCCATTGTGTATTATCAGCACAAACGCAGATGCATGAACACGTGTTCCGATTTATTAGGAATGTACTAAACGTTTACTAGGAAACGGCCTATAAACCCGTTTTTAAACGAGTTTAAATAAATCAGCAATAGAGTATACCGGGGCTATTCGGATTTTTTTTTCAATATTTCCTTAAAAAAAAAATAAAATTAATGCATTTTATATGTGAGCCATGTTTTTGACAAATAAATGAAGTTTTTATGATGTTTTATCAACTCAAAATATGACTTAAACACTTACGTACAATTATCTTGGAATGTGGATATCCGCAAAGAGTGCAAGGCTGATGTAAGCGTAATGAGTAAGATCAAGAAAGGGACGCTTAGATGGTTTGGGCATGTAGAGCGAATGAGCGAAGAAAGGAGTGTAAGGAGAATATACGATGCAAATGTGAATGGTAGCAGAAGTCGGGGACTGAAGCATGACTGAAGTACTGATAACGTTTACTAAGTCGAAAGGTAGGTACCACGATGCTAGGTGCCAACAGAATATTTAATCCTTTATGTACACCATTGTGAAATAAAATCCACATAATCTTATCGGTAAATGGGGAAAACAGAGCTTCAAAGTTACCGCCTGGGAAAGCCACTATTTTAGCTAGGCTAGAAACCTAATGGGGTGCATTTGGAAATATTAACCAATTTGACTGTCTTATATTAAATTTGGTTTACATAAATTTAATATTAAGTTGATTTTTAAAATCAGATACTTTAATTGATAGTTTATAAAACATAGTAAGTTACGTATTAAAAGTGGTAGATACTATCAGTATCACCCAGGTGAAAGACCATCATTCCGAATGGTAAAGTTGCTTGAAATGGCTTATATTTGATAAGTGACCAGTTTCAGCGCCCTTGAGGTGATTTTTCACAAAAACGGCGCTATACAAATTATCCAATTATTATTATTATTATCTAAAGATACCATATCAAAATCTCTCGACAAATACTTTACTTGCAATTAAAAATACACTGTGATTTTTATGCATACTTATGACATATTAAATAACAGAACAAAACGTGTTTATAATAATTTAAGGAGCTTACTTTGCGATTTTTTTCTATGGAGGAAATTTCTTATAATTACCGTTTCGGCTTAACAGATGTATAGATATTATCTTAAAAAATAACATATATATTTTAAAGAACTTATAAACTTATTAAAATTACACTTCGTTTAAACTTAATTACAACAAAAAACAACCAATTACACGCTGAAAATCCTATTTAGGTTCTTAGGTTGGGTTATTAAAGCAATTTGTGCGTATTTAGATAATCTAAACATTCTCAAAAGTTAAATGCGTTCTATAAAAAATCCAAAATGGCCGCACAAGATCGTTTTCATGTAAATAATAATTTTTAATTGTGTTTATTGTACTTGCAGTTTAATTGAATAATAACTTCTTGCGCGCACGTTTCCATTGTACTCCCATTGTCATCTCCGGGCCAATAATTGAGATGTTTTTATTGTAAATTCACGAGAATCCGGTTACAACGGCTTCCCTCATGCTTCATTGCTAATTAACCATGCATTTCCGCATACAAAGTGTGTGATGCTTGTTTAGGTTTTGAGGATTATTTCAAATATCTATGAATAGTGTTGTTATAAGGATGTGGGGAGCTTCATATAATAATAATATAAAAAAAAAACGGCAAATTCAATCTATGCACGGCATATTTTTGTGAATTGTTTCCAAGCTCCAACAAAATGTTAATGGGAACAAACCGAATAATTTTCATGTTCTTACAATTTTTTAAGTTTCTTCCGATTGGTCCCGAGAAAGCTACAGGTCCGCTAGTCGGTCCATCTAATGAAGACAGCAGATGTCGCAATGGTAGTTCATTCGCGTGCAGCTGGCAGATCCGGCTACGTAGTTGTAAGATAATTGTAACTAACTAACTAACTAACCATCACGCCGTTTCCCCGCAGGGGTAGGCAGATAGGACGGACCGCCAAACAACTCGGTCTTGGAACACACTCCTTGCCTCATTCACATTCATACATGGTCTCATACATACTCTTCTATTGTTCTGACTCTTGACATGGCCCGACTCGAGTATCTGATTCAGTTGGTCGTGCCATGTCTTCCTCGGGCGATGCTTTCGGGACGTTTGGGAGAGAGGCCGTTTATTTCGTGAATTTCGCTGAGAATAATATTTTATTATTATATTCCGTGGTGTTTTGAAAGCGGAAGACAATAGTGTGCTTGCATTAGTTAATTAATGAACAACAATTACTATAACATTCGTCGCAAATGTGCGTAACTGTTACTGTTTAGCCGGAATTTGCAATTATTATAGCATTTTAAACCGATAAAATTTGGGAAGTGAAGCCAGAGCAAAGACGCTCAATGCAGTTGGAGATTTTATACCTGACCCCTCAAATGTCAAGTGGTGTCTTTAGTTCGGGATTTACGGGACCTCTTCAACCAAGGATATCTACACAGAAAACAGATAAGCCATATTTTATTTAAATTTTTTGTTTTAATTTATGTTTTCGTTTCAGATGACACATACACTTCACTTTGACTTTGGTTCAAGATTTTGTTTATGTTAGCCTGCGATAAGCGAGCCCTATAGGTCTGAGACAGAGGTATGAAATCGTTGGATCACGACACAATAAAAGAAATTGTAATTTTTTTTTTTTGGCTTTTATTTAAGTATTAGAGCCAGGAAAGAGTCTAGAGGGGTCGAGAAGATGCACTCAGTGGCATGAATAGCTAAGAAGTGACTAGAAGGGACTAAAATAGACTAGGAGAGATGAGGTGATTTTGCACAAGAGCGGCGCTGTATAAATCGTCCAAATATTATTATTATTATTAATAGGGACCGCCCTTGAGGTGATTTTGCACAAAAACGGCGCTATATAAATCATCCTAATATTAGATATGATGGACTCGCCGAACGTTACAGCGGTGCTGCCCAGGTCTGTTATCTATGTGAGGATATTATTTCAGCGCTCTTTATTAGCAGCAGACACATACCTGAACGGATGACGAACCACGTGCTGGCACTGTTGGTGGACGCGGAGGACTCTCTCCCTGCAGCAGCTGGTCCAGTTTCTTCACCACCTAGGATTCTTGCTGCAAAGTCTCCATTTTTCTATCTTCGTCGAACGTCAAAGCGGTGCTGCCAAGGTCTGTTTTCCATGTGAGGATATTGTGTCAGCGCTCTATTAGCAGCAGACACATACCAGAACAGATGACAAACCTCGTGCTGGCACTTTTGGTGGACGCGGTAATCTCTCTCGATGCAGCAGCAGGTCCAGTTTCTTCACCACCTAGGATTCTTGCTGCAGAGTCTCCATCTTCTATCTTCGTCGAACGTCACAGCGGTGCTGCCAAGGTCTGTTATCTATGTGAGGATATTGTGTCAGCGCTTTATTAGCAGCAGACACATACCTGAACGGATGACGAACCTCGTGCTGGTACTGTTGGTGGACGCGGAGGACTATCTCCCTGCAACAGCTGGTCCAGTTTTTTCACCACCTGGGATTCTTGCTGCAGAGTCTCCATTTTCTATCTTCGTTGAACGTCACAGCGGTGCTGCCAAGGTCTGTTATCTATGTGAGGATATTGTGTCAGCGCTTAAATAGCAGCAGACACATGTCAGCGCTTTATTAGCAGCAGACACATACCTAAACGGATGACGAACCTCGTGCTGGCACTGTTGGTGAACGCGGTAGTGTCTCTCGCTGCGGCAGCTGGTCCAGCCTCTTCACCACCTAGGATTCTTGCTGCAGAGTCTCCATCTTCTGTCTTCATGTCACCTGTTCCTGTTCTTCATTTTACTTTACTTAACTTCACTTTATTTTGGTAATATATATAAATATATTTTTTTTGTAATACCTGCATCAACTGTAAAGCGCCCCTGAGGTGAAAACTCACAAAAGCGGCGCTATAAAAATTGTCCAATATTATTATTATTATTATTCATCCTTTCTTTGCCAGTTCCATGCCTCACTTCCATACATCAGGGTAGGTACCAGCACTCCATTGTGGACTGCTAACTTCGCTTCTTTGGACAATTTTTTGTTGCGCCAACTGCGTTCAGTCCTCCATTAATGGAGTTACCTCCATTTACTCTTCTTTCAATATCTCTGTCAGTCTTCCCATCTCTCGTAAACATGCTTCCTAAATACACAAATTCATCCACCTGCTCCAAGTATTCCGCATTCACAGCTATATTGCAAACTGTTTTCGTACTTTCTCTTTCAAACACCATTACTTTAGACTTACTTACATTCATCATTAACTCATTCTTCACGCATACTTCGTTCATCCTAGATACGAGAGACTGCAGATCATCCATACTATTAGCAATCAGCGCCGCATCATCAGCATACAACAGGCAACATACTTTCAGATTACTCAAATTCACACCCAATCCCACCTCTTTCAATTCTTGCATACAATTATCCATGTATAGATTGAATAACCACGGTGACATTACGCAGCCTTGTTTAACACCTTTTGTGATATCAAACCACCCGGTAAAACCACCGTTCACCCTAACACATGCAACGCTTCCCTCATACAGAGACGCAATTGCCTGAGTCAGATTCGCATTCACTCCATACTTGGACAACACCTTCCATAGCATTTTCCTGTCGACTCGGTCGTATGCTTTTTGTAGATCTACAAAGGCACAGAAAAGTTTCTGGTTTTTTGCCAGAAAATTTTCGGTGAGCATACGCAATGAGAAGATCTGGTCCATGCACCCCCTTCCACTCATAAAGGCACCTTGCACATCCCATATTTTATCCTTCGTTTCCTTTCTTACCCTTTCAATCAAAATTCTACCATACAGCTTGCCAACTGAACTTAGCAGGCTAATAGCCCTATGATTCCCACATTCCATACGTGACCCTTTACCTTTGTATAATGGCATGATCGAACATGATATAATGTGTAACATAACACTTTCTGTCATCCTTGTGACTATTAAGAACTGAGCCTTTGCATCCTTGTTTTCCCAAATAATTTTCTGTGCACTTTCTTCAGGTTTTGTACTCCGACCTTCCACTATATCCAGCCATCCTTGTCCACGTAACAATACTGCAGTCTGGAACTTCCACACATTCCAGTTTCTTGACCCCTCCAATTTTAACATGTTCTGATTGCCTTCCATCATTACAAGATGTTTTTCCTCTTTTCACATGTGCCTGGGCCCATAACCTGTAGTCTTGATAAATAATAGATGGTGATCTTTTAACCAAAATAACGTTTATTGTAGCAGAGAGCACACATTACAGCCATTACAGAGACTTATACTTTTGACACTTACTTCCTGTGCATGTAGTGTAACCAACTGAATGTTATTTCATTGCCATATTACAACATTTTATAATCTGCATTTTAAAAACAAGAACAATTAGTGTTTAGGAAAAAATTAAACTACGAACCTATTTTATTTATTTTTTCGTACGTTTAAAGAAAACCCCTTCAGGTATTTTTTACGATATTCAGCCTTTTATAGTATTTTTTAAAACGCACGTACTACGGTCTGAAAAAGGTCATATTTTCGATTTGATTTTGATAATTACTAAGCCTATGTTAATTTAAGTATAAAAAAATTTACTTGTTGAAAACACTATCATTATCGATTTGCTTAATAATATTATCATTATTTTTAATTAATAAAAAACTACACTCGGCCATTGGAATATGATGTTTGTCTAGTAATGTCCTTCCAATGCTTAAAGGGTTACATTGTCTAATTGTTCGTTAATAAAAAAAGGAAATATGAAATTTTAATTTTGTACAAGAGGAGTGTAATCTGCAGTCTCTCGTGTCTAGGATGAACGAAGTATGCGTGAAGAATGAGTTAATGATGTTATGCGCGCCTGTCGTGGGGTGCTGTTACTAAAGTGGTTCCGCTTTACACCACTTCGGTACGTTGTTTGAGTCCGTGGCGCTGGCATCGACATTCTCACCGTAGTCGTTATTATTATTTTAAAAGATGCTAAAATGACATTTGTACAAAGCTTTCAAACAATTACAATATAGCCTAGCCTTGGGCGAAGGTTTTTATTGCCGGGTCCCTGGTTTAACAATACACCCATTTCGGATTACGACTTGATGAGGGTTTAGAGCTAAATCTGCCGACTAATGGGTGTATTTCCAAGTTGGTTTTCTATTTTTTTATTGAGGGACCGGTGAAACTATTGACAAAATATTTAGGTCTAATAAAATCTGAACTGCCGCCTCCATCTGCGTGTAAAATCACAGAGACAAATGCTGGAGCACGTGTTCGCTTTGGTCTTTCTGTGAATTCAAGTCATGTGTATTGTGTATACCTAGGGACATATCAATCGCCCCCGGTTTGTTTGACTTGAATTCACAGGGAGATTTTAATAAACTTATAAGCTATTATTAACTTTACTATTCTTCTTCTTCTTTCGTATGGTGGGGGGTCAGAGGGGGACATCTAGATCTGCGAGCCATTTTAGGGCCTCAGGCGTCGCCATGTGGACCTCATCAATCCCGCCGGGGAATGAATGGAGCGGGCATTCGTTGACCACATGTTCGGTAGTCTGCACCGCACCACATTCACACATCGCCGACTCTTTAAGGCCCCATCTGTGCATCATGTGGGCACAGCGGCTATGGGAGCACCTTAACCTATTGATGGCGGACCAGGTTTTGCGAGGCAGTGATAACCCAGGCTGTCTCTCGGTGGGGTCCTGTATGAGATGGGCATTTCCCACGTTGGCCGTTTGCCACTCAAGTTTCCACCTATCTTCTGGGGTGAGAGGTAGTCGGAGGAGCCTCTCTCCTTCCGCCCAGAAGGGCTTTCGGGACTTCAAGCGGCATGCCGGGTGGGAGACGACATCTTCGTGTAGAGGTATTGCGCTTTTTTGCGGCGCCTTCTTGTATTCCCTCAGTGTTGCAATTTCTCGCCTGATGTTTGGCGGGGTTATGTTTGCAAGTACGGGGAGCCAAGGGAGAGGAGTAGATTTTAAAGTCCCGCTGATGGTTCGCATTGTGGCATTAAGCTGAACGTCTACCATGGAAGTGTGGGCGCTTCTAGCCCATACTGGAGCACAGTATTCAGCCGTTGAGAAAACCAGGGCAATGGATGCTGTTCTGAGCGTGTTGGCGTCGCATCCCCAGCTAGTTCCAGCTAGCTTATTAACTAAGTTAAGCCTTGTCCTGGTTTTTTTACCCACTGTTTCCATGTGTTGCCGGTAGTTCAAGCTCCTGTCCAAAGTAACTCCGAGATAGCGGGGGTGGGGGTCATGGTAAATATTTTTTCCATCAAACTGAACACAGAGTTTGGCATCCGCTTGTGAATTGCTAAGATGAAAAGCTGTCGCAACTGTTTTCGACCCATTTGGCTTTAGTCGCCAATTGAGGAAATATTCTTCCAAAGCCTTTAGGTCAGAATTGAGGATATCTTCTGCTGCTTTAAGGGTTTTGGCTTGAGCTGTGACGGCGATGTTATCTGCGTAAGCAAATTTTCTGCCTTCAGTGTGAGGCAGGTCTCGAGTGTAGATGTTAAATAGCGATGGGGCCAGCACTCAGCCCTGAGCAAGGCCATTATTGAGGGGTATTTTTTTGCTTTTTCGCCCTCCTAGAAAAACCCTGAAGGTACGGCCAGTTAGCAGTTGCTCAATGAGTCGTACTGTGTTGCCATCCTCTATGGTGTCGTACAGTTTAACAAGGAGGCCTTTGTGCCACACCGTGTCGTAGGCCGCAGAGAGATCAATGAACGCTGCCGCAGTCTTCAGCCGTTTCTGGAAACCAGATTCAATGTGTGTTGTCAGTGCTAACACCTGATCGCAGCAGTTACGGCCTGGTCTGAAGCCAGCTTGCTCTTGTGGGACCACTTTCTCCAAAATTGGAGTAAGTCTGCGGAGCACAACTCGCTCAAGAAGTTTGTACATGGTACTTAAAAGTGAAATTGGCCGGTAGCTGTTCGGATCCTCTGCTTGGCTTGTTGGGTTTGAGGATCGCAATAACTTTAGACTTTCTCCAGGTATTTGGTATTTCTCCAGTTTTGAAAATTTCAGTAAATAGTTTTGCGATCCATATTTTTGTCCGTGGTCCAGCATGTTTCAGAAAGTCTGGGAGAACTCCATCACATCCAGCTGCTTTCCCAGCTTTTGTTGAAGTGAGGGCGATATCTACATCGTCAGCTGTAACGGCGACCACAGTGTTGGGGTTCACCGGCCATTTTAGCCGCGCCGCCTTCAGAGATTTTTGGACCTGGTGGTTTATGTTAGACCTTGTTGTCGTTTTTGAACTACGGAGTAGTTGCTGAGCAACAGCATTTGGTGACACTTTGGGCATTGTTTTAGTTGGCTGATCTGCAGCTCCAAGTCGCCTTAGTGTTTGCCATGCTTTTCTGCTCGAGTGCTCGAAATTGATTTCCTCCATTAATTCATTCCACCGTTTCATACGCCCGTCGTCCAGAGACTGGAGAAGGTCAGAGGCAGTGTCTGGGTCATTCGTCCTCTCGAATTCGGCTAGAAGCTGTTCACTTTCTGAGCTCCATGTTGGAATATACACTTTTCTGTAGCCTCTAGGTATAAATTTCTTTGCGGCTATAAATAAAAGGTTTGAAAAACGGTCGTAGGAATTCGGCTTTGGTGGTATGTTATCCACAACCCTGTCAACATATTCCGAGAAGTCTCGCCATTCTGCCTTTCTTAGATTCCATCGCGGCAACGGATTGCTGGAAATACACGGAATCTGTATGCCTATGCTTAGCATGACTGGCCTGTGTTGGCTATGTGGGAAACTGTTCAATATAGTTCTCGAAGCCCTCATGGGTTTTCCGTCCGGCGCTGTAGAGACAAAACACAAGTCTGGCGTATATTCACGTCGCCATCGCGCAGAGAAAAATGTTCCCTTTTGCTTAGCATCGTAAATAAGTTGACAATCCTGTGCTGACGCCCAATCCGTGATCTGCTCTCCAGCTTTATCGGTCGTCGAGTAGCCCCATAGGAAGTGGTGGCTGTTGAAATGTCCCACATACACCGCCGGGTGATTGTATGCAGGAAGAGCTGGTGACTGCCATAGTTTACTTTACTATTGCTACGATATTAACCTAACAACCTAAATTTAACATTACAATTACGATCTTGATACTGGTATAGTTGGTGTGTGGAAACGGAACTAGGTGTCGCCTGACGGACTTCTGCTGTGGCCGCTCGCGTAGTCCGGGTGCTAGCTGACGCCATTGTTCAAAATATTCTAAATTGTCTAAAAGTAAAATCTATTCCTAAATTTAAAAAAATATATATACCTAATTTAATTTGAAAAAATCTATACCTAAATTAATTTTAAAAAAATCAATACCTAAATTAATTAAAACTACCTACAGCTAAGTTAATAAAAAAGCAATACCTAAATTAAAAACAAATCTGTACCTAAACTATTACTAAGATTTCTGGGCGCCAAATACTCTTTTGATATGGGAAGTATTAAACCCGGATGTACATATTATAGAGACAAAAAAATACTGTAAAACATAAATCAAAATTGCCACTAAAAATTAAACAAAATTATAAATAACCTGAAAATCTTATCCTAGATTCTAACGAGGCTGTGGGCGAATAAATTATTTTACAAATTATGAAAATCGTTCCTCTTTTTGAATTAATTGCTCTAATCTCAGGGTCGGGAATCGGAAGTATGCACTTATACTTCTACCAGCCTAAAAGCCGGTAGACCCCACGTTCAGGGCCGCCAATTGTTACAACTCTACTTAAGGGAAGTTAATAATTAATATTATTCATGTAAAAGATAAGGAGGAACGAGTACAAAAAAAAGAAGTTACTTAAGTTCGAACACGATTAAAATTTATTTAAAAAAATGTATAAAGAAGGGTTAATCTTAATCTAGCTTAATACTAGTTGTAAATTATAGTTCTTATCTTGAACCGCGGATCTCCACGTTCACACTTATCACCGACATCACACAAGCGGCAACTTGGGTTGGATCCGAAGGGCGGAATTAATTCAGTCTGGGCCAAGGCTCCTAAGGGCGGAGTCGGCAGGCAGCGACTCCTGAGAGGGCAGCTTCCTCGTAGGGATATCCTCAGCGCCGCTCCAAGGGGGAGAGCAGGAAGTTTCTCGGCGGAGGCGAGACGGTAACTTCTGCTAGGGCAGTTCGATGATGATGATGATGACTGTCGAGTGCGGAAATGTGAACTGTCGAGAACTAGGCGAGATCGTGACCGCCGAGAGGGCAGCCTCCTGGGCGGAGGCGCCTCGGCGGCCGCCCCAAGGGGAGGCGAGATGATGACTCTCTGACTGGGTACTGGGTACCGTTTTGGTCGGGACTGTCTTCAGCTGCGCAATCCAGCGACCGTAGCGCGCCTGTCGTGGGGTGCTGTAACTAAAGTGGTTCCGCTTTACACCACTTCGGTACGTTGCTTGAGTCCGTGGCGCTGGCATCGACATTCTCACCGTAGTCGTTATTATTATTTTAAAAGATGCTAAAATGCACTGCCGTCTCGTCTCTATTACAAGCCGTGCTGTAGATTTGGCGGGAAGTCAAATTTCAAAGTAAAGAGGCCTATTTCCCCAAGAAGCAAAAACATCATTCCAGCTCTGATTTTAAAGGTTCTAATGAATTTAATTTAAAGTGAAGGCATGGATACTTCATATTTATAAATACTTACCTATTTTACCTATGCAAATCGTTTTGATTCATATTAATGAATACATACTCACCTAAATCCTATGGGTAAAAAAATATATTTTTATTGTGGGAAGTAGATATTTTAGAATTTCATGGATAAATAGTAAAAGATTTTTTTGTACTAGTATATATTTTATTACATTATACACAATACAATACAATTTTTCATGGATAAATAGGAAAAGAATTTTTCGTACAAGTATATATTTTATTACACTATACAATTATTTTAAATATTTGTATTATAATACATTACATTGGAGGGGACCCACCATACAAATATCCGAGTCCATAAAAATAAAGAAACAAAACACAGGTTACATAAAATGTTACAAAAATAGGCAACGTAGAATATAAATTAACTAGAAAATGATCAAAATTTTTCTTTATAGATCGTATGTTTAGATGCATTACGGTAAATGAATCTGGAGTCGTTTGAAGTATTGTGTTACACAGTAGCGGCGTTAGGGTAGGGCGCGGTTGGGCGACCGCCCAGGGCGCCGGATTTAAAGAGGCGCCACAGGCGCCCGGCGCGCCCCTTTATATCCCTCGTTCTTTGAACGAGGCCTACTTAACTACTTACTCGTAAATTCCCTAAATATAAGGAAAAAATTGTTATGGTTGCATCGCTAGAATCTAGAATGGAACCTTCGATTGCACCGCATGCAGTTCATTTTACCGGGAATCCCCAACCAATTGGTAACCATAGAGAAAAACAATAAAAAACATTATCCATCTCTTTTTAATTTAACGAATTCATTGGTAGTGGAGCCTCTGTCTGACAAGTGGGATCAGATAGCTGCTGAAGAGATTGTGAAGGAAGTTTCCCGAAGTGAGGGAACAAGTTGTGCTACAATTACAGATGCTGCTCAGGATGACTCCATTGGTGATGTACAACAAATACAAATGCTAGATGACGTTAGTACTGTTGTCCCGAATATAGCGGATCCAGCCACTTGGCCACTCATTCGAAATAGCAAATTAATTGATCATATAATAACAAGTGGCCCAGTGCAAACTCACATTGATAATTATCCGAAGAACGATACAGGGCGACATTTCTCTAATTCTCATTTCATAAAAAAACTAGCGAACAATGAAACAATTCAGCGTCGTTGGTTAATATACTCCGTTTCTAAGGATCGAATTTATTGTTTTTGTTGCAAGCTATTTGATAGTAGCTCAACGTCGAGTTTAGTATCTGAAGGATATAACAACTGGAAACACTTGTCTGAAATGTTAAAAAATCATGAGAATAGCACTTCATACAACAAGT
Organism: Hesperophylax consimilis; assembly: GCF_061612785.1. Taxonomy (NCBI): domain Eukaryota; kingdom Metazoa; phylum Arthropoda; class Insecta; order Trichoptera; family Limnephilidae; genus Hesperophylax; species Hesperophylax consimilis. Next base: position 1,403,113 of record NW_028301263.1, on the reverse strand, counting down.
TTTACCTTTCATGGGTTGATACTGAACTACGATTAAAAACAGGAAAAACAATAGATTGCCAAGAGCAACATTTGATTAGAAAGGAAACTACCAGATGGAATAATGTTTTGTCTAGATTGATGCATATTACACTTTACTTAGCTGAAAAAAATATGGCGTTCAGAGGTACTTCTGACAAACTATATACGCCAAATAACGGAAAGTTCTTGGGCTTAGTACAACTACTAACCAAATTTGATCCATTTATGCAGGAGCACTTGCGATTAGCTATGAAGGGTGATGTTTCAGACCACTACTGCGGAAAAGACATTCAAAATGAATTAATAGAGTTGATCGGTGAAAAAATAAAGTCAGAAATCATATCTCGCGCAAAGAAATCAAAATATTATTCTATTATAGCTGACTGTACTCCGGACATTAGTCATGTAGAACAACTTTCACTGACAATACGATTTGTTGATTTATCATCAGATGACGATAAAGTATCAGTAAAAGGGCATTTCATAGAATTTATACCTGTAAATGAGTCGACTGGTGAAAAACTGACTGAAGTTATTATTGATGTTTTAAATAAACACGGAGTGGAATTGAACGACTGTAGGGGTCAGGGTTATGACAACGGAGCGAATATAAAAGGGAAAAATATTGGGGTTCAAAGGAGGATTCTGGACATAAATCCCTTAGCTGTTTATGTACCTTGTGGTTGTCATAGCTACAATCTCGTACTATGCGATGCCGCTAAGTCATCCGTAAAATCAGTCACTTTGTTTGGGGTACTTCAGAGGTTGTTCACATTGTTTTCAGCTTCTGTTCATCGATGGAAAATTCTAACCGATCATTTGGGATTATATACTATAAAAAAGCTCAATGACACACGTTGGGAAGCAAGAATAAACAGTGTTAAAGCAGTCCGTTATAAAATTACTGCCATCCATGACGCTTTAATTACTTTGGCTATTGAAACTCAGAAAACTGATGTTCAAGTCTCTCATGAGGGTACTACTCTAGCCGAACAGTTAAAAGATTTCAGCTTCATAGTTTCGTTGGTTGTTTGGTATTTTTTTTTTTTTTTTTTTATAGTGAATACCTCACAAGAGTCCCAACTGCTCCCGTCTGGAGCCAGTGAGACTATGGCATCCCCAATTGGGGTATGTTGTGAGGCTGAGGGTATTGGGGAGGGGAGGGAGATGGGGAAGAGGAAGGTGGGGAAGTACCTGGCTATTCAGATCTGGTCACCAAACACGGCTAAAGCCATTTCAAGCAACGTTTCAATTCTGAATGGTGGTCTTACACCAGGGCGATACTGAGAGTATCTTCCACTCTGGAACGTGCCGCAAATATACTATATATTATTTTAAATTAATTAATAGTGAAATAACACAAATTAATCAAATAAAATTTATTTGCGCACGCCGGGTTCGAACCCGCGACCTTCGGAATGGCAGTCCAATGCGTTACCACTGGACTATGCCGGCACTGGACTATGACATACTTTTTCAAATTAATGTCGTTAGTAAATCTCTACAATCAACAGATATGGATATCAGTAAATGTACAGAAATGTTGAAAAAATGCTGCACTTTCTTGGAAGAATATAGAAATACTGGCTTTAAAAGCGCCATTTTAACTGCGAAGGGATTGGCTGAAGAACTAGAAATTGAACCTGTGTTTAGAGCCACAACAAGAATTCGATTTGTTAAGCGTCAAGCTGGTGAAACTGCCCACGACGAGCCTATAACTTCTCCAGAAAAAAAAATTGAGGTTGAATTTTTCAACTCTCTCTTGGACACTACATAAATTTCAGTTAATGAAAGATTTGAACAGTTAAATGAGTACTCGGAATCTTGGTCTTTTTTGTACAATATAAAACAGATTCCGGAAAAACCCGACCTTGTCAAACTCTGTGGTAATCTCCAATTGAAATTAACTGTAGACTCTAAATCTGATATAGATGGTTGTATGTTGTGTGATGAACTCGTAAGCCTGAAATCTTTTTTGCCTAATCAGAATGTGGTTACCCCTGCTTATGTTTTAAATTTTATCAAAGATCGCAACCTACAAGAACTGTATCCAAATGTGTGGATAGTATTGCGTATATTATTGACTATACCTGTAACGGTTGCTAGTGGGGAGAGGAGTTTTTCTAAGCTTAAGCTGATTAAAACCTATCTGCGATCGACAATATCACAATCTAGATTAACAAACTTGGCAACTTTGTCAATCGAAAATGAAATTGCTGAAAATATCGATTTTGATAACCTTATAAAAGAGTTCGCCGATAGAAAGGCTAGAAAAGTGAAGTTTTTTTAAATAAATAGTTTTTTTTTTAATAAACGGTTATTCCATTATACCCATTGCCTTTTTTCGTATGGAATTGAATTGCAGTTAGGGGGCACCGTAAAAATCTCGCCCAGGGCGCTGATAGTACTAAAACCGGCCCTGGTGTTACAGTCATTAGAGTTGTCACAAATTACATTTTTTACGTAAAATTTTTTTTCCAGATGTTGAATAATGTAGTCATCCATTTCTAGTTTTAGCAAAAGGATTAAATAATATATAAGCGTTTGATGCATTTTTGTTCAGAGAAGCGAAGGAATATATTTTAAAAATATTATGATATTGGTAATCGTATTGTATATAGTTTTTAAACGGTTGTGAAATGTTTTCTTTAAACACATTTAAAGTTTTGAAGAATTTAAACGATATTATAATTTGTAGTATACAATAAGAGTTTTTCGTAAATGGAAATAAATTGATATGTAAATTATTGGGAATTAATATACAGAATTTTATATAAATAAAGTACTGAAGGTATATTATAGTTTTTATAATACAATCTAACTAGAAAATTAGTTTTATGATATAGTCAGAATTCTATTTTTTCCAAAGCTATTTTAAGCATTCTTTGATAATATGGGCAAGCTTTGTTATTTGCTAGGTGATTTGTTGGTATTTTTAGATTGAATCTTTCATTTGTTGTGGCACAATTTTTACATTTTGGAGAAGTTTCCTTATTTTCACAGTCCTTGTAGGAGTGGTCTCCTGCACAGTGCATACACGACATTTTATTTGTTGCCTTTTGTAGGCATCTGCTTGATGTGTGCCCAAATTTAAGGCAAAAATAGCATTGTACGACAGGATTTGTGTCTTCCACGTATATTCGCTGATACCCAAGGTTGATTTTTCCTTGTTGTTGATTTCGACAATGTAGCTAACATTGTCATTAAATTTATTTTTTATTATTTTTTAATTTCAAATAGGGTACTTTTGTTTAGACCTTGAGTTATTATTTTTATGCCTTCATTCTGGTTGATTATGTCCTCAACAAAGTCCTCTTTATTGTAGTCATTTGAAATTCCCTTGAAGATCATTGTAGGTTGTTTTTTCTTTATTTCTTCTGCATTTGCTTCCCTGACTTCGTTATTTATCATACTTGATAGTTTGTCTACATCTTTTTTTTCGGGACACTTTATGACGAGTCTGTTTGATGAAATCTGTTTTATAGCGTTGATACGAACACCTAATTTTCCCGGCTTGACCTTTTCTTGTATTTTTTTTTCAGAGTTTCACTTGTTTCGCCGCTGTTTTTTGGTGTGATAAGAATGCAGAATTCATTTATTTGCTCCGAGTTTTTTTTATATATTGTTGGCTTCAGCGTCATCTTACTGCTTATAGGTTCTGTTGGGATTTGTTTTTTTTATTTCAGTATATTCAATTCCGAAGTGTCCTATAAGGAATAATAATTGTTGGGCTTTCCCAGAAATAAAATTTATTTGATCCTTGTTATATTTTTTCTTTTCATCTTGAACAACACTTATCAGTTCATCAATAACTGTCTTAGCTTCATTTAAGTATTTATGAGAGGTTGACATGATTTAGTTGATATCTGAATTTAAGTTATGTTTGTGTTTTTATGTTCTTCAAATCTAGAGCATCAATATTTAAGTCCCCACATAATATAATCTCCTTATATTGCAAGGATACAGAGTCAAGCAATTCATCCAATGATTCGAGAAAGTTATTTATATTAATCTGAGATGGAGATCGATATATAGCTATTAAACATATTGTATTGGAAAATTGTATTTTTAAGCATTTTGTGATTAAGAAAGGGACGCTTAGATGGTTTGGGCATGTAGAGCGAATGAGCGAAGATAGGAGTGTAAGGAGGATATATGATGCAAATGTGAATGGTAGCAGAAGTCGGCGACGCCCGAGGAAGACATGGCACGATCAAGTGAATCAGATACTCGAGTCGGGCCATGTCAAGAGTCAGAATAATAGAAGAGTATGTATGAGACGATGTATGAATGTGAATGAGGCAAGGAGTGTGTGCCAAGACCGAGTTGTTTGGCGGTCCGTCCTCTCTGCCTACCCCTGCGGGGAAACGGCGTGATGGTTAGTTATTTAGTTAGTTATTTTTAAGCAGTTGGCATTGGGGAGAGAAATTTCCTCAACAGTTACCTGAATGTTTTGCTTTATATAGATAGCTACTCCATCATTTTGCAAATAGTTCATCTTTGTTTTGTAGACTACATACTCGGGAATGATAAGCATATTAATCAAACTGCCCAGCCAAGCTTCTGTGAAGACTAGTACTTCTAGTCTTCTAGACGATGATTAATGCAATCAAGCACAGAAACAGTTTCATCAAAATGTTTGCTTAAACTTCTAAAATTCATGCACAATAAAGAAAATTTTGAATCCCTCAAAAAATTTTTGCAAGAATGTGAATCTTCTAATGTTACGTTAGGTTCATTATTGTCAGCCAAATCAATTATGTTGTAAATATCATCCATTTACGGAAAGAAGAGCGGACGTGTTTTAACTGCTCCGGTTTGTTTAATCCTTTCAAAAGGTTTCCCTTGTTAAGACCGATTGTAGACATGACAAAATCAACTATTTTCGACACACACGAACTCTGTTGTTCATTTCCAAAACAATATTTTTTCTAACTAGAATTTATTTTAAAAACGTTTGCCTGAAAACAGTAAGATGGCGGTAATGTAAATCTTCGTTATAAAAGTTATGAATTTCAGTTACCAGATGGCACTATTTTTTTTGTATTATTTATTTAATTAGTTTATACTACGTTAGAATTTAAACGAATATATACAAGGTAACATTTAATTTAATTGTATGTATTTTAATATTTTTACAGAAAGCCTGACATTTCATTTTATATTATTATTATTTCTTCATATATCTTTAGTCCTGATTTTCCATATTATGACAAGTATGATGATGTATGTGCCAATTTCTTAATTATGTATATCTCTATTAAAAACATTTTGGCATTTGGTTTAACATAGTATTTTTATAATGAATAGCTCACAAGAGTCCCAACTGCTCCGGTCTGGAGCCAGTGAGACTATGGCATCCCCGATTGGGGTATGTTGTTTGGCTGAAGGTAAGTGGGTAAGGGAAGGAGATGGGGAAGAGGAAGGTGGGGAAGTACCTGACCATTTAGATCTAGTCACTAAACACGGCTAAAGCCATTTGGAGAAACGTTTCAATTCTGAATGGTGGTCTTACACCAAGGCGATACTGGGAGTATCTTCTACTCTGGAACGTGCCGCATATATAGTATTTATTATTTTAATTAATCAATTGTGAAATAACACAAATCAATCAAATAAAATTTATTTGCGTACACAGGGTTCGAACCCGCGACCTTCGGAATGGGAGTCCAAAGCCTTACCACCCGGACTACGCCGGCCGGCATTGTAAAAAATATACCTACATCTGGTCAAAAAACAGAGAACCTGTGTTCGTTCTACCTCGGTCAACAAAACCGTTATAAATAACATTATTGTTTTCTAAGGCCCACAGAAATAAAAAAAACATTGCGGCTCCGACCGAATGTTTCAGTTTGTAGTATGTAGACCTCAGAACAGGTATAAAACTTATTGAGGACTATGGAAATGGAACAAAAATAAATACAAATAAACTTTTTCAAAGTAATATATTTTAAAAAGAGAATCGGAATGTGGCCTGAAACGGCTTTAGCCGTATTAGGTGACCGAATCTGTATAGCCAGGTATTTTCCCATATTCCTCTTCCTAGCATCCCATATTTGTTTTGACATAAAAAAAGATAGTGCTATGTATTTGTCTTTGAGAAAGGAATGAAGGAACCGCAAACAACGCATAACGCTGCTTGCGGTTGCTTCGTTCCTTTCGTTTCAATGTGTTTATAAATTACACTACTACAGCTACACTACTCGCGAAGTTGATCGAAGTTGACCGAATACGATAGTGTGGGCACGAACTTCGCTTCGCTTCGGGCAACTTCGCTTCGCTTCGCCCGACTTCCGATTGTTGTCGGTAAATGCGCCCGAGTCAAAGGACTCGAAGCGTCACGGCATAAATAAACCAATCACTGACTGGTTGGACTGGTATTGTGGACCTCGAAGGAGATGACGGGTGTATGATGATGTATATATATATATATATTTATATTTTATTTTTTTAGAACATTTAAACATTAAATTATATGTTAAAATATATAATGTTACATTACATATTATAATATATAATACTTTATCTTGTCTTCAAATCTTGAACCACTATTATTTATTTTTATTTTATAATATTTTCATAAAATGAGAATTTGTACCCGCTAATCCGATGTCAGCGAGAGATTAGTTCAACAATATTTTATGTATTCAACTATACTGCTACAACTAAGTAAAATGCATAAAAAGTGCCAAAATGCCGTCGTGTGTAATGACTAATGAGAAATGGTTTGCTTTAACAATTTAATAATAAGGTAATATTTGTATATCGCAGTTTTGTGTTATTTCATTTCAAGTGCGCTTAAAACTATGACAAAATTAAAAATAATCCTACAGTGCTCCTTACAAAATATTGATAAAATAATGTTTAATAAAGAATATGCAGTATACGAGTATACAAGGTAATGAAAAGATAACAAAAATTAACAATAATAGTGCTGTTATAGCATAGAACAATATTAGTAGAAAGTAACGGTGCTATTATAGCACAAATAAGAATGTCGAAAAATCCTGGGATAAATTTAATACAATGTTATGGATGTTATGGATAATACAATGTTTAATAGATAATTTTTAAAATATATATTTTAACAATTATTTATTTAATTAAATGATAATTGTTAAAATATATATTTTAACAATTATCATATAATTTAATAAATAATAACTTAATAATATAATCGGTTTGAAAAATAAACAATAACCAAGACTCCGACCATGATAGCGCCATCTGTTGGGATATTTAAAAGAAGCTTTTAGTTCGATGTTCTACCGTGTTAAAATTTTCAAATAGGCAGGCGCCACTAGACGGCCTACTTTAAAAGTAATTTAAAAATCTAAGTTTTCTTTCTTAAATTATAGTATAAAAAATATTAAATTAACTTTAAAAAATGGAAAACTATAATACCAATAATTAATCGTTTAGTTTTGTTAAATAAACGTAACCAAAGTTTTAAAATCTGCATTTTAAAAACAAGAACAATTAGTGTTTATGAAAAAATTAAACTACGAACCTATTTTATTTATTTTTTAGTTTTTTTTTTCGTACGTTTAAAGAAAACCCCTTCAGGTATTTTTTGACGATATTAAGCCTTTAATAGTATTTTTTAAAACGCACGTATTACGGTCTGAAAAAGGTCATATTTTCGATTTGATTTTGATAATTACTAAGCCTATGTTAATTTAAAAAATGTATAAAAAAAATTTTACTTGTTGAAAACACTATCATTATCGATTTGTTTAATAATATTATCATTATTTTAAATTAATAAAAAACTACACTCGGCCTTAAGAGATTGCTGAAAAATGTTCAGCATCCGTGTTTTATATAGTGCTTACCTTCTTATTTCACGAAATGTGCGTAACTGTTACAGTTTAGCCGGAATTTGCAATTATTATAGATTTTCTGACCACGGATGCGGCGGATCACGGCTGGGGAGCCCTGATCGACGATGTACCTCTGTCGGGTTGTTGGACAGACAGTCAGAGGGGGGGAAATTGCAACATGTCAGCGCTATATTAGCGGCGGACACATGCCTGAACGGATGACGAGCCTCGTGCTGGCACAGTTGGTGGACGGGGTAGTCTCTCTCCCTGCAGCAGCTGGTACAGTTCCTTCGCTACCTAGGACTCTTGCAGCAGAGTCTCCATCTTCTGTCTTCGTCGAGCGTCACAGCGGTGCTGCCAAGGTTTGTTGTCTATGTGAGGATGTTGTGTCAGCGCTCTTTATTGGCAGCAGACACATGTCAGCGCTATATTGGCGGCAGACACATGCCTGAACAGATGACGAACCTCGTGCTGGCACAGTTGGTCTAAATAACAAATGTATATCCTTGGAAATAAATTGTACAGCGCCCTTGAGGTGATTTTTCACAAAAACGGCGCTATACAAATTATCCAATTATTATTATTATTATTTTATGTTCGGTAGTGCACCAGCTTCCCCTTTTCGTGACAGCGACCGCCTAAGTAACGTGCCCGTAAGCAGGTATATACTGTGTGTTATGTTTACACAATACACATTTATGCGCAAACTAAGACGGTAGAACTGTCGATGAATGTCACAATAATAATTTTCAGGTATTTTTCACAATTTTGAACTGTTTGTTTTAACGGTTTATTTAAATTGAATGTTACACAAAAAACAACTTGTGATTACGCCTGGCACTTTCTCCTAAAGATTTTTATAATTTTCACTTCACTTAGATATGTTTATCGCTTGGTAATTTGATTTTTTTTGTAACCGCTGAACACAAACATCCGCGTGGCTCAACGATTGACAACGGTATAGTTAATCTATTTGCTGATTCATTTAAAAGTGTTTACGACACAGATATTCGTGTCAATACGATTCCCGATATTTCAGTGGAAGAGGTATTAAATCTAAGCCAATGTTTCATCCAAAAAGAATCTATAGAAAAAGTCATAAAAGAATTAGATAGCAATAAATCTGCTGGACCGGATGGTATTCCTCCAATATTTTTCAAAACCTGTGTTAGTTGTCTGATATATCCTTAATATATCCTCTTTATAAACTCTTTAACAATTCTTTAAGTTCTGGTTCTTTTCCAGCTCAGTAGAAAAAGAGTTATTTAACCCCTATTCATAAAAAAGGAGATAAAAGCGATATATCAAACTATAGACCAATTTGTATAATGTCTGCTTTACCGAAAGTTTTAGAGAAATTAACTTAGTAGTATAGCGCCCTTCGTGGCAGCAGGACGCGTCCTAACGCGTCCTACAACCGCTTTGTATTTTTTTAGTATTTTCAAGGGAAATGAGGCAACATCCCTGTTGGCACCTAGCATCGTGCTACCTACCTTTATATCCTTTGTAAAATTATTGTGGCCTATCGACCTCTCCCCTCCTCTCCTCTCCTATGCCGACGTTAGTTGAGTAAAATTATTCGTCCTGTCAACATCGTTTGATTACGGAGCCCCCTTTATCGACCGTGTCGAAATCAAAGCCATCGTGAGCTCGCGCATGGTGAAATTTGTGAATTGTTGTGAACCAGCGCAAAGAAGAATTGAAAACCGTGGAAGAATAGAAAAGGGTAAGTCGGCATTCCGAACCTTTCAAATCCTATTGTTCCGCGTTGCGACGGTGCTATATCCGTCCCCAACATTGGTCATTCGAGCCTGATAATTTATATTAGATAATTGAAAAAATTGTGGTTAATTTAATTATTTCAAGGTTAAATTGTTCATAAAAGTTGATCTATGTGTAAAATTCCCGTCAGCCGTGCTGTTCGCGAAAATTGCCTGTAGGTAGTAAAAAATACTTAACTGGTGACAAATTTGTTAATATTTAAAATAAATTGTTGTATTCACTCGGCATTTTTGTGCAGATTAATTTCTCAATACAATGGCTCAGAAAAAAGTACTTTTGTTGCAATCCCGACGTGAGCGAATAGTATCTCGTATTCGTATTACGCAAGAGCTCATAGCGAGCACTTATGATGATTTTAAGAAAAAAGATACGTTTCTTGCTAGATGTGAAAAGTTAAAAGATTGGTTACAAGAATTTGAATCAGTTCAAAACGAGATTGAGGAACAATTACTGTCATTAGACAAGATTACAGAAATGTCAGAACTAGGAAACATTGCGAATAATGTTGATTCAATGTATTTCGAGATCATGCAAATGAAAAGCGTTATCACTAGTAATAATGAAAATTCAATTCCTAAAACGGCAAGTAATTCGGTGATTCGTGCACCACTGATAAAGCTGCCCACTTTTGATAGTAACATTAAAAGTTGGTGCTCATTTCATTCATTATTTAAAAGTCTTATACATGACAGAAATGCATATACTAATGTAGAAAAATACCATTACCGGCACTGGCACTTATACAATCATTGCCTCTTATCGAAGAGAATTATGACATTGCCTGGAATATTCTGGTAAATCAATACCAAAATTCTAGAATTCTTTTCACGCATTATGTTGATGAAATTCTTAATTTCAAAATATTACAAAACGAGTCTGCGTCAGGTATAGCGCGGTTACTCAGTACGTTTCAAGAGAATTGCGCCGCTATAAAGGCGATGAAGATAGAAAATATCTTTGATAAATTTGTTGGTCATATTATGATACGATCGATGGATCTGACAACTAAACGTCAATTTGAATCCAAATTGCCCGGTGAAGAGATTCCAGGGTTGGATTCAATTTTCGAGCTTCTGAAAAATCAAACGCGTATTTTAGAAATGTTATCTCCACATACTACAAAAGAGAAAAAAGGTTCGTTAAAAACGTTGTTATCTGCCAATAAGAATGATAATAACCTTCATTGTCCATTATGTAAAGGTGCACATTTTCTTTACAAATGTGCATCTTTTACATCTTTAAGTCCCCATCAAAGGAGGGACAAAATTAAAACTTTGAACCGTTTTTGTTTTTTTTTTTTGGGGTGTTATGCCGTGTTACGCTAACTCCTTCTTTAGCCGACGTTTCGGACAGCGTTGCAGTGTCCATCATCAGGGCAGATCCGGTAGATCCGAAGATGTGACATCTTCGGATCTACCGGATCTGCCCTGATGATGGACACTGCAACGCTGTCCGAAACGTCGGCTAAAGAAGGAGTTAGCGTAACACGGCATAACACCCCAAAAACAAACAACAAAAATGCTTTTGGCCGTGAGAATCTAAAAACTTACCTTTGAACCGTTGTTTCAATTGTTTGAAACAACACCATGTAAAAGATTGTGTATCAAAATTCGCATGCCAGGTTTGTAATAAAAAACACCATTCAATGTTGCACATTGCCGCTGAACCATCGGGCGAAAATGAATTTAATAATTCAAGTGCAACCCTGGCCGCAACAACGATTCCGAGCGTTTCTACCGTTTTGTTAGGAACTGTACAACTTGAGGTCCGAAATCAATATAATGATTATATACCTATCCGCGCCGTCGTAGATTGTGGGAGTCAAGTCTCTCTGATTACGGAAAGATGTGCTCAGCTTTTGGGTTTGTCAATTAAAAAACATCGTATTTCACTGAACGGTTTAGGAAATTCTAGTATAAATTCTTGTCATGGAAAAACAAAATGTTTTATAAAACCTCGAAATAAAAAAGGGCCTATCCTTCAATGTCAAACTGTCGTGATTACAGAAATCACTTCTAATCATCCGTCATATGATTTACCATCGAGTGGAACGTCACAATTTAAAAATTTAAAATTAGCTGATGAATCATATTACATGTCGGGCAAAATAGACCTTTTGTTAGGAGCTGACGTATACTTGGATATATTTAATAGTGGCCATGAAATAATTCACGGCTCTCCATGTGCTGTAAACAGTGTATTAGGTTACATTGTAATGGGGAAGATGGAAAACTCGTCATTTCAAACGCTTTCGTCTTTATTTGTTGAAACAAATTCGTTAAGCAATACTCTTAGAAAATTTTGGGAAATTGAAGAAACACCTTCAATTGTGACGAGTAATCCGGACGACGAATTAGCCGAAACAATCTACGCTTCGAATCACTATCGAGAATGTGATGGTAGATATGTTGTACCATTATTAACAAAATCTGAAATTATGCCTTCTCAAAATTCCTTAAAACTTGCGGAATCGCGATTGAACAAACTAGAAATTCGTTTTAAAAGGGATCCCATGTTAGCAATTAATTACGGAAATTTTATACAAGAATATGAGGGTCTGGGACACATGACACGGGTACCTCGGAATTTAGATGCATTCTATTTACCTCATCATTGTGTTTTGAATCCTGACAGTAAAACTACAAAACTACGTGTGGTTTTTGATGGGTCGGCAAAAACCCAACCAAATAACTTATCTCTAAATGACTTATTATTGAACGGTCCAAAATTGCAAACTGAAATTCCACGTATGATTTAAAATTTTCGTTTTCATAAGTATGTATTTACAGCTGATATTTGTAAGATGTATAGGCAAATATTAATTATTCCATCTCAGCGTAAATTCCAAAATATTTTGTGGAGAGAATCTCAGAATGAACCGGTTATTGATTTCGAGTTACAAACTGTAACGTACGGGTTGTCTAGTTCACCATTCTTGGCCATTCGTACCCTTCGCCAGCTAGCACAAGATGAAGGATCAAAGTATCCTGACGCTGCCAAGGTTCTATGCGATGATTTTTATGTAGATTTTTTTTTTTTTTTTTTACAGTAATACCGCACAAGAGTCCCAACTGCTCCCGTCTGGAGCCAGTGAGACTATGGCATCCCCAATTGGGGTATGTTATGAGGCTGAGGGTATTGGGGAGGGGAGGGAGATGGGGAAGAGGAAGGTGGGGAATTACCTGGCTATTCAGATCTGGTCACCAAACACGGCTAAAGCCATTTCAAGCAACGTTTCAATTCTGAATGGTGGTCTTACACCAGGGCGATACTGAGAGTATCTTCCACTCTGGAACGTGCCGCAAATATACTATATATTATTTTAAATTAATTAATTGTGAAAAAAACACAAAACGATGGAATAAAAGATATCATGAATAGCGATACTAAAAACACGATTAAACTAATAAAAATGTTTAAGCCAAAAAACCAAAATGGACTCACTAATTATATATTTGAAACCAGCGGAGCAGTAAGGTCTTACCTCATGGAAAAGGAAAAAATTAACATTGGTTTTAGCAGAGTACGAGTGGAAGATGCCAGCCCCTTGACGCAATGCTACCATTGTCTCAAATTTGGTCACACTGCATTAAAATGTTTTAATAAGGACAAACGTGCGACGTGTTTACATTGCGCAAAAGATCACGAATGGAAGGAATGCCCTAACAAAAACACTGAAGAAAAATGTAGTAACTGTGCACATCAGAACACCTTATTCAAGATGACCCTAAATACCAATCACAAAGCTAATAATACTAATTGTTCTTACTACAAAAAGATGATGCATATCGCTCAAAGTCGTATAGACTATGATTAGGTATGTATTATAATTCTAAAAAACAATTACAATGCTAATCACAATTTTTTCATTTTTTAACTTCATATTATCACTTTCATTTATGCATCGTAATGTATATAATTTATTGAGACATAAATATTTCATATCCTTGCCGAAAATTTTTGCCATTTATGTTACAATGCATTATCCCATTGCCACAGTGTTAAACGCTAGTATACTGAAATCTATGATTATATTGATGTTCGCGCACTCTTCGTGTATTCGTATGTGTAGAAAAAGTTCAATATGTAATTATTGTTGCCAATTAGTAAACCTACCTTGTTCTGTACAAAACTATAATCTAACCTGGAACATATCGGAAATACTTACTGCTATATTGTTATGTATCTATCGTATTTATATTTATAAATCCCAATACATGTTTATATATTATTGCTGCCAATTAAAATATTATTCTATATGGGTGACTTGAACTGTGATTTTGATTCAGCAGAAATAGATTATGAACGCACGTCAATTTTTGAAAACTGGGCTACAAAAAAACATGTGTTAGGAAATAATAAAATAACTGCCCTCAACTTAAATATACGATCTTTATCTAAATATTGGGACACTTTACTATTAATTGTTTCTAGCTCTTTGAGAAACATCGACTTAATTTCGCTATGCGAAACGTCTATTAATGAAAATAATATAAATCTTTATAAATTACCTGGATTTAATTCGTACCATTTTTGTCGAACAAAAAGATCGGGTGGCGGTATTATTGTGTACGTGAAAGATCACCTTACATTTGAAAAAATAAATATTATGACTAATAATTTTGAATGCGTTTACGGAACCATTTCAGTAAACAAACATATTCGCTTACATCTTTTAGCAATATATAGACCGCCTAATACAAAAAAAAAATTATTTCTTGATGAGCTGGAGACAATATTGGGAAATATTGATATAAAAGAATCCGTATTGGTTCTAGGTGATACGAATATTAACTTATTAAATGTACACGAACCCATAACTATGCAATATGAAAACCTCATGTCTCATTTTGGAATGACCAGATGTATAAATGATGTGACTAGAGAAGCGATATTGACTAACTATGTAACGGCTTCATGTTTAGACCATATCTATGTAAGAGTGAAGGAGACGACCGAAATCAGTTCATGCGTATGCGATTCAATAATAGCTGACCACTACCTAACTGCAGCTAGTATTAACTTCTGTTACTATGATAAATGTACCGTCGACAAATCGCACCAAGAGTATTACACTGCACTATCGGACAAAAGGATTGATTTATTGATCGAAATCACCGATTGGAATGCAATGTTAAAATTGTCTGAACCAAACATTATTTATGCAGAATTAAAATCGATTTTTAAAAATATTTATGAAAAAAGTACCTTTACAAAATTAAAAACAAAAAAATTTCGAAATAACCAAAAAACTTGGATGAATGACAGTCTCGCTGAAAGTATTCTAATACGAGATGCCATGTGGAAAAAGTGGAAAAACACGCCTAATAATAAAAAATATGAAATCTCTTTCAAAAAATATAGAAATAAACTTAATAAACAAATATTAAACACAAAAAAGGCATACTATAATAACAAATTTAATCACTGTTTCAAGAACATTAAAAAAACATGGAATGAAATTAATACAATTTTGGGTAGGAAAAATAAATCTGGTTGCGATGAAGTCTTATCTAAATATTTCCTAAAGTCACAATCTTCTGATGCAGTGGCAGAAAATTTTGCTAACTTTTTTGATGAAGGAGTTAATAAGTTGTTACATGAATGTGATTTCCGAGCGTCTAATCACTTGCAAGAATCCCTACCGCATTCAATGTACTTACCTAGAGCTAATGCTAAGCAAATTGAATATATTATCGGAGGTATGAAAAATTCAAAGTCACCGGGCATAGATCTAATTCGTATGTTTGATTTAAAAAAAATGGGTGTGTCAAGCCTACGCAAGACAGAAGTGAAACTTCTAGTATTCTTCTCTCTCTCTCTTTTCATTTCATTCTCTCTTTTTTTCTGTCTATTGACATATTTATAAGTAGCATGTGATAAAAAAAATTAAAAGTTATAAAAAAAGAAAAAAAAATTAGTTAAAGCGGGGATCGAACCTCGGTTCTTCACGACCACAGTCGTGCGCTCTGCCTGTAGACAGCGAAGATGAGTTAGGAGAGTGAGTTAAACTAGGTATATAATATTTACACCTTGCTAATGTTTTCAGTATTATTAGGGCTTTTTTATACTAATTTTCATATATTTATTGGCAGGTAGAGTAGAAATTAATATTGTTTAGCGTTTGCCAACGACCATACCATGTTGAACACACCGGTTCTCGTCCGATCACCGAAGTTAAGCAACATTGGGCGCGGTCAGTACTTGGATGGGTGACCGCTTGGGAACACCGCGTGCCGTTGGCCTATTTTTTATTTTAATTTCATGTTTTTTTTATTTTTTTATCATTACTATAATTAATAATATCATAAAATTCTTTAACTTTTCAAGTATGCTACAGGCCTAAAATATTACTTAGTGGATTGATATTATGGTCAACCATTGAAAAAAAAAATTCCTACAAACTTATTAATGTAATTACGATCTTTTTCAAGCGCGTATGTAATGATTATTTTTATCAACCTCGCACACACCTTGCTAATTTTTTCAATATTATTAGGGCTTTTTTATACTAATTTTCATATATTTATTGGCAGGTAGAATAGAAATTAATATTGTTTAACTTTTGCCAACGACCATACCATTTTGAACACACCGGTTCTCGTCCGATCACCGAAGTTAAGCAACATTGGGCGCGGTCAGTACTTGGATGGGTGACCGCTTGGGAACACCGCGTGCCGTTGGCCCATTTTTTATTTTAATTTTATGTTTTTTTTCATTTTTTTATCGTTAACATCATAAAAAATTTTATATCATTCTTTAACTTTTCAATTATGCTACAGGCCTAAAATATTACTTAGTGGATTGATATTATGGTCAACCATTAAAAAAAAAAATTCCTTAAAAACAAAAAAATAATATTCCATGGCCGAGAATCGAACTCGGATCAACTGCTTCGAAAGCAACTATGCTGACCATTACACCACCAACGCCAGTTGTCGAGATGAGCTAAGAAGCATTTATATTTTACTTCAAAACTTTTACTACATCAAATGAACTTTAATCGGTCCCGCATTTTCGTTTCGGTCATGAGTTGGTTTTACTCCTCGAAATTGCATGACGCGCGTAAAGAAGTTTCACTTCAAAAACATGTCAAATTACTTAGCCCTGTTATTGCTCACTTTATCAACAGAATAATCGATACCAGCCTCATCCCCGATGAATTAAAAAATAGCATTGTAAGACCTATTTTCAAAAATGGAGATCACTCCGAAATTAACAATTACAGGCCAATTTCTATTCTCCCGGCACTAGAAAAAATTTTAGAAAAATATATTTCGATAAATTTAGATAAATATTTGAATAATTTGAATATTATAGATGAATGCCAGTACGGGTTCCAGAAAAAAAAAAGTTGTGATAAATTGCTGGAAAAATTTTCTGATTTTATAAATTCTCAACTTAATTCTAAAAAACATGTACTGGTGCTTTTTATTGACTACTCAAAAGCTTTTGACACTCTCAGCCATATACAATTAATTAAGGTTCTTGAAAACATTGGAATCCGGGGTAAACTCCTCTCATTCTTTAAAAACTACTTAACTAATAGAAAAATGAACGTAAAGATTTTAAATGATATGAGTAAAGGAAGACATATTAAATCAGGAGTACCGCAAGGATCAATTTTAGGTCCAAAATTGTACATTATATATGTTATTGTTATGTCAAAACTCTTTAAAAAGGCCTTTAGATTCATTTTTGCTGACGATACTGCACTTGTAGTATCCAATGAAAATCCTATCATAGCTATTCAACAATTGCAAAGTGACTTTAACGAGCTACTTAAATGGGCTCATGATGTTGGTTTAATTATTAATGTTAAAAAAACAAAATGTATGTATGTAAAATCACCAAGCCTGGGAATATGGAATATACCCAAAATAATTGCTCATAACTCTGAATGTATTCATAGAAAAATTGAAAATATTTGCCACTGTGAAACAATTGACTTTACTAACGAATATACTTATCTGGGACTAATAGTAGACAATAAATTTAAATGGAATAAACAAGTGGCTAAAATCTGTAACCAGCTCCGATCTTTTGCAAGTAATTTTTATAAACTGAAATTTGTTTTGCCTCATTGTACTCTTAAAATAATTTATTTTTCTATGGTCGAATCCATACTCAGATATGGCATACGAACTTGGGGGCACTCAAGCAATATTTATATTAAATATATACAAAACTTACAAATTGCTATAATAAAAAAAATTGTACCACCGAATATCTACAGACAAAGAAGTAATCTAAAACTACTGTATGGTTCTGAGGGCCTACTTCCAATAAAGGGTCTTCTTTGGTACATTATTATAATGGATAATGAGGGAGATAGCAAATATAAAAAGCAACCGGTGCATAATCACACAACAAGATTCACTGAAAATAAGGGCCTCATTATTCCAAGAGTAACAAATAAGTATGGAAGCCGAACGCTTAAATATTTAATACCAGAGATTTTCAATAAATTTAATAATTATTTTAAACCTCAGAATAATGAGAGACCCTGCCCCAAAAACACTAAGCGTTGGCTAATAAGCGACGAATCAATGTATCTCTGAACATTATTATTGATGTATTCCTGAACATCTCAACGTACCTGCCTAAATAATTTGTATATAGGTAGGTACTTTGATATATATTATTTTGTGATATTGTTTATTGTATAATTTTGTGTCATACATGTATTAAAAATTAAAAATGTTTTATATATATTATTTGTAGAACCTACAGACAAGCCGTCATGTGTGACAGCTTTGTGGGACTGCATATACCTGTATCTTTAAAAATTTATAATAAAAAAAAAAAAAAAAAAAAAAAAAAAAAAAAAAAAAAAAAAAAATCAAATAAAATTTATTTGCGCACGCCGGGTTCGAACCCGCGACCTTCGGATCTGTAGTCAAAAGCGTATACCACTAGACCAGTGTTCCGCAAACTTTTAATGTTCACGGTACACCTAACTAATCAAGAAATTTTAACGGTACACCAAAGAAAAAAAAAACAAGGTAAATTTTGGATAGGATTGGCTAGGCTTATTAAGTTATTACGAATAACGGTGAATTTTGAGGTTAAACTACGAAAGCTGCATGTCATCATAATTTTAAAAAAACATCCCAGGTTTTGAATGGTTTGTTTGGCAAAGCAGGGTTTGTGTAATTATGATTGATATTTATCACAATATAACAGTGAAAGAATGACCGCGAACTTTCACCGAATCGGTTCGAGAAGTGAATTTTAATTTTACGCAATTGATAATTAAAATGCATCTTTTTCCACCAAGCCAAAAAGTTTCCTTTTATAGTAATTACGGCATATCCAAAGTTTTTTTCTAAAAATTATTCGTAATAAGCGTGGCCACTCCGAACCAAAATTTACCAAAAACAATATTTTATTAATATTCATTGTTAAAATCAATATAACATGAAAAGATGTTTAATGCGAAATGTGAGCCTGTTTAACTGAACACAGACGATCAAAATTTGGAACAATCGTTGATAACGCTGCTCGCATCTCTTCGTCGATCGTCCTCAGGCGTTCTCTTTTTTTTGACTTTATCGTTGTGAGAGTTGAAAACCCCAATTCGCATAAATAGGTCGTGGCAAATGGTAATAGAATTGCAATAGCTCGCTTTGACAGCAGTGGATACTCATTTTTGACATGGAGCCAAAAATGTGCTAACTCTGTTTCAGAAAATTTTAATTTTTGTGTCCGATCAGTTTTAAGCTCCATGAATTCTTCCTGCTCGTTTATTGGTAAATGTCCAAGGGAAATGCTTTTTGAAAATGGATTTCTTACCCAGTCCATAGGTTGCAGGTCACCCTTAGGAAAATAGGAGTTCATTTTTTCTGCTAACAGCTCCAAGTGTTTCACTATCAAAGCCTGCACTTTTTTTTCTGAATTGGCAGCCATGACATTTGGAAACATTTTGTTACTACCATTGGTAGCGTGGCTGATCCATAGCACCAACTTAGCGCGAAAGCTTTCAATCTTGTCAAAAGACTTCACTAGAAATAAAATTAAGTTTGACCATAATTATCATATAGCTGGCCAACTACTCAAAAAAGTTACACAAATTCGTGATCTAGGTGTTATACTTGACAGTAAACTTACATTTGAGGCTCATATTGATATGATTGTTAAGAAAGCCCTTAGAATGCTAGGATTCTTATTCCGTATTGGAAAAGAATTTAATAATATCATAACACTTAAAATATTGTATTTTTCTTATGTTCGCAGTCATCTTGAATTCGCTTCTCCCATATGGAATCCTCAATATAATATTTACATAAATCGCATTGAAGCCATCCAAAGAAAATTTGTCCATCATTTAAATTTCAAACTAAATTCAAACCTTGACGTAAACAGCTCGATGGACCTTTATGGACTTAAGCCATTAAAAACTAGAAGAGACTCCGCAGATATAATATATCTCCATAAAATTATCAATGGCTTTATTGATTGTTCTCCCCTTCTGTCTGAAATTAATTTTAGAGTTCCGAGCGTTAGAACTAGAGAAAAATCACTTTTTCATCTCCATAAATGTTCTACTAATATAAGACAAAATGCGTTTATATTCAGAGCCTGTAGTATATTTAATAAGAATTTTAATGATATGGACATATTCTCAAGTAATTTAGGAACCTTTAAAAGATATGTAATAACTAACATTAAATAATTTTAAATATTCTACTTGAAGTTATCATGTTATTGCTTTGAATCCTTTCCAGTTACTTACCTTCCAATTTATACTCATGTGTTCAATTTAGTTGTAGGTATACATTTATTATATTGTTATTATTGCTATTGTGTAGTGTTATTGATTGCTGCTGTGTTGAAATTTTACAATACATTTTGTTTTGAATTTTAGTTGGTTATTAGTATATCAGTTAAATTTAAATTTTTGAAATTTAGCTGGTTATTAGTATATTATTTGTGTTCCTAGATCTGTTATTATTTTTTATTTATTATTTACAATTTTGTATTTTTTGTAAATTTCTCAGGCCACGGGTACAGAACCCTTAGTTTCTTGTTTTAATATTTTTTATTATTATTATAATTTTAAGTGAAAATCTGTTATTGGATTTTATCTTTATTATTTAGTTTATTCTTATATATGTAAATAATCTGTTGATTTTCCCAAATAAATAAAAAAAAAAAAAAAAATAAAAAATAAAGACGTTAAAATGTTACAATTTCTTCCTTTATTTTTTTTGTTCAGCTCATTTAATTGAGCGAATATGTCCGCCAGATATGCAAGTTTTGCTACCCATTCTTCTTTTTTAAATTTTATGTTGAAATATTTTAAAATCTTTTTTAATGTAATGTTGTCACGCGCATGCACCCCGATAGCTCGTGCGCAATCACGTGAAAATGTAGCAATAGCACCCCACTTATGTAGTGTAGCACACGTGTTAATGTAGCGTATCGGCGTAACACACGGCCACTTCGCAGCGATCGAGTCCCACCCACGCCACCTCCGGCCGCCGCGCCGCACAGAAAAGTAAAGACCGATTTACAGAGCACTTTGTGAGAAGTGACGCGGGACTCGTGGCACACTTACAAATGGCCACGGCACACCAGTGTGCCGCGGAGCACACTTTGCGGAACACTGCACTAGACCACGCCGGCCGTCAAAAAGATGATTTGGTAACAGGGACAGAAACGATTAGCACAGCCCTCAGACTAAAACAAGATATCATTGGATTGTTAAATCTTGGGAAATTAGAACTTAGTAAATGGCAATCTAATACACCGTCACTTTTGGATCACGTTTCGCAAGAGCACGAGCAAGATGGTCATTCTTTTGATAACGCCGGAACTGATCAAATTGTTAAAATATTAGGCATTCAGTGTCCAACGACTGATAATTTTACCTACAAGGTCGATCTACCTTCAAATAAGATATGCACAAAAAGAACAATTTTATCAACGGTAGCTCGTTTATTCGACCCACTTGGGATCATCACCCCAGTGACATTTTTCGCAAAATGTCTATTACAGGAACTATGGAAGTTAGGTGTCGATTGGGACGATCGTGATGTTCCACCACATATTCATAACACGTGGAGTAAATTTGTAAGTCAACTTTCATTACTTCGAACATTGAATAGTCCTAAATATTACAACACGGTGATGACAAGTCATCTTTTCCTCGTAGGGTTCTGTGACGCTTCACAATTGGGTTATTCTGCAGTGGTATATTTATTAGAGCGTAATAGCAATACCACTCACATCTTAATGGGAAAATCGAAGGTCGCTCCTTTGAAAACCCTGTCAATTCCACGACTAGAATTATGTGGGGCCGTTCTTCTCACGAAACTTGTAAAGTATATTATGTCATCTGTAAAGTTTGCCGAACAAATAAAAAACGTTTTTCTATTTACAGATTCGACTATTGTAATAGCGTGGCTAAAAACGCCGCCATATTTATTGAAAACATTTGTCGCTAATAGGGTTGTAGAAATACTGGAAAATACACCAAATGCTGTTTGGAAGCATGTTGTCTCGGAGGAAAATTTTGCCGATTCTGGTTCAAGAGGGCTTTTCCCAGCAGACATTATATCACACCCTTTGTGGTTTACGGGACCAAAATGGCTTCACCAACCAATAGCACTCTGGCCTTGTTCAGCTGTGTACAATCAATCTGACGGAGAAATACTAGAACTCAAAACATGCAACCTTAAAACGTTTGTATCATCTCAAATAGTACCTAATTCGATTATTAGTAAATATTCTTCATTTTATAAATTGCAACGCGTCGTCGCTTGGATAATGCGTTTCGTAAATAATTGTCAGAAACGTCCTGGTAGTGGAAATTCAAACTCGACTTATCTAAGTTCTCGCGAATTAAATGATTCGCTTATGAAAATCGTACGCATTGAACAGAAAACGTATTTTTCTGTTGATATACGTAATATGCAAAATGGCAGTCTATGTTCAACGCAAATTCAAAACTTGAAACCGTTTCTTGATAGCCACGGTATTATCAGGGTGGGCGGTCGACTCAAGTATTCAAATTTGTCATATGAAAGTAAATTTCCGATCTTACTTCCGAAAATCTGTCATTTAGCTTATTTAATTATAGATTATTATCATAAACAATATCTTCATGTTGGGCCACGAAGCCTTCAATTCACTATTCAGCGTAAACTTTGGATAGTGGCTGCACGGAACAAAATTCGCTCACAACTGTCGAAATGCATTGTCTGCTATAAAATGAAATCTTCGGTGCTACCTCCCCTAATGGGTGATTTACCTCCCTCTCGAGTGCAACAAAGCCGTGCTTTTTCTCGAGTTGGTGTAGATTTCGGAGGACCTTTCACCTTGAAAGTTCACAAACGTAGGGGAGCAAAAACGTCAAAGGGTTATTTATGTCTATTTGTATGTATGGCGACGAAAGCAGTTCATTTAGAGATCGTGTCTGATTTATCTTCTGAAGCATTTATTGCAGCCCTTAGCCGGTTTACAGATCGTCGAGGGTTATGTTCTGAAATCATAAGCGATAACGGAACCAATTTCGTCGGTGCAAATCGGTACCTACTCGGTATAAATAAATTCTTGGCATCACAGCGTGATGTTATATCTAATCATCTAATTCAGAGCGGCATTATTTGGTCTTTTAACCCTCCAGCGAGTCTATTTGAGGCAGGGATAAAATCTGTAAAATACCATTTAAAACGGGTGATAGGTGAGACCGTTCTAACTTATGAAGAATTTGCGACAGTTCTCACTAGAATTGAGGCCATCCTCAACTCCCGCCCTTTGTGTTCAATGAGCTCAGACCCCGAGGATGTGAATGGACTTACCCCGGGCCACTTTTTAATCGGTGGATTCCTACTAGGTTTGCCTGAATATGACTTTCTTGACACCACGTCTAATCGTTTAAGTAGGTGGCAACATCTCCAAAAGATGTCTGGTATGGTTTGGATTTCTGGAAACGTTGGCATTTAGAATATTTAAATACGCTTCAACAACGATCAAAGTGGTGCAAAATTAATCCAAACATTAAATTAGGTCAATTAGTGTTAATAAAGGACGATCGTCTTCCACCGATGAAGTGGGTATTAGGACGAATTATCCACGTTCATCCCGGTAAGGATGGAATAGTTAGGGTAGCTACTGTTAAAACTCAATCTGGTTCGTTGGTTCGACCAGTGATAAAGCTTTGCCCGTTACCGGAAGAATAAAATTATTATAAGTGATAATTCTTAAGATATACATCTAAAATAGAATACGTTTTCATTTTCCAGTTTTGTTGTATTTTATTTTTATTTTATTTACCATTGGGATCTATATATATATATATTTTGTTGTTGTTGTGATGTCTTTAGTCTAATTCTCGTTTTGTTTCTTACTCAGATTCTAGACCAAAGGAGTTATTAGCAATTTTAAATATTTTTCAAAACCAAAATTTTTGTTATGGTCCAGGAACCATTATTCGAAAAGTGATACTTAATTTAGTAAAAGTTATTTTTTTTTAATTGTTTTCTGCGAGGCATTACGGATACAACTTGAATGAACAATTTACCTATGTATATATTTAAATTTATCTTTTATTAAATTTTGTATCATAATTATTAATTCGTTCAAATTAGGTGGGCGGAAATGTTGGCACCTAGCATCGTGCTACCTACCTTTATATCCTTTGTAAAATTATTGTGGCTTATCGACCTCTCCCCTCCTCTCCTCTCCTATTCCGACGTTAGTTGAGTAAAATTATTCGTCCTGTCAACATCGTTTGATTACGGAGCCCCCTTTATCGACCGTGTCGAAATCAAAGCCATCGTGAGCTTGCGCATGGTGAAATTTGTGAATTTTTGTGAACCAGCGCAAAGAAGAATTGAAAACCGTGGAAGAATAGAAAAGGGTAAGTCGGCATTCCGAACCTTTCAAATCCTATTGTTCCGCGTTGCGACGGTGCTATATCCGTCCCCAACAATCCCTTTGAAATTATTTGTAAAATCAATCAATCAACATTTGAACTTAAATAAAAATAAACTTTATAATTATTAGAACTTTGTAATATGTGATTTGAGTGCAGTGTTTTAAATGTGAATAATCGGACATTTGCTCAAAAATATTGGACATTCGAAACGAACGGCGATCGGTAAATGCACTCCAGATGTTTTCAACGTGATTCTCGGAAACTGGGGAAGTTTGGACCGTGGCAAGTTTTTTTTTCTAAGCCCACGGTAATTTGTTAACTGTCGATTTTTATTGCGGCCAGAATGCACCACTTCAACAATTACCAGGAACAGGATTACATGGAGATAAATGATGGACTTGCCCAACGTCACAGCGGTGCTGCCAGGGTCTCTTATCCATGTGAGGTGTCAGCGCTTTATTATTAGCAGCAGATACATACCTGGACGCTGTAGTCGGACGCGGTGGACTCTCTTGCTGCAGCAGCTGGTCCAGTTCCTTCACCATCTAGGATTCTTGCTGCAGAGTCTCCATCTTTTATCTTCGTAGAATGTCACAGCGGTGCTGCCAAGGCCTGGTATCTTTGAGAGGATAGTGTGTCAGCGCTTTATTATTAGCAGACACATGCCTGGACGGATGACGAACCTCGTGCTGGCACTGTTGGTGGACGCGGTGGACTCTTTTGCTGCAGCAGCTGGCCCAGTTTCTTCACCACCTAGGATTCTTGCTGCAGAGTCTCCATCTTCTATCTTCGTGTCACCTGTTCCTAAACTTAATTTTACTTAACTTAACTTCACTCTATTTTTGTAATATTTATATTTTTTTGTAATACCTGCATCAACTGTAAAGCGCCCCTGAGGTGATATCTCACAAAAGCGGCGCTATACAAATTATCCAATAAATAAATAAATAAATCACTGCCCTTCTCCAATCTAAAGGCGTGTAACCTTCCTTTAAACATTGGTTCAAAAGATTGCACAATAGGGTGGATCGATTTTTTGTTTTTATGTTTTTCTTAGCAGCGGGGTGTGGAATGGATGCTCTATGGGGATACCTTTAAAAGTCATTATGACAGCATTAAGATATTTCGAGTGCAAGTACTGCCCCAAGTCAATTCAAATTTAAAAAAATAGCGTGAAACTAGAAAAAGAAGGGTTTAATTTTGCTTAATAAAAGTAGTTAAAATATTTAAAAAAAATAACTTTTCACTTACTAATAATATTATCTACTAATCAAGAAACAATAAAAGTACCATTGCTACACAAAAAATCACAAACACTGTTAAAAAAATATAGTCAAAAATCATAAAAGTTATTGTATTTTATAGTCCTTCTTCGAATTCAATACTGGCATTATACGACAAGATTCTAGCTTGTTTTGTATCCACCCTTCACGTCTTTCAGGGCCGCAAACAGCAGAGCATGATGCCGTTACCACTTTGATGCATCTTTCCGTGGCTTGCGTGTGACAGGGCATCAATCGGAACTTACACAAAATGTTAGATTCGATAATTTCGTGGTCTGCAATGGCATCAATTATTGCCTCGCTAGATATCAGTTTTGTTAGAGGTGCTTCTGAATGTTTTTCCCAGTAGATCAAGTCAATATAGCCTTCTGCGTTGAAATTAAAAGAAGGTAGCTTAAATACTCTTATTGGAGAGAACCCCAACGTAAGTTGTCGGATACTTAGAATCCATCTGAGAGCCAACTCTCTAATCTGTCTTCGTTCGTCGTTTAACATAATAATAAGTATATTTTCGCTTGGCCAAAATACCCGTTGCGTTGAATTACGGGATCTACCACCTTTCTCAAATGCTCTGGAAGGGAACGAGACAATTTTATGGTTTCGTGGAGGTGTCTCGCCTTTTGAAGTCTGCTCTTGGTTGTCTTGAAGGTTGTGTTTTTATTTTAAACCTCATCGGAGCATACACTCTTAGCACAAATTCAGTCAATATCACCTGATTTCTGTCGGATTCTTGGTTGATGTGTAAAGTCGGAGAATAGTATTGGCTGTTGTTAACCAACGCGAATGACAGATTTTACCCGGGTTTCTTTTCGCTAAGTTTTCATTACATTGTCCTTCGGCGATTGCTCGGCACATTTCCAATAAATAAAGCTGGTTTGTGCTAAGGTCGTCACGGGATTTTGTAATTTCATAAGTAAGGTTCATAGGTAAATTGCATTCTATTGCTTGAAATTCTATCACAGGAAGATGTTCACAGTTCTTGAACAACTTTCCTAGTTGGCCACTAAAGCTTCTAGGACATGTTGTCAATCCATCAAGGTATTCGAAAAGATGTCTCAAACTTAACTTTTTAGCATGTAACTGACAAACCAACCACTGAAGTGGATGATGGAGCTTTCCTTCAATAAGTCGAATAATGCCAAACTTAGTTCCAGTATTAACTGCTGTTCCGTCACATCCGATAGCCACGAAGCACGCTAAATCAATGGATTTTGCCACAAAATATGCAAAAAATTTGTGAGCTATTGTTCTAGCATCACCGAACTTAACGCCTATGTGGCCAATGTATTGTGAGCCAGGTTCTTTCAAAAGACTGATATGTTCTTCTATCACAACTTTTCTGCTTCCATCCTTGGTCCTAGTTTTGGCAAGAGCACTATCTTATTACAATCGATCACGTTTGTTAGATTATCTGTTGTCACTAATCCAATAACTTGCAATGTAGCGCAGACGATGGCAGCACCTGCCCGATCAGAAATACTGTATCGATCCAATGTTCTGGATATAACAGATAGTCTACTGTCTGTTGGATTTATTACATAAGAAGAAGAAGTAGATGAAGCAAAGTATTGTTGGTCAGTTGGAAGATCAACGTTAGTAAAACTACTGCGAGATGTGGACGGTTGATCTAAAGATGCGCGGTGCGCGAGCCAGGCGCGAAAGTGGATTCAGCAATTTGTCAAATTTTCGCGGGAAAAAAAATATTATCAAATTTTTTTGGTATTATTATTTAAGGCGAGGCAATTTTTATTCATTATAAAATGTAAAATTTAAAAATAAAGTATTAATGATGACACAAAACTGTTTTAAAAAGGGACAATTTTTTTCCAGATTTTAAATAATTCAACTGCTTTGGGGCAGTACTTGTTATCAAAATTTTAAATTGATATTTTGTATGCTTAATTGTATGTACCTAGAGCATCTATTCCGCACCCCGCGAAAACCGATTTATAAAAATAAAAAAATTCCATACAATGGCGATCCACCCTATTGCACAACCATGTGAGAATTATACGGCTACCTCTTTTAAGATATTCGGCAGCAATATTGTCGAAACCGACAGCCTTACCATTCTTCATACACTTAATTGATCTTTCTATCTCATCTATGCTAATTTCGGTAACATTCATTCGATAACAAGTATAGCGCCCTTCGTGGCAGCAGGACGCGTCCTAACGCGTCCTACAACCGCTTTGTATTTTTTTAGTATTTTCAAGGGAAATGAGGCAACATCCCTTTGAAATTATTTGTAAAATCAATCAATCAACATTTGAACTTAAATAAAAATAAACTTTATAATTATTAGAACTTTATAATATGTGATTTGAGTGCAGTGTTTTAAAAGTGAATAATCGGACATTTGCTCAAATATTGGACATTCGAAACGAACGGCGATCGGTAAATGCACTCCAGATGTTTTCAACGTAATTCTCGGAAACTGGGGAAGTTTGGACCGTGGCAAGTTTTTTTTCTAAGCCCAGGGTAATTTATTAACTGTCGATTTTTATTGCGGGCAGAATGCACCACTTCAACAATTACCAGGAACAGGATTACATGGAGATAAATGATGGACTTGCCCAACGTCACAGCGGTGCTGCCAGGGTCTCTTATCCATGTGAGGTGTCAGCGCTTTATTATTAGCAGCAGATACATACCTGGACGCTGTTGGTGAACGCGGTGGACCCTTTCGCTGCAGCAGCTGGCCCAGTTTCTTCACCACCTAGGATTCTTGCTGCAGAGTCTCCATCTTCTATCTTCGTGTCACCTGTTCCTATACTTCATTTTACTTAACTTAACTTCACTCTATTATTGTAATATTTATATTTTTTTGTAATACCTTCATCAACTGTAAAGCGCCCCTGAGGTGATATCTCACAAAAGCGGCGCTATACAAATTATCCAATAAATAAATAAAAAATTCAGTCCATCATCATTCATATCTGATTCGCCGCTAGAA
Source organism: Hesperophylax consimilis (assembly GCF_061612785.1). Taxonomy (NCBI): domain Eukaryota; kingdom Metazoa; phylum Arthropoda; class Insecta; order Trichoptera; family Limnephilidae; genus Hesperophylax; species Hesperophylax consimilis. Next base: position 1,374,365 of record NW_028301263.1, on the reverse strand, counting down.
TCACTGTCACTCACTTCGCTTTCAAAGACTTCCTCGAAATACTTCATCCATCTCTCTTTTATTTTTTCCTCATTCGTCAACATTTTTCCATCTTTCGATTTTATCACTTTCATGCTTCCGGTTTCAGGGCCACACCGGGACTTTTTGACTTCCTTCCAAAACAACTTAATGTTTTCTTGGAAATGGTTTGTCATTTTCATTCCTTCTTCCTCTCCCAGGCGTTTCTTTCGTTCTTTCACTCCAACTCTTACTTTTTTCTTCCATTCCTTATATACTTCTTTCGCTCGATCCTTCTCTTCGCTGGAAGCACTGCCAGCCGCAATCAGACATAACCATGCTTTCTTCTTCTCTGAGACCAGTGCTTTAATCTCATCATCCCACCATGCATCACCTTTCTTCCTACCTTGCGTACTTATTCCACAAACCTCTCTAGCAGATTCACAAAGATTCACTTTTATGTGGTTCCATGTTTCGTCTATGCTAAGACCGTCAATTTTCTTCTCATTCAATCTCATCTCTGCACAATTCACATACTTACTTCTCTCATTATCGTTTTGTAGTTTTTCTATTTTGATTCTTGTTGGAGCTAGTACCTCAGTAATTCAGTTGATGGATGAAATAATTACTTGGTAAGAATCTGAAAGGATGAAACAGAATAGTTAATTACTAGTTAGTATTAACAGATGTTGAAAAGATGATGTTGAGAGAAGTTTTGTAGTTTTTCTATTTTGATTCTTGTTGGAGCTAGTACCTCAGTAATTCAGTTGATGGATGAAATAATTACTTGGTAAGAATCTGAAAGGATGAAACAGAATAGTTAATTACTAGTTAGTATTAACAGATGTTGAAAAGATGCTAAATGAATCATTATAAATTATAACCGAGTGATAGCTACCCAAATTTGGGTAACACTGCTGATGCCCTTGAGCGATAGCTACCCAAATTTGGGTAGCACTGCTGATGCCCTTGAGCGATAGATACCAAATTTGGGTAGCACTGCTGTTGCCCTTGAGCGATAGGTACCCAAATTTGGGTAGCACTGCTAATGCCCTTGAGCGATAGCTACCCAAATTTGGGTAGTACCGCTGACGCCCTTGAGCGATAGCTACCCAAATTTAGGTAGCTGTAGGCAGGATTTATATGAATTTATTTTGAGTTTCACACAATCACTTAACATGTTTGGTCGCTAGCTCCATTAAGTTTCGATCGAATACACTGATGTCGCTAATGTTCGTCTCATTGAATATTCTAGATAGTTTTATATAGGTACCGTGAAGTCTGTGTGTAGTTGCCATTTTAAATTGTTTTAAAACAATTGAATGAATAATTATATGTTAAAATTGCATTTTTTAATATGCGTGAAGACAGACATTTCTATTAAACTGTAGACACCATACAGAAATTTTAATGTTATTATATATAATTGCTGTTATGAAATGTAAAAGTGTATGTATTTGTGTATACATGTATGCATGTAGATGCATACATGTACATTATTCTTTACGTATAGTTTTGTGTTCATCAATGTTGTGTTTGTCTGTAATTAGTGATAGTATCAACCAAGTTTAATTAATGTAGTTGAATTTCGAGAGCTTTGATATGAATCACTGTTGACAAACCTAAGAAAAAAAAAAAAAAAAAAAAAAAAAAAAAGTTCAATATTGCCCCTTGAAGCCTAACACACTTCTGGCGGGAAGGGTAGTTCTACCTTTTACGCTGGTCCTACTTGAATGGCGGAAAAGGCATTGTTGTCTGATATTTTTATAAAAATATTTTAAACCATCTTCTTTGTAAGAGTCATAACTATATGTAGGTATATGTATTTAAAATTGTGAATTTCATCATCTTAAAATTCTTGCCTTTTGTGTGGAAGAATATTTTATGAAAAGGAAACTAGATTTAAATTCTTCGAACGGGTAATACATCCTTACTTCACCAGAAATGCAAAATTTATTATTTTTTATGATTTGTGCGAAAATGAAAAAAAAAGTAATGGAAAATAAAACCTAATTTTTTTACAAATAAAACATCACTAAATGGCTCTTTACTGACTTTAACTTCAGTTTTGGAGTCGTATTACAAAAGTTGGCTTTAATTTCAGAAAATATTTTTATAGTTAGCGGTGTAAAAAAAGTCATTCGAATCAAGTATTATTTTCAAAGACATCTCTTAAAAACATAATCTATTTTCTCGAATGGGACTCTTGTTTTCGCCTGTATGAAATGCGTTAATTAAGCAAGCGACTAAACATATTCCCCCTTACTAATAAAAGTGTTTTAAATTTTACACAACTCATAAACGAGTATATTTCATGTAAATCACCTACCCAAATTTAGGTAGCTATCGCTCAAGTTGATAAAGGAAAACAATAGTATGTATGAGAATTAATTAATTAATGAAAATTATGGAGAATATGATATATACATATTCATGATATGAAGATGGATTGATGGCTTATAATTAAGACGATGCACTACGTCGTGTAATATTTGAAATCGAGCCGCTATCAGTAACACCCCTTACGTAGATGGCGATAAGGTTTAAATTCCCGCTTAACACCATCCGCCTGTTTTGATTTATGCAAGAAAAAAACATGGCCAAAAAGTGTCTTTTTGATGTTCAGGCATAAATATTTTATTTTTTTCCGATCATTTTATAAATAACTTAATTTGCCACATTATGCAATAAAATCATAACCGAAAATGGGTTCGTAAGTAGGAGATTTTGAACTTTAAAGCAGTTTTCATAGACCTTATACATTATTTTTTTCTGGGCTTATAAAAAGACTCCATTATTTCAAAGGCGATGATGTATTCTACTTGCAGTATTTAATTAAAGCATCTGAAATATTTTTAGGCGATCAAATTTTCAAACCAAAAACACATGATTTTGCATTACTACGTAGTGCATCACCTTAAGAATATTTTTTTTTGAAAATGGATGATTTATAAAAAAAGAAATTAACCCCTCAAGCTAATTTGTTCGCTTTAACTCTTATAGGTCTCATAGAAATTGCTGTGTCTGTCTTACTGGCATGGTGAAAAATATGATCTATACGGTGTTAGAATTAGAAAACACAAAGCTTTTTATTCAAATCTAGAAGTGAACCACAGAAAAAAATAAATGTGCTACTTTATGAAACCAAAGTTTCCGACCGCAATTTTAGAAAAATTTATGAAACTTTGTTAATTTTTTTTATTATTTTTTTTTTATATGAAATGACAAAAAAGAGAGGTGACAATAAAGTTTATAGTACATTTGTCTAATAAAATGTGTGTGTTTTTCTTTTTTTCGTTATCAGCAATTTTAGTTACAAAAAATATAAGGTAAGCCATTTTTTTAAATTGTTTATGTTGGCATTTAAAACTTTGAAAGTGTATTTCATCAATTTTCAAATATAGTTTTTGGTTTAGGATACGTTTCCAAATTTTCTATTTATTTGGATTTTATTGCAAAGCGGAAATACTCTGACCTTCTGATTGAATATGCCAGAGGCCTGAGTGGTTAAGAATGTTGTGGAAATTAGTACTGGGCGTTGACGATAATTCCATCCAACGCCAACGTCGTTATCGTTGGCGATATTAACTGTTGATAATAACGCCGACGTTGACGCAACTATAATTGATTATTTCTAGTGATTTATTAACTCAGGTCTGTTTTTGGTGCTTAATTCTCCATACTCGATGAAACCTTATTCATCACATTTGTTATTATATTTTTTTAGATAATTTACTAATATCTACACATATTCAGATTATCATAAAGCAAAACGTTATAAAAATCACGGTCCAAGTATTTCGAATTTCAATGCTTATTCAGTTTAGTTATTTGTAAGAATATAATGTCCAGTTTTGAAAAATTAATAAGATTAGACGTTTTTTAAGAAAAATAAAGCCATGACTTACATTATTTGATAGGTTTACTCCAAGCTCAGTCTATTTAAGGTCCCACTTTTTTTTAGCACAGTTCAGACGTTTTTACACATCAAATTATGGTAAAATTTCGATCGCGCTGGCCTCGCTTATTATGAATATTTTTTAGATAAAACCTTTAGATTCACCTTAATTACTGTACGACACAACTTTTAACCTTCGGGGAGGTGGAAAATATTGCAATAAAAATTTCAATTACGTAAAACTAAAATTAGCTTTCGTTTTGTGAAACGAGACCGTCCATTTTCAAACTTTTATTTGTTTATTGTCAAATGTCATTTTGTTTTGTTGGTATTTCTGTTACTATAGGACAAAACGAACGGCTAGAAGTAGCTAGAGACAATCGCGCGGGCGTTTTTTTTAATCTTAAAAAATTCCGTCAAATTAGTATTTACCTAATATGCATGCATTATGTGCGTTGTGATTGAAATTTATTAGCTGGATTTTATTTTTTTACGTTCAAATTTTATTTAAGTAAACTATATCTGCGATGTTGAGCGGCTACGCTAAGTTTGTAATACAAAAGAAAGTGCCCCTTTTATAGCGCCTGCTCGCGTCAAGGCAAGAAAAACATCCCAGTTTTCAAGTAGTTTAGCGGCTACGCTAGGTTTGTGTAACATGGTTTGTGATTCAAAAGAAAGTGTCCCCTTAATACCGCCTGCTCGCGTCAGAGCAAGAAAAACATCCCAGTTTTCAATTAGTTTAGCGGCTACGCTAGGTTTGTGTAACATGGTTTGTGATTCAAAAGAAAGTGTCCCCTTTATACCGCCTACTCGCGTCAGGGCAAGAAAAAGATCCCAGTTTTCAAATGGTTTAGCGGCTACGCTAGGTTTTTTGTAGTTTTATATATATAGATATATATTATATAGAAGATTAATATTTATTATTTACTATCGAGCGTCGCGTGTTCGATTCCTCGGCTGGCTAAGTCCTCCATCACAACACAAGCAACATTTTCGGCTTTCTGTGGTGGTAGTAGGAGATTTTCAAACATTGTTGGATTATTCGTAACCCGGGAATGTTTGTCTTTCTTTTTAAAAAAAATAAAAATAATAAAAATATATATATATATATATATCTCAAAAACCATGTTACACAAACCTAGCGTAGCCGCTAAACTATTTTAAAACTGGGATGTTTTTCTTGCCTTGACGCGAGCAGGCGGTATAAAAAGGACACTTTTTTTTAATCACAAACCATGTTACACAAACCTAGCGTAGCCGCTAAACTAATTGAAAACTGGGATGTTTTTCTTGCCTTGACGCGAGCAGGCGGTATAAAAGGGACACTTTCTTTTGAATCACAAACCATGTTACACAAACCTAGCGTAGCCGCTAAACTAATTGAAAACTGGGATGTTTTTCTTGAATTGACGCGAGCAGGCGGTATAAAAGGGGCACTTTCTTTTTCATCATAAACCATGTTACAAAAACTTAGCGTAGCCGCTCAACATCGCAGAAATAGTTTACTTAAATAAAATTTGAACGTAAAAAAATAAAATCCAGCTAATAAAATTCAATCACAACGCACACAATGCATGCATATTAGGTAAATACTAATTTGACGGAATTTTTTAACATTAAAAAAAAACCCCGCGCGATTATGTTTCTAGCCACTTCTAGCCGTTCGTTTCGTCCTATAGTAACAGAAATACCAACGAAACAAAATGACATTTGACAGTAAAGTTTGAAAATGGACGGTCTCGTTTCACAAAACGAAAGCTAATTTTAATTTTACGTAATTGAAATTTTTATTGCAATATTTTCCACCTCCCCGAAGGTTAAAAGTTGTGTCGTACAGTAATTAAGGTGAATCTAAAGGTTTTATCTAAAAAATATTCATAATAAGCGAGGCCAGCGCGATCGAAATTTTACCCAAATTATTTATGTACAATATTTACGGTTATTAAGCCATTTAAAGATTATTTACAGATTGTTTTTTTACGCATTTCTATATTTTTGAATCCATATTCAAAAACACCAGCTGTCGCACTTTTACAGCCTTAAAAATGCACCTGCAGTCAGATATAATTTGTCCAGTCTTGGAAAAAATTCGTTCACAAGGAACGGATTTTGCTACAATACCGCATTGTTCTATGAAGATTTTTTCAAATTCGAAAAACATACTCCTTGTTCCTTCCACCATTTCAGGGGACAACTCTTTCTATCAAGAAGATCCATTTCGAGAAACATGTCCAGTTCTTTGCGGATTTTGTTATTTGGATTATTCACTGGCTTAATTATTTCGACTACTGAATTTAATGCATTCCAAAATGATAAGGGTTGGTGGTCTTGCGAATAGTCTTGTATATTTTTAAACACATTAACAGTGTTGGGATTAGAGTAATAAATCACCATCTGTTCAACTGTTTAATATTTATCATCAGTCCAAAGTTCAATCACACTACGACATAAACACTAATAATTATCATTCAATTAGAAATTAGTTTATTCATCAAATTTACATCAAACACTTATGTATTTTTACATAAATCACTAAGTAAAACAATTAACAAAGACAGATTGAATAGACGCGCGACAAGCCAGTACAATCAAACTAAACGTATAGGAGATCGACACGATACTAACAAAAAAACAATCAAAAAATAGATCAAAATCGTATTAGGGAATCCCTATTAACGGGTGGTTCCCCGGATCATTGATGTATTATTATTATCTCTATGCCCCACAAACATAATAATAATCCTAAAATAAAGTTGAAACTGTTGAAACTGTTGGAAGTTGGGAGACGTTGGTTTCGGTGTTGAAAACATTACCCTGTTGAAATATTAAAGATCTAGAGAATTTCGGACTTCGGAGAATTATTCAGATTCAGTGTTCATGTCAACTTACGAATTTAAACTAGAAAAAATGATAACAATAATAATTAAAGATAAAATAATTAATATCGGATCCAGAGAATTTCGGACTTCGGAGAATTATTCAGATTCAGTGTTCATGTCAACTCACGAATTCAAACTCGAAAAATGATAGAAATAATAATAATACTTTTAATATTGGTATGAAAAGGGAAAATTAAATCGCGTACTCCATTAACGTGCGATAAATAATAACCATACCTCGTTATAACAAATAGTAAGAACAAAAAAAAAATTACTGAGATTAAAGAACTCAATTCAGGGAGATAATCAGGGTGCGCGTTTAAGCTAGGCATTTACAATCTGATAGAGGAAGTATTGATAGGTGGACGGAAACAAAAGAACAGGTTGTTTTGCCGTCGATTATCCCGGTGGATTAGAGGAGGGGGGCTCAGGTAAGTAATTTGCACAATCATAATAGATTTGCAGGCCAAGGATGGAGGCTACTAATCCTGCAGTTATTTGGAAGGCGCCAGTTGGGACCATAATTATGTCACGTATTATCAAATGACATATGTATGCGTATATATGAATAAATGCATGAGTTGATAAAATAAATATCATTTATTCCATGACAAAACAATTATCAATTATTACATGGACTAGGACCGTAATCGGAATCGGTCATTATAGTTCATTGTAGGTAAAGTACCTACTTATCGTGGAGATAATTCAAATAAGTGGGTCGGCCGAGCCGACTTTTTGTAACACGATAATACAAAGGAAGAAAAAAAAAATCATTTCAAACCGGCTTTAAAATGACTCGAGTTGAGCTGAGGGCAGGTTGATTTATTAGGGTCTGAAGGGCAAATGACCTACCAGGTAAGTATTGTACTGTATATTTTCTCCATAAGTAGTTAAGTAAGAACATAGATTATAAGTTTGTACAGCGCCCTTGAGGTGATTTTGCACAAAAACGGCGCTATACAAGTCATCCAATTATTATTATTATTTATAAACGGCCTTGAAGATTAACTGGGACACTAGGAACAGCTGAGTCTGGAATGCGGGGTTGGTTTCGAAAAAAAAATACGGCGGCTGAATGAATGGCACCTTGGGTAATAAAGACTAGCTTCGAGGATACGTACATAGCTAAAGTCATTCAACGGGAGGATCCCGAAATCAGCCAGTGTCTGAGGAAATCGAAGTAAATTTTGAGCTGCAATTGAAAGTCTACGATCATAGCTAAAGCCATTTATCGGGAGGATCCCAAAATCAGACGGTGCCTGAGGGATAATCGAAGTAAATTTTGAGCTGCAATTGAAAGTCTACGAACATAGCTAAAACCATTTAACGGGAGGATCCCAAAATCAGACAGTGCCTGAGGGATAATCGAAGTAAATTTGAGCTGCAATTGAAAGTCTACGATCATAGCTAAAGCCATTTAACGGGAGGATCCCAAAATCAGACGGTGCCTGAGGGATAATCGAAGTAAATTTTGAGCTGCAATTGAAAGTCTACGAACATAGCTAAATTCACTTAACGGGAGGATCCCAAGATCAGGTGGTGCCTGAGGGAAAATTGAATAAACAGGGCGGCAGACAGGAGAGAGGTGGAGTCTGGGGACATGGCTAAAGGTCATATCTGAGTTGGTGATCTCTATAAATAAAATCATCAAACAAAAAAATCGTAATATATTATGTGTATCGTAAATTATTGGCGTGTATATTAGTATGTATATATCAGGCAAACTGGTTGGAATTCACAACTCCTTCTCGGCGATGCTTGGTCTGGGATGTACTGTATAAATAGTACATTGCAGATTATAAAAACAAAACAAAGTAAATTTATATATATTTCTTTATTTGTACTGTCTGCAGGGGGAATGTATGTGGTCTGGTAACTATCGGGATGATACACTACGGCTGCATACACGTCCTCTCAGAGGATGGGAACCAGCCTAGGAAACTGCTTTCCACAAAAACCGCAAGTATATTTTTGCATATAGAACGAAACCGGTTCGTTCTAAGTAGACGTAATTCTCGGAGGAGTTGGTATCTGGGAGCGTGAGGACTCTGTTGAGATCTGGACGTAGTATGTGACGGCCACAGGAATGGTCGACTAGAACACGGTGACTGAGGCACCAACTAGGAGATTGGGTCGAAGGATCATGCAAAACCCAGATCGATACGGATCATTTTCACGTCTTGCAGGAGGTAGGAGCCAGATCTTGCTAAGCAAAGTAATATTCCGAGTTCGTCATATATGCAAAAACTGAATCGTACTAACACGCTTGAAATTAGTCTCATGTTTACCCCATCTAGTAGGAGAGGACGGCAAGCCAGAGGGCCCCGGAGAGCAAATTATTTATTTATTTATTTATTTATTTATTGGTAAAGGTAAGAGACAAACAGCTTATACATAAAATACAAATATAAATATATACATGTTAAAAACAGTTAAGCCAAAAGAGTCTCCTATATTAATATTGATTGGAGATGAAGTTTTATTGCATAAAAAAAAATAATAAAAATAAAAATATATATATATATATATATATTTTAGGTGAGGAGGGGAGGAATAGGAATTTAGGATGAGGATAGGAGATGCTCTGGATACATTCCATACTATAGTATTAATTTTCGATCGTACGAGTTACTTCTATTCGATATTTGTGAAGTGTATTGCTAAAAATATCTATGTTTTGAAATTTAGTATTATATTGGGCACATATACGTGGAATTGGTGAATTTTTTCTAAAGTTAGTTCTACATGTAGGTAAATGAAACAAATGGGATTGCCGTGTTGATCTTGTTGGAATATGAATATTTATTAAATTCATTAGCTCTGGTGAGTCGAGGCCATTGTTAAGAATTTTAAATAATAAAATTTGGTCAAAAACCAAACGTCGTGTATGAAGTGAGTTGAATTTGTGGTAATTAATAGAATCGGCGTAATTTGAGAAATGTAAGTTTTGTTTATAATTAATGTGTTTAAAAATTTTTTTTTGAATTCTTTCGATTCTTTCAATGTGGGCTTGGTAAAAAGGAGTCCAGATCGGTGTGCAGTGTTCTAGGTGGGGACGGATGAACGCTGTGTAAAGGGAATATAGAGTCTTAAGGTTGCGGAAAGGTTTCGTTAAACGTATTATAAATCCTAGCATTTTGTTGGCTTTGTTGATGATTGCATCAGTGTGTTGAATGAAGTTTAATTTCACATCCAGTATTACCCCAAGGTCTCTGATAGAATCTACTTCTTTGATTTGTGTCCCGTTTAATGTATAATCAAAGGAAATTTTATTTTTGTTACGTGTAAATGATAATTTATTGCACTTTGAGGTATTTACTACAAGTTTATTTGATTCACAGTAGTTAAAAAGACGATTGAGATCCTCTTGAAGTTTAATGCAATCTTCGATTGATTTGATAACTAAGTAGATTTTTTTATCGTCTGCATATGCTAGGTAATTGGCATGTAAAAAACATTTGTGAATATCATAAATATACACATTAAATAATAATGGCCCTAAATGAGAACCTTGAGGTACACCGGAGGGCACGGAAAAGAAACTGGACTTAGTTCCCGCAACTGATACACATTGAAGTCTGCACCGAAGGTATGAAGTGAGCCACCGAAGTAAATCACCATGGATGCCTATTTGACTTAATTTTTTAATTAAAATGAAATGGTTTACTTTATCGAAGGCCTTAGAGTAATCAGTGTAGATTACATCTACTTGGTTTCTATTGTCCATATTGCTCGTTAAATATTCCGTGAAATTTACCAAATTTGTTAGTACCGATCTTTTTTGTAGAAATCCGTGTTGTTGGTTTTGTATGTTGCGAACAATTGTTGTATAAATTTGATCGTAGACAATTTTTTCAAAGAGTTTACTAAATACAGTTAGAATTGAGATTGGGCGGTAGTTTACAATGTTGCTTTTAGAACCTGTTTTATGAATAGGGATTATAGTTGCTTCTTTAAACTTTGTAGGAAATTTTCCTGCTTTTAGTGACATTCTAAATATATTAGTTAGGGGGTATGAAAGATTTTTTGCACATTTTGAGATAAAGTATGGCGATATACCATCACTGCCAGCACCCTTACTAATGTCTAAATTCTTCAGGTATTTATTGATCAAAAAATTGTTTATTTGTACGTTCCCAATCGGGTTATGATTATTCATATTGGTAAAACTATCGACTATACTGGGATCATTCGTGTCCTTATCATTAACGTAGGTGGACTGAAAGTGTTTAGAGAAAAGTTGACACACTTGTTGAGCACCGGTGCCTGACTCATCTTTAAGGTGCATGATTTGTGGGATGCCATTTGTTTTACTTTTGCTTTTAGCATAGTTCCAAAGTTGTTTATTATTTATAAGAATATTAGATTCAACTGAATTTATGTACTGAATAAAGCAATGCTTCTGTAAGTTTTTTTGTTGGGTACGTTTGATTGAAAACTCTATGTAGTCTACTGGATTATTATTGGATTTCCATTTTTGATGGAGTTTTTGTTTATCTTTAATGATTTTAATTAGAGAAGCTGAATACCAGTTTGGAAATTTTCTCTTTTTGATGATACGTTTAGGGACAAACTGGTTGATGGTACTGTTTAAAATGTTGTAGAAAGAATCGACTACTACGTCAATATCCGAATTTTCCTGAGTAAATGACCAGTCTGTCATTGACAGATGTTGGTTGATTAGCTCGTAATTGGCTTTTGTAAACTGATAAATTTCTTTAGGTGGGGCGTGAATAATAGGAAGTATATCGATTTTTAGCATAATTTTGAGTGATGGGTGGTGCGAGTCTTCGTTGACAAGAGGATCGCATGCACGATATACTTGGCATTCCTCATTACAGATAACTAAATCCAGGATTCTGTTATTTGCATTTTTTATGTAATTATATTGTTTTAATTCAGAATAATGGATTGTGTCAGCAAGTGAGGAACTAGTTGAGTTCAAGTTTTCAGGTGTCAAGTGTAAATCATTGTTATGTATATTCCATGTTACGGTGGGCATATTAAAATCTCCAATTACAAGTAAAATGTCATCGGGATGTTGATCTTTTACGTTAGCAAGTAAGCAAAGGAATGAATTGAGTGCAGTTTCATACCCTTGTCCCTGTGGGAGATAAACACAGGCTACATGGATAGTGCGGTTGGAGGTATAGTTAGAAGGGGGAATAGTTACCCAGATACATTCAGCATTGCAGACCAATTCTTCGCGAGGGTAAGCGTTAAGATTGTAATGTGTTATGATCATCACTCCACCACCTCGACGAGAATCTTCTTGGTTGTTTATGCTATTAATTGTAATGTTATTTGATCTATCCCGTCTGAAAACGCTGTAAAATTCTGTTGGTGCCAGTTCCGGATGATATGATTGCAATGTACTAACAAATTATGTTTGACTTCCGTTTTGTGTATTAGGGTTTTATGACAGGTCGGGAGGACGGCTTAGGTGAACTTCTAAGGAGATCAGATTAAGGGAGGTAGACAGTATGGAGAAAACGGAGGTTTAGGTATATTGATCCAACTTCGATTCGTTAACTTTGAAATTAACATCTCTGACTTCATCCCTGTCCTAAAGAGAACTAGGGGTTACCAAACAAAGTAATTAAAAACCCGATACCATAAAGCAAAAAAATCACACAACGTTTGGTGGGATTTAATTACAACTAAATACGAGGGAGTTACGTTGAAGGTCGTAACCGGCGTATTAATTAACCAAGTACATTTGTCTTTATATAAATGTATATATATTACTTGAGAACCATGAGTAGCCTTCGTAGCTACCAAAGGGAGAAAGAGTTCTAAGGATATTTTAATGCCAGTGGCCTAAGGTCACTTAGGTATTACAAAAAAAAATTAAATTCAAAGGGTGAAAGGAAGAGTCATCTCACATTTTACTACCTAAATCTAGTCATTTGACCAGGTTGTTAATTGATTACTACCTATCACCGCGCATATCTTCATGTCGGACCGCGCACTCTCCAATTTCTTATTCAACGCAAATATTGGATTATGTCCGGTCGTACCGTCATTCGAACCCAGTTATCAAAATGTGTCACTTGCCACAAGTTTAGGGCCACCGCACATCCACCTATGATGGCGGATCTGCCATCCTTTCGTGTCCAACCTAGTCGTCCCTTCTCTCGTGTAGGCGTCGATTTTGGTGGACCTTTTCTGCTAAAGGATCATAAACGTCGTGGAGCCAAAACAACCAAGGCTTATTTATGCCTATTTATCTACATGGCTACCAAGGCATTGCACCTTGAGGTCGTGTCAGATCTCTCCACTGATGCTTTCATCGCATCCTTAACCCGACTTACTAATCGACGGGGTTTGTGTTCCGAGGTCTACAGTGACTGCGGCACAAATTTTGTAGGAGCAAAACGATACCTAACTGGGGTATTCAAATATTTTCATTCTTCACCTCAACGTGAAGTAATTTCAGACTACCTTGCCCAAAAGGGCATTCTGTGGACATTTAATCCTCCCGTCAGTCCGCACTTTGGTGAGCTGTGGGAATCCGGAATCAAATCGGTAAAACATCATTTATTAAGAGTTGTCGGTGATACTTCCCTAACATTTGAGGAGTTTACCACGCTTCTTACTACCATCGAAGCTATTCTAAATTCACGCCCTCTCTGCCCCTCATCGATCGATCCAGAAAATGTCGATGCCCTTACACCCGGCCATTTTCTGATAGGAGGATTCCTTTTGGGACTTCCCGAATATTTGATTTTGGTATCCCTAAATACATTATGTTCACAGCCAGATTTCATAATACTATCCGAGGCGCACATACATGCAAACATAAATATACCAATCATCCCAAACTACAAAAATTACAATACAAATTATCAGATTAATAAAAATAGTGGAATTGTAGTATACACTAAAGAAAAATTTACTGATATCAATATTACCGAAATACACATATGCAAAGCAAACTGTTTGTCATTAAATTTTGTTTTAAATAATATGCCATTCAATATAATCGCAATATATCGAACACACAGTTCTGATTGTACCTTTATTTATAGAAGAATTAAAAAAAATACTATGTAACAAAAACCATCTAAATTGTATCGTAATAGGTGATTTAAATATTAATATTGGTCCTAATAACCACTGTAAAAATAAATTAGATTATATAAATGCTATGAATGAAATGAACTTTATATCATGTGTAAATAATTTCACAAGAGAATTTGCAAACCAATCGCCATCATGCCTGGACCACATATGGAGCAATATTAAACACACAGAAAAAATTAAATCTATTATATGGAAAAATGATATAACAGATCACCATACAAATATTTTTATTTATGATTTCAATAAAAACTTAGGATTAAATGACTCTAGAAAAAATATTAACATAATTTCCAAATTGAACAATGTAAAATTAAACAATAAATTAAGTAACGAATCTTGGTCCTCAATACTAAATTGCCAAAACCCAGACATGTGCGCAAACTTCTTTGAAGAAACTTTAAATGCTCATATCGCAGACTGTACAACCTTTATAAATAATCAACCAAGTTCTAAATTAAGGCAAATCAAACCATGGATTACGCAAGGATTACTCATATCTATCCGGAAAAAAGAAAAACTTTTCATAGACACAAAAAAAAACCCTACCAGTAGCCAAGTAAAAAACGAATACAAAATATTCCGGAACAAACTCATTAAAATTATCAAAGACACAAAAGAAAAATACTACAGGGAGAAAATAATCCTCACAAAAGAAAACCCTAAAAAAACATGGAACACCATAAATGAAATAATGAATAAAAATAATAAAAATAAGTCTACAATAAATGTCATAAACAATAATGGAACTAACATAAATGCTATCCGTGAACCAAAAATGTGCGCAAATATTTTCAACAAATTTTTCGCTACCGTCGGTCAAAAACTTGCATATAAAATTGACCAAAATTATCAACCTGATGACATACATGAAGATAAAATAACAAATAGCAATCTTTCAAATTTTAAACCGACTTCAGAAAAAAATATTGAAAACATAATACAATCACTTAAAAATGGTAGTGCGCCAGGATACGACGGTATAACTACAGAAATCTTGAAAAAATACTGCAATTTTCTAACCAAACCGATTACGCATATAATTAATGTAAGTACTAAATACGGAATATTCCCGTCTAACTACAAAAAAGCCATTATAATCCCAGTATATAAATCCGGAGATCCAAAAGAAGTAAAAAATTACCGCCCAATATCCTTATTATCCAACATTGCAAAAATACACGAAAAAGTAATAAAAAAACAAATTACTGATTATACAGATAACCAAAAAAGTATTAACCCTAGTCAATACGGTTTTAGAGATAAACTTAGCACACAAGACGCAATTGCAGAATTAACTAAGATTATTTACAAAACATTAGATAGAGGCAAAAAATGCTTAAGTATATTCATTGACCTCAGTAAAGCTTTTGATAGTGTCTCACATTCAAAATTAATTAATAAAGTAAATAATATAGGAATTACTGGCAAAGCTAAAACATGGTTAAAAAGTTATCTCTATCAAAGAACTCAACAGGTTAAAGTAAACAACGAATTAAGTGAAATAGAAAATATAGATTTTGAAATTCCACAAGGAACTGTTTTGGGACCTTTACTTTTTATAATATATGTTAATGAACTTTTTCAACTCCCAATCATTGGAAACATCATATCTTACGCAGATGATACAGTTATAACTATTGAAGGAAATTCATGGAATGAGGTCGTAGTATCAGCTAATAATGCAATAAATATCGTTAAACTATGGTTTGACGAAAATTTATTGACACTGAATGTCGAAAAAACCCATTTTATACCTTATAGCCTAACAGGGAATAACTCAAATGTAAATCTAAACATAAAAATTCACGAAAGAAATTGCCTCCTTAAATTCGCACCCTGTAATTCAAACTGTATAAACATTAGTAGTAAAAAAGAAATAAAATATCTTGGAATAATTATTGATAATAACATTAAATGGAAAAGTCAAATAAATTCCACAATAGACAGAATGAGAAAACTAATCTATATATTTTTTAGACTAAGAAATATTGTATCATTAAAAATACTAAAAGATATTTATTATGCATTGGCGCACTCTGTCCTACAATATGGAATCGTGGCTTGGGGGGGTGCATATAAATCATCCCTACTCCCACTGGAAACTATTCAAAAAATACTAATAAAAATCATCTTAAAAAAGCCATATTACTACCCAACTATAAATGTTTTTCAAGATTTCCCGGTTCCCCCACTTACAAAAATTTATGACAAAATTGCACTTCTACAAATACATAAAGATTTCTTTAGTAAAAATAATTTACCACAATTGAATATTAGCAAAAGAATAATATCTGTTGGAGGACTAACCGTGCCACTAGCACGAACCACAACAGCACAACATCACTATATATTCAAGGGTGTAAAATTATTTAATAAATTACCCCTTGATATACGATCGGAAGAAAACTACGAAAAATATAAAAAAAAATTAAATTAAAATACTCTTGTACCACCTCATAACTTTACTTATTGTTTAGAAATATGTTTTTGCCTTTTAAATTCTTTGAATCATTTATTAACTAACCTATATTTTTATTACTTTTATTGTTATTTTTTGTGTTATTTTTTGTTTTATTACTAATATTTTTTGTTTAATTTAAACAAATGTAAAAATATTTCTGTTGTCCTCTCCTAAACACAAGCAGCTGCTTTATTAGGAGAGTGATTGATATATTTTTGTTTATATTGTTAAAAAAATTGTAACCTTGTTTATATGTTTCAATAAATAAAAAAAAAAAAAAAAAAAAAAAAAAAAAATGACCTGTCCGATACTGAGTCAAACCGATTTAGTCGTTGGCAACACATACAAAAGATGTCTCAGCACTTTTGGCAACGTTGGAATGTAGAGTACCTTAATACTCTACAACAACGTGCAAAATGGTTGAACGACCGACCCAATTTAAAGATTGGTCAATTAGTGCTAGTCAAGGACGAACGACTTCCTCCCATGCGATGGACTTTAGGGCGAATTATTGCAGTTCATCCGGGGAAGGATGACATTGTTCGAGTTGCCACACTCAAAACAAATAAGGGCACCCTTGTCCGTCCAGCGGTTAAACTATGTCCCTTGCCCAAAGAATAACTCATTTTACTTCAATACTCAGCAACCTTTTTATCATAGAGCCATAAGTACTAGGTTGCTCTATTAATATGTTTTTTTTTTCATTTTTAGTATTTTTTTTGATAAATACACAGAGAATAGCCAATATGCTTGCGTCTCGTAATAGTATTCCTTATTTTTTTTGGTTGATAACATAGTTCGTGACTATTTGTACCCAAAAGACAGCAGGTGTGCTTGCGTCTTCTAATTTTATTCTATTTTGATTGATCTCATATGTACCGGGGCTATTTTTTGATTGTTAATTTTGTTCCAAAATTAGGTGGGCGGAAATATTGACGCAACTATCTCCCTTTAACACTGTCCTTGAAATTTCCCATCCTATTATCTACAAGTACCTGTCATTATCCGACAATACCCAAGTTTGTGTGACATTTACAACAATAAACGTAACTGTCAAATCAGTTTATTGATGAAGCCGGTTTGAGGAACATCTCTTTATGATCAGGGCTTTTTATTGATATCAACTCGGGGTAGAAAATCTATTGTGCAGTGAATATATTCGGTTCCCATCAGTGTGTTTCTTACCCAACCTAGATGTTGTGGAAGTTGCGTGTAATAAATCATCTCCTGTGAGTGAAACCAACCAGCAACATCGTTGACGAGCATCAAAGGGGTATGTCGGATTCCTTCCTTACTCCCTGTTCACCATCTCTAACCATCGTTGTGTCAACTTCAAGTTCACAATTAATTTTACAGTCCATTCGTGATTCGCCTTGCGATTACAGTAGTTAAGCGGAGAAAGTATGTGCGCAACTGTCTAACATGTGTGTGTATTCTTTTATCGCTGCCATATCGCAGGAGCCTACCACGGCACGCCTCTGATTCGCTTTCTGACCCACCCCAGTCTTCTGAACGCGCACCACTCGTCCAACTCACACTAGCTACACACCACACTACCCTCGGCACTGACACCAAATCAATCCCTGGCCGATCATACATCATGTTATTTCCGATACATCCCAGCCTTATAAACGCGCGCAACACTCGTCTGACTCACGTTTGTTACTTCTTCTCATTCGATAGCAACTACACTCGACACTGTCACCCATTCAATCATTGGCCAATAGTTATATTATATTACATATATCATATTACAGTGTAACCCACTTAAAAGGTTCTTTGCCAACTCCGCCATTTGGCAGAATTAAAATGTTTCGTGAAATTACGCACCCATTAATTGATTAGGTTAGGTTCATTTATATTATAGTTATTACTTTCAAAGCTCCCTGAAAATCCAGTAACTGTAGCGAAGTTTTGTTTTTGTGCTGGCCCTGTGCTTGAATGAATCAAAAATTCTTGTAGGAGAGCGGTTTTTGAATACCTGCTCTATTTTTTCTTTTATACATAGAATATATATAAAGTAAATATAAAGAAATATAGTAAGATAATACGTACACAATAAACGAAAACAAAAGACCATAATAATAATGCAAAAAAAACATAATGAGATTAAAGTTTTTTTTTTTTTTAAAGAAAAAATCTTATAAAAATATATATTTTAATCTATGACATCAGGATTTAGCTCCATCGCTTGTAAATAGGTCCCTGCCAGAAGTGCAGTGCTGCCATCACAAGACCGTTTTCGCTCGCGGCTAGTCGTGTTCGAAAGCTGGTGATTCGTTTTTTCATTAGTGCTCGGAATCCGGGAGCACGCCCTTCTACAAACATCTCAGTGGCACTGCAGTACCAGGACAGCCCAAAAAGTATTCGGTAGGAATTGTTGTACTGTACTTCCATTCTTTTTAGAGATGCTTTGTTGAAGTTGGTCCACAGCTCCGAGGTATATAGGCTCGTGCAGTATGTGTTAAAAAGTTGCCTTTTTGCTTTCGGGCCGCACTTGTTAAATCGTCGAGAAATCATATTTGCTCTGATGCACAGTGATCTTCTCTGTCGCTCAATATCCATATCATCATTGAGCTCCGCTGTAACGATGTGTCCTAAGTATTTGACCTCCGGTTTTTCAGTTATTTTTGTGCCGTTTAGGCTGACGGGTAGTACTTTTGTAGGGCCTGCGCCCGTTTTAAATACCAGTAACACAGATTTAGTTGGGTTGTAGACCATGTTATGTTCAGCGGCATATTCTTTGCATATCTTTAATAGCTTTCTCAATGCTTTAATGCTTGGAGACAAAATAACCATGTCATCTGCGTACGCAATGTTATTTACGCAAATGTTTCCCAGGTAACAACCTACATTCGCCGAGGTGAGTTTATTGCTTAAATCATTCAAATAGACGTTAAATAGGATTGGTGATAAGCTTCCCCCTTGTCTTATATGATGCAAATGTGAATGGTAGCAGAAGTCGGGGACGCCCGAGGAAGACATGGCACGATCAAGTGAATCAGATACTCGAGTTGGGCCATGTCAAGAGTCAGAATAATAGAAGAGTATGTATGAGACGATGTATGAATGTGAATGAGGCAAGGAGTGTGTGCCAAGACCGAGTTGTTTGACGGTCCGTCCTCTCTGCCTACTCCTGTGGGGAAACGGCGTGATGGTTAGTTAGTTAGTTAGTTAGTTGTCTGACGCCGCATTTCGTATTTACTGGTACTGAAATTTTATTTTTCCAGAAAAGTTTCCAGTCGAAAGCTTTACTTAGATCTAGAAAGCAAGCATACACTGTTGTTTTTCTTGCCTTATAATATTCGATACTTTGTTTCAAACTGAATATTGCCATATCTGTTGACAATTTAGGTTTAAAACCAAATTGGTTGTCGGACGTAAATAGTTTGGCTTCTATGTAAGTTTTCGCATAAACACCTCAAGGGCGCTGTACAAACTTATAATACATTTCTACAGTGTTATTACTTAACTATTTATGGAGAAAATATACAGTTCAATACTTACCTGGTAGGTCACTTGAGATTAACACTTAATTAACATTATCTAATTGTTTATTGGCGAAATTTAGATACAGGATTTAGGACTTAATTGAAAAATTGAATATAACTGGACTTTCTCTTAGGATTGGTATATTTAATTTACGGGTACGACAGCTAAAAAAGGTAAGTTTTCAGTTTAGACCTGAATTCTGTTGGACTTGTTATGGATCTTAGTTCCGGAGGAAGTTTATTCCAAGCCTTCGGCCCAGATACTCCGAAAGCGCAATCACCAAACTTAGTATTTGGCTTGCGCATAGGTTCTATCAGTCTGCCTACAGCTGCTGATGTTGCTGATCTAAGCGTTGACTGCCTCAGACCCATAGACATATGAATATGAGTAGACCTGCCCTAAGTGATTAAAAACGTATTATCCCCACTCCCCATACCGGTTCCATTGAGCCGGCTGGGCTCGCATATGGCCTCAAGTGAAATTTGAAAACGTGACGTCATCATTCTTGTGCGAACTATGGTCGAGGCATCATCGGTTCATTTTACGAAATAACGCGGCAAAATGTTGACTTGTGATATGAAAACTTGTAAAAATAGATGTGAAAAAGAGAATAAACCCAATTGTCGCATTACATTCCATAAGTAAGCATTATTTTACTTTATTTTAAGCTTATTCACACCGTTGTATATGGATCAGTTTTAGAAACATATACTATCACATCACAATGTAGCGATTCTCAAGTGTGCTCATCGTTGTTTACTGGGGTAAGTAAATTATGAGACATTTGTAAAAGTGTCTTAACTAAATACTCTGAAACTAACTACGACTCTGAACATAGAAGCTGCCTTACTTTGCCGAATTTGGACTTCGCAAATTAGTTCATAACGTGGCGAGTAATTTGCGCTCCCATGTAAAAATGTCTATTCATTCAAAGGCAGATTTTACTTTTAAGAACTAAATGGTGATATTATAATGCGAGATGCCTATTTACTGTCAGATTGATTTATTGACGAATCACAGTCAGCCTTACTCCCTTCATTCTTCAACAGTTGATTTTACCCCTCGCCATTATCTTCTCGTCTATTAATTCCTTTGTCTGTGCTCAGACCAGTGTTTTCCGGGAAGCATAGTTCAGAGATTTAGGGTGGGGCCATTTCATTGATGGATTTAAACACCATCCAGCACAGTTTGTACTGGATTCTTTCAGGGCACTTGAACCAGTGAAGGTTACGAAGGTGTTCTGAAATGTGCGAATATTTTGAAACCCCGGTTATGAGCCGTGCTGCTGCATAAAACACTGATTGAAGTTTGTCAATTTGATATTTTGGAAGGCTGGCATAAATGCCGTTGCAGTAATCGAGACGTGAGACTACGTAAGAGTTGATAAGTAGTTTTGTTGCTTCTGAAGGAAGGTTTTTTCGGACAGACTTGAGTTGTCTTAGGTGAAAAAAATCGGTGCTTACAGTCCTATTTATTTGACTTTTAAACGAAAAGTCTGAATCTTAATTGACACCGAGAAGTTTGACTGTTGTTTTTGGGATGATATCGCTGCCGGAAATAGTGATAGGTGAATTGTCTTTGAAATTTTGACGTTTGTTTGTGGCTACCCAGAGGAACTCAGTCTTAGATGGATTGAGCTTCAGCTTGTTTGAAGACATCCAACGAGTTATTGCTTCTAGACATTCAGTTATACTGATCTTGAGACTATTGATTTAATTTGGAGCGCAGTAAAAATAAACTTGCTGATTGTCAGCGTAGCAGTGAGACAAGAGATCAAATGACTCGATTATTTTGGCGACATCATTTGTAAAAAGGATGAAGAGAAGTGGACCCAAAACGGATCCCTGGGGTACCCCTGAAGTAAGTGTTGCGAAGTTGGACAATTTATTTCCAACCCTCACGGCTTGTAAGCGATTGGATAAATAGGATACCAGCCAATTTTTTATGTCGGAATTCAAACCAAATGTTTCCTCTAATCTCCTAATGAGGAATTCATGATCAATCGTGTCAAACGCTGCACTCATGTCTAGGAGTGAGATAAGTGATAACTTACCTGACTCTACGGCCAGAGTTATGTCTGATAGCATACGAAGTAGTCCGGTTTCAGTTGAGTGGAACTTTCTGTACGCAGATTGACGTTTTGCGAATAATTTATTTGAATCCAAGTGACTGGTTATTTGCGCGGCAGCAATTTTCTCCAGGATTTTTTTAATAAATGGTAAGTTTGAAACGGGCCGATAATTACCTAAGTTATCGGCGTCTAGATGTGAATTTTTCAGGATTGGTGTAACTACAGCTGACTTGAGTGGTTCAGGAAAGTCACCCGTGCTAAGTGATTTATTAAAAACATGAACTAGGAATGGAGCTAAAACAGTAGAACATTGTTTTAATAACCACGTCTATATGGGATCAAGACTGCACTGTTTATTAGGCGAGCTTGAAATAATTTTGATTACTTCTTCCAGCGTTGTGGGTTTGAAGGAAGACAAAATTCCTTTAGAATTTAAAGTGAATATTGGCGGAGGGGCGTGAGATGCGGAAGCACGAATGGATTCAATTTTTTCCCGAAAAAAAATTGAGAAAGCTTCCGGGGTAATATCTATTTTCGTTGGAACTGTGACTTCCGAAATTACTGTCTTTATTGAGTTCCAAAGACGTCGCGGGTCGGTTCGCTCAGAGTTAATCATTTCTTTCCAATAGTCTGATCTTTTGGAATTAATTTTACACGTATACTGTTTTTGAGCAAGGATCCACTCGTCTCTTGTAGTTACAGAAGAGTTTTTCCTATAGGTCCTCTCTAATTTCCACATAAGTCTCTTCTGGTTTCGACATTCATCGTCAAACCAGCCGTCAGACTTTCGAACTTTCCGTGTTTTTGATGATGTCGGGGCATATTTATTTAACAGACATGAAAGTATTTTATTATTTGTCTTGACAAGTTCGGTAGGGGTCTTTGTTTCCCAAAATCACTGAAAATATCGTCCACCACCTCTAGTTTGTTGTTAAGGGATCGAGCATTCCAGGAACCAATCACAAGCTGTCTGCTCCTATAGTTGGCATGTAGTTCTAATCTAATTTCATTTAAGTTGTTGTGGAATTTATCAGAATCGCGGAGGGCTTTAGACGGTAGGTAATTCTGTTTGTCGATCGGTTCGACTACTTGAACATCCTGTACTGATGGAGACTTATTATTATTTTCATTACCATTGTTATTATTAATAATTTTTGGAACGTACCTCTTGTTCCTCCCTGGATAAATATTTTGTTAATTGTCCACCGCGACACCCCCTGTATCTAAATTTCACATTCGGATCACGGACTGGAGTGTATATGGTTTCTTTTGCAGTCACTGAAGGGTTCAACACACTATCACTTTTAAAACTTAGGAGTGTAGCCCGATAACTTACAGCAGGAGTGTTTCCGGCCTGTGCTGCATCACAAAATATTGTGTCATATTGTTCCTTTCTGATGCACAGTGTATGTTTTTTATGATAGCGTCCAGCACGGCAACCACGAAATCTAATTTTACGAGTAGTATAATTATCGCGTCCAAGGTCATATAATGATATTTTTGCGGCTAATTTAGGGTCCAAAAAAACACTCACTTTTTTTTAACTTTTGAGATGTAGTAGTTCAAAGAATACCCATTATAAATCACTTGACGCATTTACACTTGACACGGTTGCTCGCTTGTCTTTCACACTGCTCATGTGGCCAATTCTTTCGACCGATTTTAATGATGCTGCAGCGTTATTATGCACTTCTAGAACAACGTGGCAGATTTAAACTTAAAATATTTGAAATTTTGTATTAAAACTTGAATTAATCTCGAATCAGCGACACTAAAATTATTTTATTTTTATACATCTTACTTAAAAATTATTGCGGTTATTTTACACTTTATCTACACCGAAAAAATTGAGAACTTCCCAAGATTTTTCAAAATAAACGCGGAGCGGTTAAAAAAGCAGCCGGCCGCCCCTAGAGCGCCTCTTATCTTCTGATAGTGTTTCACTGTATTTTACTAGATTCACATTTAGAAAAAACTGCTTCAGTCATACCATGTTAATTGACGTTTCAATGAGGTTGTCTCCTACAACGAAATTTCATATTTTTATAAATGTATCATATTAATTAGAGCATGCTGTTATGAAGCGGTGTTAAGTCTTATTTAAAAGTAATTATTTAAAACACCTCTTCAGAACAAGTACCATTCATAGCATTAATTTTGATTAAAATTATAGAGAGCACGGTCTGGCAACAAATAGACCGCCGGGCAGTCTATTGTTTGTTTCCGTTTCCTTTCGCTGGGTACTCTGGAATTGTTACACGAGCGGGACGGCCGTGTAATGATCGCACAGTCAATTAGATTATAATTCATTTTTACCCTGGATGGGCGATCGTATTAAAAAAGTGTACATCAGTATTCCTGATGCGGGTTATTCGGTTCTTTTTTACAAAAACCAAGTCGGTGCAGGCTCTATTAAATAAACGTCCGTATAATGGATGACCGTGTGTGTGTTCGTGAAGATCACAAATAATGTTCTACTGAAGTTTATATACGCGATCCCTTGCAAATCGTTATTCCGCGGACTCCGGGAAATGAAGCATTCACCTCAAGTGGCGCGATACAAGCCGTATTTTTCTTAATAAGATACGGATAATAAAATCACAAGCCCGGACGGCACCCGCTCAAGTAATCTGCCGATCAGCTCAATGGATGGATTCGCTCCATTAATGTTACATAAACGATAGACCCGATACGCTCCAGAACCGCTTATCAGCCACCTTGTCGGAGACGCTGGACCCGTCTCCTGGACCAAAGCCCTGATGGTGCCAGCTCGATCTGTCTGGGACAGACCACCGCCGGCCGTATGGAAGCTCCCCGCTCACTTTCCGTAATTAAGTGGTTAATCAGTTTTAGATAGAATTAAGAACCAATTTTTGATCCCTGGGGGTAAGTGCCGAGTCATAATATGTAACATGTTTACTTAAATATATTCTCCATGTTTTATAATGTGCAAAAACAAAACTACTGCTTTCATTTCACTACAATCAGTAGAACCTGTAATCCTTTGTGTGCCCATGCCTTGGCGACAGTTTCATGCTCTGCCCATCCCGAACATTACTCGAGGACCGAGTATTGGCGCGCAGAAAATCTGCAAAGTTCGGGATGGCATTTAATATAAAATATGGCCGGTAACAATTGGCGCCTCAACGTGTTTTGGCTCGTGGTGATTGCATGTTGTGCTGATTTTGGTGAAATGTTTCATGATTAATTGACATAATATTGTATCACATATGTCAAGTGATTTGAATATTGTTTCATAACCTCAAATACACTCAGTATTCTTGTAACGATAATTCATAATTTGCGTTATTCTATGGTAAAATCTTGCGTAAACTTTCATCTTTCATGAAATCTATGATTTATCTATGCTTTTGTAGCTGTCAAATTTTATGTCAACACTAATTGGTAAACAAGATGATTATATGGGAGGTTATGTCAAACTGTCTAATTCATAATTATTTACGATTATTTTACGATGTCATTCACTTGTTTGATCAAGGCATATTTGCGTTTTATAATATTATTAGATTTTTACGCTAATATACATAATATTAAAAACATTTATGTCGGCGTTCTACAATACAAATTGTAAGTCCACATTACAATCGATATGCGTTTTAATTACTCGTAAGTCAACAAACACTCAATATTATTTATATACATACCTACGTCATTTTTTTTCGCCCAAATTAAATGATATCTTTGATTGACAATTACATTAGGCCGACGTTTAATAACGTTTCACAATATAATAGGGTGGTCCATTTTTCGCAATTCTCATTAGGGTGGAGCATATTTTTTTTAACAATTTTTTTTTGTTTTTTTTCACAATTGTACAATAGAAGTTGAGCTAATATTACGTCTAATGATACTACAGCCGTCAATGAAGAGTTTCTTTTGTTTTATAAACAAAAAAAAATTAAATATTTATTTTTCTCTTCTTTTACTTCTTTCTTTCTATCTGAACATCAAAGAACGTAATCATGTCTTCACCAATACCAATACCAAATATCAATGGGGCTTCGAAGGAGGTTCTCATTAAAGAACTTAAAGACAGGAATATTGATCCATCGTCGACTTCTCATGAGTTACGTTTACAGGCGCGCGCTTATAATAAAGAGATTAAAATACCTGCTATAAGTGAAGTGAATTCTGAATCATCGGATTCTGAATTAGACGACACAACCATTAAGAAAGCCCACATAATTAAACAAACGAAGATTATTTATAGGGACTCACACTCAAATAACGTAGACGGTTGGAAACTGAAATATGACGGAAAAAGTAGTGTAAGGGAATTCTTACTATTAATTGAGGAGAAATGTAGGACAAAAAATTTTAACCAGGATCATCTTGTACGCGTTTTTCCTGATCTTTTAGAAGGTTTAGCACTCCTGTGGTTCAGGTCTATTTACACTCAGGATTTGAAATGGGACGATCTTTCAAAACTTTTGATAAGACAATTTGAAGCAAACGACCTTCAAACAGATCTTAAGGTAAAACTATTTAACATGACACAACCTAAAGGTATGTCAGTGCTAGAATTCACTCTCAGAATGAAATCATTAAACAATATGCTTGAAGCTAAACTACCGGAATTAGAACTTTTGCGGTTGGCAAAAAAAGCTTTATTGCCTATGTATACAAATTTACTAGTCTCAAGAGATATATCGACATTCGAGCAATTGACTACTCATGCAGGCAACTTGGAATCTTATGCATCACTGTCGGATGATTTCGTATCTTTCAACGTTTCTCAACCAAAAGTAGACTTACCTGTCACTAATAAACCGGAGAAATTTGATAGTACTGCTAGACAAACACCTAATTTTAATAATAATAATATGCATAGACACCAAGGTTATAACCAAAATCAGTACAGAAAACCAAATAACAACAATTATTCCAACAACTATACTAAAGTTAGTCTTGGAAACAGAGATAATAATTATAAATACAATAAACCGTCTTCTTCTACTTCTAACACATATACAAAAACTGCACACGAAAATTCTAGAACGTTTTACAATAAACCATTCTGTTCATATTGTAAACTATCGGGACACGTTATAGAAGATTGCAGGAAGAAAAATTCAAGGTCTAACAATCCTAAAGTGGGAGCTATCAATGACAAAGCTCATAAAAAGTCAAAAAACTAGGTCGGAGTCTCTCTTGCTACAAGCCGTCCTTGGCGCAGAGGAAAAGCGAGTGGGAGAGTTGGCTCCGAATAGTTGATAAATTTCTTTCATCCCCATCAACCGGAACAGTGGGCCCGCTGCCACGGGAGATGGCTATTGAAAATGATAACCGTCCTTATACTTATGTACATATTATAAATAATTTCTACAGTGGAATGCTAGACAGCGGCGCTTCATTGTCATGTCTAGGAGGCAATAGTTATAAAATTTTTAAGGAATTAGGTATTAAGTTAGTTAAAGTTAAGTTTAGTGTTTATACAGCGGACGGTTCAAACCAACCAGTCTTAGGGACAATGTCATTGCCGGTCACGTATAAATCATCCACAAAGGAAATTCTTTTCTACGTCATCCCGACATTGTCGCCTTCAATTATTCTAGGAGTTAACTTTTGGAAGGAGTTCCACATCGCACCGGAACTGTTTTCGAAAGCTACTCTTCCTGTTTCGGAAGGAAATATTAGTGGGTTGCGGGCTATTCGGCCAGCCTCATCCCTAACTATTGAAGAGAACAGGGAACTCTCTAAAATAGTTAAAAAATTCGAGTCAATTTCTTTTGAAAAAAAGGGGTTAGGTCTAACACACTTAGTTAAACACAAAATAATTACAACAGGACCACCCATCAAACAGCGGTATTACCCTCTTTCACCCGCACGGCAGAAACAATTAGAAACAGAAGTTGATGAAATGCTAAAATTAGGGGTTATTCAACCTTCTCGTTCACCATGGTCCAGTCCAGTAATAATTGTAACAAAAAAAGACGGAACAGCTAGATTCTGCCTTGATTCTCGAAAAATTAATAACGTCACGGTACGTGATAGTTACCCTCTTCCCTATATTGCGCGTATCCTAGATAAACTGGGCGGTGCCAGATATGTTTCCTCGATTGACCTCTCCAAGGCATTTTGGCAAATAGCCTTGGACAAAAAATCATGTGAAAAGACAGCATTTGTTGTTCCTGGGCGGGGCCTCTTTGAGTTCACTCGCATGCCGTTTGGTTTGAAAAATGCTCCTAGCGAATTACAAAGACTAGCGGATGCATTGTTTGGACCTGATTTCGATGATAATGTTTTTTGCTATTTAGATGACCTTATATTAGTATCGGAAGACTTGAAATCACATTTAAACTTGTTAAATCGGGTGTACGAACGTCTACGAGACGCGGGTCTCACCATTAACTTAAAAAAGTCAGAATTTTGTAAAGCCGAGCTTAAATACTTGGGCTATATGGTGGATTCCCAGGGACTTCGCACTGATCCAAGTAAGATAGATAGTATTAAAGATTTTCCTATACCGAAAAATGCTAAACAAATTCGGGCATTTGTTGGCCTGTGCGGTTACTTTAGACGGTTTATCAAGGGATTTTCAAGCATTGCAGCTCCTTTAACAAGTATGACTGGTTCAAATAAGGGAATTAGTAATTTTAAATGGTCACCGGAAGCTGAATCCGCATTTATTGCACTAAAGCAAGCACTTACTTCTGCCCCAGTCTTAAGTTGTCCAGATTTTTCGAAACCCTTCGCTATACACTGTGACGCAAGCTCCGTAGGCATTGGGGGGGTATTAATTCAAACTATAGATGGACAGGAGCACCCTATTGCTTATTTTTCGAGATGCTTAAACGTTCACGAACGTAATTATGGAATAACTGAGCGCGAACTTTTAGCCGTACTAGACTCCGTTACACACTTTAGACCATACATTGAAGGAACTCATTTTACAGTTGTAACCGACCACTCAAGCCTAAAATGGTTAGGTTCTCTGTCCAACCCCAGCGGTCGTCTCGCGCGTTGGAGTTCACGCCTATCCCAATTCTCGTTTGACGTAATCCATCGTAAAGGTACTCAACACATAGTCCCAGATGTCCTTTCGCGAATGGATCTTGCCGAAATCTCCATTATAGATTCAGGAAATATTCAAGATGAGTGGTATCAAAATATTTGGAAGGGTTGTCAAGAATTTCCCCAACGTTTTCAGAACTTCCAAATTCGGGAAAACGAACTATTTCGTCACACGAAAACTCGTTTAGCACTGTGTGAAGACACTGCGTGGAAAAAAGTAATTCCTCAAGAAAAAAGATTAGACATTTTAAGTAGTGTTCACGAGTCTATTCGATCTTGTCACCCCGGCGTTTTTAAAACTTATAAAAAAGCACAATTACGGTATTTTTGGCCAAATATGTACAGAGACATTAAACAATTTGTAAATCGCTGTACGGTCTGTAAGGCCCACAAAATCAGTACGGCCTCACCTAACGGTATTTCATCACATCCAAAAAAAGTTACACGTCCAATGCAAATGTTATCGTTGGATTTGGTAGGTCCATTACCGAGAAGTTACTCTGGTTTTACCGTTATTTTATCCTGTGTCGATGTTTTTTCAAAGTTTACCTGGCTGTTCCCGTTGCGCAAAGGTACCGCGCGAAGCATTGTGAAGAGTTTAGAAGAAAGTATCTTTCTTGTACATGGCGTACCGCGCACCATTGTTTGTGATAACGGCCGTCAGTTTGTATCCAAAGAATTTAAGGACTTATTAAATAATTATAATATACCTCCTCCGTTTTATAACTCTTATTATACCCCTCAAAATAATGTGGTAGAGAGATATAACCAAACTTTGGGCACCGCATTATCTATATTAGTTGAATCAGACCACCGTAATTGGTCAAAATTTTTACCACAAATACAATCAGCTATGAACAATTCCGTAAATTGCGCTACGGGTTTTACACCTTATTTTCTAATGCATGGTCGGGAGCAAATATTAGACGGTGATTTGCATCGTAACCCTATAGCTGATACGGAATCTAATTCACAAAATTGTACTAGTCAGAGAATCTACGCACAAAAATTAGAAGAACTGTCATCAGTTTATGAGCAAGTCTCAGATGCTTTACTAAAAGCTTATCAAAAAGGAGCAAACCATTATAACCTGCGGAGAAAACATGTTAGTTTTCAAGTCGGAGACAGGGTTTGGCGTAGAAATTTCGTCCAATCAAACGCTTTAAATTACTTTGCACAGAAACTAGCTCCACGCTTTGTGCAAAATATAGTCGTGAAGAAAAAATCAGACTTAATCTATACATTAGCAGACCTCAAAGGTAAGGAAACTGGTAACTTTCACGTGAAAGACATCGTCAAGTCAGAAAATATACCGGATTAATATGTTTCTGATAGTGCTTTGGTGGGTCTGGCCACCCTACCAAGTACTCTCAATTAATTAATATTTCAAATATTTTTCAATGCACGGGAGCACAAAGCGGCTTGATCACCCGAGTTGGAGCGACCCAGCATTATGACAGTCCTTAGTCCTGTCCTAGTTAATTTTCTTTTAGAAAATATAGAAATTTCGTAAAATGGTTAGTATAATCGGTAAATAATAGAAAGAAACATAATAAATTTAGTATAACACTCTAGTATCCTACTCGAGTTTGTTACACGACAATGATGTTGTTCAGATAAGCTTATAAGACAATAATTAAAAAAAAAAAAAAAAAAAAAAAAACGACGTGAAATATGGCTTTGACTAAACAAGTGAAAGTTAGGTAGCATGGGATATATAAACTGCCCAAATCTTGGAATGCACGGTGATACTTTCCCACTATCCCCGTATATTCTAGGTTTCTTAATATATACTTATGTGCATATTGTATACGTTCGCCGTTACTTAGAAAGTGAAGATGTACCGGTCCAGTACATCTTTGTTTTCTAAGCAGTTTTTAAAATTTTATTATTAAGAATTGAATTTTACCAAATATATTTTTGTTTACTTTATTATAATTATCTTGTCATGTTTGGAAATGGTATACTTATGTTAGTACTCTTGATATTTTGTTTAATAATTTCATAGTAATTAATGATACAATTATAAGAGCTGGTTCAGCATATGTCTTTTCCTTAAATTCCTTCTATAACTTTAGTTATATTTAGTAAAAGTAAGTTTTATCTATAAATTAGTACAATAATACAATTTTCTACCAATTGCACCATTTACAACAATGGATGTATACAATCTTCGACCAATGACTCCATTTACAACAATGGATGTATACTACTACTAATTGCACCACATCTATAAGATTGGTTGTTGACAGTTCCACTCGATTAAACCACCTTACACACCTGCGTGTGTGTAAAGGTTAAAAGTTTTTTCTACTATTACGAAATAATGCTTTCCAAGGATGATTATTTTGTCTTATTGTATAAATTCTCTTCGAAAAACTTACCCAATAACCAGGTCAGGTAGAGTAGATAGAATTTCTTCGAAGTGTGTTTTATCTCCAACGGAGAAGTAGACTCAGTGAAAAGTGAGGGTTGGTTTACCTCCCTAAAAAAGTGTTGCCTGAGTGGCTTATCGCCCTATTAAAGGGCCAGTGAAGCTTTAACGCTTAAGTTGTTTAGATGTGTTGAGAAGAACAATAATATTTTTTTTATATACCTACAGGTTTACCTACAATTTTATTTAAGAATATTTCCCGTAACAGATGTAACGCTAACGGCAGTCTTCGACAATCGTCAATTTATCATCACCCGGTATTCCGATACTGTGGGTGCTTGCAGACTCCGTTCACGTAATATCTTCTAAAATTTGTAATTAAGTTACATTAATCTTAAGTTATCTTTAAGTTCTAGAATGGCTGAATCGCAGGCTCAACCATCCGGCTGCACGCTCGATGGGTGCGATTGAAGCTGCGGCACACCCATTCATCATAAGTTTTGCTATCCAAATCGTAGATTTTGTCTTATTCCTTACTTATCTTACAAATTATGATGCTCATGTATAATTGTTGATTGTTTTTTTTAGAAACCCAGAGGATCTTTTCAAGCTTAGTTATTGCAGTTGTAGTTTTTTTTAGAGTTGTATTAATGTTTGGGGACAAACATTTGTGTGGCGCGGGGGGTAATGTTATGAAGCGGTGTTAAGTCTTATTTAAAAGTAATTATTTAAAACACCTCTTCAGAACAAGTACCATTCATAGCATTAATTTTGATTAAAATTATAGAGAGCACGGTCTGGCAACAAATAGACCGCCGGGCAGTCTATTGTTTGTTTCCGTTTCCTTTCGCTGGGTACTCTGGAATTGTTACACGAGCGGGACGGCCGTGTAATGATCGCACAGTCAATTAGATTATAATTCATTTTTACCCTGGATGGGCGATCGTATTAAAAAAGTGTACATCAGTATTCCTGATGCGGGTTATTCGGTTCTTTTTTACAAAAACCAAGTCGGTGCAGGCTCTATTAAATAAACGTCCGTATAATGGATGACCGTGTGTGTGTTCGTGAAGATCACAAATAATGTTCTACTGAAGTTTATATACGCGATCCCTTGCAAATCGTTATTCCGCGGACTCCGGGAAATGAAGCATTCACCTCAAGTGGCGCGATACAAGCCGTATTTTTCTTAATAAGATACGGATAATAAAATCACAAGCCCGGACGGCACCCGCTCAAGTAATCTGCCGATCAGCTCAATGGATGGATTCGCTCCATTAATGTTACATAAACGATAGACCCGATACGCTCCAGAACCGCTTATCAGCCACCTTGTCGGAGACGCTGGACCCGTCTCCTGGACCAAAGCCCTGATGGTGCCAGCTCGATCTGTCTGGGACAGACCACCGCCGGCCGTATGGAAGCTCCCCGCTCACTTTCCGTAATTAAGTGGTTAATCAGTTTTAGATAGAATTAAGAACCAATTTTTGATCCCTGGGGGTAAGTGCCGAGTCATAATATGTAACATGTTTACTTAAATATATTCTCCATGTTTTATAATGTGCAAAAACAAAACTACTGCTTTCATTTCACTACAATCAGTAGAACCTGTAATCCTTTGTGTGCCCATGCCTTGGCGACAGTTTCATGCTCTGCCCATCCCGAACATTACTCGAGGACCGAGTATTGGCGCGCAGAAAATCTGCAAAGTTCGGGATGGCATTTAATATAAAATATGGCCGGTAACAATGCCGAGGAGAGAACTTTTAGAATTTTTGGAAAATACCGAATAGTACCGAAGATATAAGCCGTCAAATTGTTGATATTTGCGGCCAGTCGATAGGACGATACTGGCGCTGCCATTGGAATTATGAATTGTACTGAATCGAGTCTAGTGTGATGTCACGAGACACGCGCTACATGAGATTACATGCGTGTCATGCGACATAACAT
This sequence comes from Hesperophylax consimilis, assembly GCF_061612785.1. Classification (NCBI taxonomy): domain Eukaryota; kingdom Metazoa; phylum Arthropoda; class Insecta; order Trichoptera; family Limnephilidae; genus Hesperophylax; species Hesperophylax consimilis. Next base: position 1,341,116 of record NW_028301263.1, on the reverse strand, counting down.
TTTACCCAAGATCACTTTGAAAGCTCGTAACTTCATTTTTGGAGATATCGAAAAACTGATTTTTACTATCGTCATTAATGAACTCTTTAAATATAATACATTTTTTATAAAAACAAAAACAAAATAGGAAACAACCTCCTTGAGTTATCTCGTAAATTTTTACTAAATTCTCCGCCAGTAAATTTTTTTCTTAATTCCCTCGATACACTCGAGACTCGAGACACTCCTGTTTGCACGGCTTTAATGCATACAAAATTTCATTAAAATTCAATCCTTTAGAGTAGGGGTCGGTGAACGGAGTATTTTTTTATAAGAATAAACTAACTGTTAACTATTTCCAATAGTAGTACCATAATATAAAGGCAAACCAAAGATTTGGACGAAAAAAAAAAATTTAAGAGCATTTTTTTTAACATTTATCTCACACATTGCTATGAGGAAAATAATTTCCCTCGGGGCCTGTCATCTTTTGGATGATGTTTGGAGGGTCCTTTTTTAAGGAAAGGAAGGAGAGGAAGTTCTGGGAAGGCAAAGGGTATGAGGCTTGAGTAGGAATCTATGGATAAGTGTGTCCAGGAGTGACGGACATATGAATATATCCCTCTCACTGCGGCGCAAGGCGATGGGTCGAGAGACAAGTTGGAGAGGTCATAGGGTCTCCCCAAGCCAGCCTCTCCCGATCTGGCACGCCACGCAGCTGGTGGACCGACGCATCCTCTACACACCTTACCCGATAAACACCAAACTTAGCGAACCACTTTAGGTGACCTATGGCAAACGTGTTGGTTATCCAATTAATGGTTCCTACCTTCCTACCCCCCAAATTAAAAATATTACTGCAAACATAACTTTGATAATAATTAACCTAACTTATAAAATAATATTTATTTAGGTACCTGCAAATTTTGTTTACTGAGCTGTAACGCCGATATTTTCATTTTTACCCCATTTGAGGTAATTTGCCCTGATTAGCCGACCCCTGCTGTAGAGCTTTTATTTTGTGACTTAAATTTCGTAGTGTTACCATTCATTTTTTTTAGCTTGTCATCATCTTCTTCAATCATAGATTCGATCATGCGCTGTGAATTGTCACTCTTTTATTTTGTTTTAATTAATTTAGTTGTATTGGTGACATTAAAATACATTATAGTCATAGTCATTCTTTTCACAATCATAAAAAGGCCTGACGTTAAAATATATCTTGTTTATGATTCATTATTTTAGGCACTTTTATTAATTTTGATCAACATTTTAGTTAATTCAAGTTTTGAGTGTGCTGTAGAAGGTATATTGGTTATAACTGTTTATATTCCTTTACATTAATAATTGTGTATATTGTGTGTGAATTTTTAAAGTTGTTATGTTCATATATTCTCTTTTCTTTCATGTCTTCTAAATATGGTATAAAAAAATGGTATATTTGTTTAACTAAGCAATAATAATATCAATAATTAAATAATTCTAGTTTATTTGTAGCTATTTTTTCTAATGATCTGTTTAATGTTTGCAGGTGTAAAAATACCAGATGAGAACTTAACGCCTCAGCAAAGATCCCATGGAGAAGAACAACTTGCGACAGTAAGAAAAATGCAACAGATGTTGTTCCCAGAGTCCGGAATGGGTCCAGGAGGACCCCAAGGACCCAATCAGGGACAAATGATGGACCCACCACAAAATCCTAATGAACAGAATCAAATGGGTCAAAACCCAAACATGCCGCCTAATTCTAATTCGGGCCCCAATATAGGTTTCAATCCTAATCAAATGGGTGGGCCGATGGGACAAAATTGCCCCGGAAACATGGGACCAATGGGTCCGATGGGACCCAATGGGCCGAGTTGTCAAATGGGGCCAAACGGCCCAATGGGGCATAACGGTCCTATGGGCCCGAACATGGGGCAGAACGGCCAATGGGGCATGGGCCCAAACATGGGCGGGAACGGCCCGATGTCCGGGATGGGTCCCAACGGTCCAATGGGTCCAAACGGGCCGATGTCGGGCATGATGGGGCCGAACGAACCCATGGGTCAGGGGATGGGACCCATGGGGCCGATGGGCCCGTGTATGAAGGGCGGGATGAGAGGGCAGCAGTGCGGCGGGCCAGATATGAAGCCTCAAATGTGTCAGGATATGTACATGAACAGGCCTTGCTCGGGACCTATGGGGGTAACTTACTACAAATATTTATCTGGAAATAATCAATTTTATAACTACCGTTTTGTTTATTTTAATAACTTTTGTACGTATTCTAGCGCATGGGTAACCCGATGGCAGGGATGAAGCCTCGCATGATGGGTGGACCCAGAATGATGCCAGGGGCCAATATCAACGCTATGAATGGTAACAATTCTTTATTTTCTTTATTATATCTGTACTCACAGGTGCTAATTCATAATTGTTACTTTTAGTGCATTTTGAAATAAATTTCTAAAGAATTTTTAAATTAACCAGCAGGTAAAAACCCTTAGTTGCATCTGTATGGAAAACTTCAACAGTTCTCTTTGAATATTGAGATGGCAGCACTTCCGTTTGTAGCTAGCATGTGGAGCGAGTGTGTTAACCCACGACAGACCTTAGCGTATTAATATAACAGATATAGACAGTGGATATATCAACTATTTTACTCGTAACAGAGCTCGCCTTTTAATGACAGTATCATTGATGCTAAATGTGTCAATATCCGAATTGATACTTTGGTCTCCCCACCGACATGACCATTGGCAAGTTAGTCCTGCAGGCCGGTAGATAGAATAGTCTATGTTGTCGGTGACGGAGATAACCATCGCAAACATAGAAATGAATGATTTCCATGAAAGAAGAGTTTTCAAACCATCCACGAATCAAATATGATTTAAGATTTTCACAGCCAAAAGTATTTTTGTTATTTGTTTTTGGGGTGTTATGCCGTGTTGCGCTTATTAATAACACATCTGCCCTGATGATGGACACTGCAATGCTGTCCGAAACGTTGGCTAAATAAGGAGTTAGCGCAACACGGCATAACACCCCCAAAACCAATAACAAAAAACATCCACAAATCAGTCTAAAGAAATGTTTGTACATCCCTCCTGACCCGTAAATGGTTCATTCCGAACATACTCAAGATAAAGTCAGCAGGATAGAGCCACGGGCAGTAGCCATACTCCCCCAGGTAGAGAAATCTCAGAAATTAATAATCACTCACCCACCATATTTAAAAGGATTATGTATGTTAATACTAGATATTTTATCAATTGATTTTTATAAAACCCAGGTGGCATCATGATGGACGGCGGCTCAATGGGAGACTGCGGGGGCCCTGGGGGCCCTCAGGAACACCACATGAGCATGGGGGGCCCCATGTGCGATGACTTCCCTCGGGGTAGAAACGTAAGGAATATTCTTATAATCCCTTTAGTATTTTTTTTTCTAAATAAGTGTACGTGTTTTTCTTTAAACTAAAGAACCATGCTAACGCCTCATCCGTTTGGTTGCACGGTTCGTATGTCCCCTGTGTTTGGTGTTTTATACTACCATTTTTATTTCTGTGAATCGAAATAAAATCGACTAGCAAGCTTGTGTTCGCGGGTTCAAATCCCTGCGTGTCCAAGTAATTTTTTATTTAATTAATTTCTGTTGTTTCACAATTTTGGTTTTGATTTATTAAATAAGATATAATTAGAGACATAATTGGACGCGAGGTCTACTGTCATAAACTGGTCCGTTATAAACTGATCTGTTATTAACTGGTCTGTTATAAACTGGTCTGTTATAAGTGGTCTGTTATTAACTGGTCCGTTATTAACTGTTCTATTATTAACAGGTCTGTTATTACATGGTCTGTTTATCAGCTGGTCTGTTGTTAACTGGTCTGTTGTTAACTACTAGTTATCAATATTTATAATAACTCATTTGGAACTTTCATAAAACTTTTACTTGTAGATTTTCAGTGTTTTATGTTATCACAGAAAGTGAAATGTTGATGTTGCAATGTTTTGTAAATTTTCCAGATGTCCGGAGGTCCTGACGGCCCACACAAGCTGGGCATGAGGAGTCCGGGTTCCGCCGGCCCTGACCTGGATTGGCAGAAGCTCCACCACCAGTTTTTCGAGCAGGAACACAACAAAAACAACATGGATCCGGACCACATGGGTACGCACACAGAAACTATAATATTTAATTAAATTTAAAATGCAAGATATAAAGTAGGTACCTACCTGTAATATTTTGACCTTTCAGGCTAATTTGTTGCTTTTTGCAACAACTCGTATGATATAACAGAAATCGTTGCATCTCCCTTCCTATTGTGGTAAGAAATATGATCTAATCGGTGTTAGAAAAAAAAAGCTGAAAGTTGGTTATGAAAATATTAGCAATCTTTTCTGCGTCCGATTCTCCTTCAATATGAGTGGATATCTTTGCTTTAGCTTTTAAAACGTTGCCTGTTTTTTGCCAAAATTCTTTAAAGTCTTTGTTCTCAATCGCACCTGATATTTTGTCCATTTTTAATTGTTCCGCTGTTTTTTGACATTTTCTTAATTCATATTTAAATTTTCTTGTCAGTATTTTTCTATTTTCTGCCAAGGGACCCGACCGGGGTTTTCCATTTTCAATCCATTTCATAAGTGCATTTCGTGATGCTTCATAATGAATCGATACATTGTCGTTCCTTCCAGGAATATGTTTGGATGTGGTTCTATTATGTTTGCGCCCACTTTCAAAGACGTTTTTAGCGGCAGTACTTAGTGACTACAATCCTCCCATATAGTTCGTCTATGGCATCTTTATGAAACTTATTTTTGCATCCTGACTTTTTACAGAGTTCGACCCCGCTGCTGCATTTGATTCGGTTTGTTAAAAATGATGCAGTTGCAGAATAGGACATGATCTGCGAAGTATTATGTGCTCTCAATTTTACTGGATCTAAAGCCATCGGGGAAATTTTCCTCCGTTGCGGTTATACCTGTTGTTTCTAAACAAATTGACATGGGCCGGTGATCTGTCCAGTCAACGTCGTACTTTACCGAAATATTTTTTATCATCTTTTGAATTGTGGCCGTCCCTATACAGTGATCTAACCAGCTTGTTGTGTTATGTGCATCACTAACATATGTGTAAGAATTTTCAGGCATTTTTTCAATATCGATGCAGTGATATTTGTTTTTTTTTGCAGAATGATAATAAATCTTTCCCAAATAATGTTCTTGGATCGGCATTAAAATCACCCATAATAAGGCAGTTCGTATATTGTTTATCTTCAATAAGTGAATGCAGGTTTGCCAGGCATCTTGAAAATTCGGGAATGTTATCATTGCAGAAAGTTGGCATGTAAACTGTGAGAATGCTCAACAATCCTTTATCCAGCTTTATTTCTATTCCCGATAACCTATTGTCATTGCAGTCGATAGCCTTGGCCCTTATTGCGCTCCGCCACAATACGCCCGTTCCACCGTAAGGACGCCCTCTAAGTATGCCGGTAGATGTATCTATGGCAGATGTGCCCAAGCTTGAAAATTTTGGGTGTATTTCTGAAAGATAATTTATGTCAGTGGGTAATAGCCATGTTTCTTGTAATAAAATGATATCATATTCTTCACACATTTCGTGAATAAATTTCACTGTCCTTCTCACTGATCTGCAATTGATATTAATAATTTTAAGAGGATCCATTGTTTAGGTATTGTTTGAACTTTTGTCTGAGCTGTGATTTCTTTCTTTGTAGATTCGATACACTATTCCTTCGGGCCTGTTGGGGACGGATATAGCACCGTCGCAACGCGGAACAATAGGATTGGAAAAGGTTCGGAATGCCAACTTACCCTTTTGTATTCTTCCACGGTTTTCAATTCTTCTTTGCGCTGGTTCACAACAATTCACAAATTTCACCATGCGCGAGCTCACGATGGCTTTGATTTCGACATGGTCGATAAAGTGGGCTCCGTAATCTAACGATGTTGACAGGACGAATATTTTTAAGCAACTAACGTCGGCATAGGAGAGGAGAGGAGTTGGGTAGATAGGCCACAATAATTTTACAAAGGATAGAAGGTAGGTAGCACGATGCTAGGTGCCAACATTTCCGCCCACCTAATTTGAACGAATTAATAATTATGATACAAAATTTAATAAAAGGTAAATTTAAATATATACATAGGTAAATTGTTCATTCAAGTTGTATCCGTAATGCCTCGCAGAAAACAACTAAATAAAATAACTTTTACTAAATTAAGTATAACTTTTCGAAGAATGGTTCCTGGACCATAAAAAAATTTTGGTTTTGAAAAATATTTAAAATGGCTAATAACTCCTTTGGTCTAGAATCTGAGTAAGAAACAAAACGAGAATTAGAGTATAGACATCTAAAACAACAACAAAAAAAATATATAGATCCCAATGTTAAATAAAATAAAAATAAAACATAACAAAACTGGAAAATGAAAACGTATTCTATTTTAGATGTATATCTTAAGAATTATCACTAATAATAATTTTATTCTTCCGGTAACGGGCAAAGCTTTATCACTGGTCGAACCAACGAACCAGTTTTAGTTTTAACAGTAGCTACCCTAACTATTCCATCCTTACCGGGATGAACGTGGATAATTCGTCCTAATACCCACTTCATCGGTGGAAGACGATCGTCCTTTATTAACACTAATTGACCTAATTTAATGTTTGGATTTATTTTGCACCACTTTGATCGTTGTTGAAGCGTATTTAAATATTCTAAATGCCAACGTTTCCAGAAATGTTGCGACATCTTTTGGAGATGTTGCCACCTACTTAAACGATTAGACGTGGTGTCAAGAAAGTCATATTCAGGCAAACCTAGTAGGAATCCACCGATTAAAAAGTGGCCCGGGGTGAGTCCATTCACATCCTCGGGGTCTGAGCTCATTGAACACAAAGGGCGGGAGTTGAGGATGGCCTCAATTCTAGTGAGAACTGTCGCAAATTCTTCATAAGTTAGAACGGTCTCACCTATCACCCGTTTTAAATGGTATTTTAGAGATTTTATCCCTGCCTCAAATAGACTCGCTGGAGGGTTAAAAGACCAAATAATGCCGCTCTGAATTAGATGATTAGATATAACATCACGCTGTGATGCCAAGAATTTATTTATACCGAGTAGGTACCGATTTGCACCGACGAAATTGGTTCCGTTATCGCTTATGATTTCAGAACATAACCCTCGACGATCTGTAAACCGGCTAAGGGCTGCAATAAATGCTTCAGAAGATAAATCAGACACGATCTCTAAATGAACTGCTTTCGTCGCCATACATACAAATAGACATAAATAACCCTTTGACGTTTTTGCTCCCCTACGTTTGTGATCTTTCAAAGTGAAAGGTCCTCCGAAATCTACACCAACTCGAGAAAAAACACGGCTTTGTTGCACTCGAGAGGGAGGTAAATCACCCATTAGGGGAGGTAGCACCGAAGATTTCATTTTATAGCAGACAATGCATTTCGACAGTTGTGAGCGAATTTTATTCCGTGCAGCCACTATCCAAAATTTACGCTGAATAGTGAATTGAAGGCTTCGTGGCCCAATATGAAGATATAGTTTATGATAATAATCTACAATTAAATAAGCTAAATGACAGATTTTCGGAAGTAAGATCGGAAATTTACTTTCATATGACAAATTTGAATACTTGAGTCGACCGCCCACCCTGATAATACCGTGGCTATCAAGAAACGGTTTCAAGTTTTGAATTTGCGTTGAACATGGACTGCCATTTCGCATATTACTTATATCAACAGAAAAATACGTTTTCTGTTCAATGCGTACGATTTTCATAAGCGAATCATTTAATTCGCGAGAACTTAGATAAGTCGAGTTTGAATTTCCACTACCAGGACGTTTCTGACAATTATTTACGAAACGCATTATAATAATAATAATAATAATAATTGGATAATTTGTAGAGCGCCGTTTTTGTGAAAAATCACCTCAAGGGCGCTGTACAATTTATTTCCTAGGATCTACATTTGTTATTTAGAAATGATACCAAAACATACTTACCTGGCAAGTCACTTCCAACAAACACACTTATATTAAAAAGTTTATGCTTATAAAAGATAGAACTGCACGCAGAGGACACTATATCAAAAAACACTGGTCGTCGCATGATCTTAAGTCTGCTATAGTTTTTATTTTAATTTAAATGTATTTTTACTGTCTTAAAAGCCTACAAATTGTTAGTTGTTATCATTTTTATTTATTTATTTTTAATTATTATTTTTATTTATTTTATTTTATTTTTAGTATTTTTTACATTTTGTTAATTTAAATTTAAATTGCCGTCAACTGTGAAAGTGGAGGTTTCTGAAATTATGGATACGACTGTCTGAAAAGGTGCGTTTTAAGTTTAGACCTAAATTCTGTCGAGTCTGCGATCATTCTCATATCATGTGGCAGTCCATTCCAGGCTTTAGGTCCTGACACGGCAAAAGCACGCTCACCGAACTTAGTATCTGGTGTGCGCTTTGGTTCCTTCAACCTTCCGATAGCTGATGACGTTGCTGACCTAAGGGTTGACTGTCGGGAGTTGGAATCTTCTGGAATACACAATTCTGATAAATAAGCCGGATTATCCAAGCGACGACGCGTTGCAATTTATAAAATGAAGAATATTTACTAATAATCGAATTAGGTACTATTTGAGATGATACAAACGTTTTAAGGTTGCATGTTTTGAGTTCTGGTATTTCTCCGTCAGATTGATTGTACACAGCTGAACAAGGCCAGAGTGCTATTGGTTGGTGAAGCCATTTTGGTCCCGTAAACCACAAAGGGTGTGATATAATGTCTGCTGGGAAAAGCCCTCTTGAACCAGAATCGGCACAATTTTCCTCCGAGACAACATGCTTCCAAACAGCATTTGGTGTATTTTCCAGTATTTGTACAACCCTATTAGCGACAAATGTTTTCAATAAATATGGCGGCGTTTTTAGCCACGCTATTACAATAGTCGAATCTGTAAATAGAAAAACGTTTTCTATTTGTTCGGCAAACTTTACAGATGACATAATATACTTTACAAGTTTCGTGAGAAGAACGGCCCCACATAATTCTAGTCGTGGAATTGACAGGGTTTTCAAAGGAGCGACCTTCGATTTTCCCATTAAGATGTGAGTGGTATTGCTATTACGCTCTAATAAATATACCACTGCAGAATAACCCAATTGTGAAGCGTCACAGAACCCTACGAGGAAAAGACGACTTGTCATCACCGTGTTGTAATATCCAGGAATATTCAATGTTCGAAGTAATGAAAGTTGACTTACAAATTTACTCCACGTATTATGAATATGTGGTGGAACATCACGATCGTCCCAATCGACATCTAACTTCCATAGTTCCTGTAATAGACATTTTGCGAAAAATGTCACTGGGGTCATGATCCCAAGTGAGTCGAATAAACGAGCTACCGTTGATAAAATTGTTCTTTTTGTGCATATCTTATTTGAAGGTAGATCGATCTTGTAGGTAAAATTATCAGTCGTTGGACTCCACTGAATGCCTAATATTTTAACAATTTGATCAGTTCCGGCGTTATCAAAAGAATGACCATATTGCTGGTGCTCTTGCGAAACGTGATCCAAAAGTGACGGTGTATTAGATTGCCATTTACTAAGTTCTAATTTCCCAAGATTTAACAATCCAATGATATCTTGTTTTAGTCTGAGGGCTGTGCTAATCGTTTCTGTCCCTGTTACCAAATCATCTACATAAAAATCATCGCATAGAACCTTGGCAGCGTCAGGATACTTTGATCCTTCATCTTGTGCTAGCTGGCGAAGGGTACGAATGGCCAAGAATCGTGAACTAGACAACCCGTACGTTACAGTTTGTAACTCGAAATCAATAACCGGTTCATTCTGAGATTCTCTCCACAAAATATTTTGGAATTTACGCTGAGATGGAATAATTAATATTTGCCTATACATCTTACAAATATCAGCTGTAAATACATACTTATGAAAACGAAAATTTAAAATCATACGTGGAATTTCAGTTTGCAATTTTGGACCGTTCAATAATAAGTCATTTAGAGATAAGTTATTTGGTTGGGTTTTTGCCGACCCATCAAAAACCACACGTAGTTTTGTAGTTTTACTGTCAGGATTCAAAACACAATGATGAGGTAAATAGAATGCATCTAAATTCCGAGGTACCCGTGTCATGTGTCCCAGACCCTCATATTCTTGTATAAAATTTCCGTAATTAATTGCTAACATGGGATCCCTTTTAAAACGAATTTCTAGTTTGTTCCATCGCGATTCCGCAAGTTTTAAGGAATTTTGAGAAGGCATAATTTCTGATTTTGTTAATAATGGTACAACATATCTACCATCACATTCTCGATAGTGATTCGAAGCGTACATTGTTTCGGCTAATTTGTCGTCCGGATTACTCGTCACAATTGAAGGTGTTTCTTCAATTTCCCAAAATTTTCTAAGAGTATTGCTTAACGAATTTGTTTCAACAAATAAAGACGAAGGCGTTTGAAATGACGAGTTTTCCATCTTCCCCATTATAATGTAACCAAATACACTGTTTACAGCACATGGAGAGCCGTGAATTATTTCATGGCCACTATTAAATATATCCAAGTATACGTCAGCTCCTAACAAAAGGTCTATTTTGCCCGACATGTAATATGATTCATCAGCTAATTTTAAATTTTTAAATTGTGACGTTCCACTCGATGGTAAATCATATGACGGATGATTAGAAGTGATTTCTGTAATCACGACAGTTTGACATTGAAGAATAGGCCCTTTTTTATTTCGAAGTTTTATAAAACATTTTGTTTTTCCATGACAAGAATTTATACTAGAATTTCCTAAACCGTTCAGTGAAATACGATGTTTTTTAATTGACAAACCCAAGAGCTGGGCACATCTTTCCGTAATCAGAGAGACTTGACTCCCACAATCCACGACGGCGCGGATAGGTATATAATCATTATATTGATTTCGGACCTCAAGTTGTACAGTTCCTAACAAAACGGTAGAAACGCTCGGAATCGCTGTTGCGGCCAGGGTTGCACTTGAATTATTAAGTTCATTTTCGCCCGATGGTTCGGCGGCAATGTGCAACATTGAATGGTGTTTTTTATTACAAACCTGGCATGTAAATTTTGATACACAATCTTTTACATGGTGCTGTTTCAAACAATTGAAACAACGGTTTAAAGTTTTAATTTTGTCCCTCCTTTGATGGGGACTTAAAGATGTAAAAGAATGACATTTGTAAAGAAAATGTGCACCTTTACATAATGGACAATGAAGGTTATTATCATTCTTATTGGCAGATAACAACGTTTTAAACGAACCTTTTTTCTCTTTTGTAGTATGTGGAGATAACATTTCTAAAATACGCGTTTGATTTCTCAGAAACTCGAAAATTGAATCCAATTCTGGAATCTCTTCACCGGGCAATTTGGATTCAAATTGACGTTTAGTTGTCAGATCCATCGATCGTATCATAATATGACCAACAAATTTATCAAAAATATTTTCTATCTTCATCGCCTTTATAGCGGCGCAATTCTCTTGAAACGTACTGAGTAACCGCGCTATACCTGACGCAGACTCGTTTTGTAATATTTTGAAATTAAGAATTTCATCAACATAATGCGTGAAAAGAATTCTAGAATTTTGGTATTGATTTACCAGAATATTCCAGGCAATGTCATAATTCTCTTCGATAAGAGGCAATGATTGTATAAGTGCCAGTGCCGGCCCTGTAATTACCGATAAAAGATAATGGTATTTTTCTACATTAGTATATGCATTGCTGTCATGTATAAGACTTTTAAATAATGAATGAAATGAGCACCAACTTTTAATGTTACTATCAAAAGTGGGCATCTTTATCAGTGGTGCGCGAATCACCGAATTACTTGCCGTTTTAGGAATTGAATTTTCATTATTACTAGTGATAACGCTTTTCATTTGCATGATCTCGAAATACATTGAATCAACATTATTCGCAATGTTTCCTAGTTCTGACATTTCTGTAATCTTGTCTAATGACAGTAATTGTTCCTCAATCTCGTTTTGAACTGATTCAAATTCTTGTAACCAATCTTTTAACTTTTCACATCTAGCAAGAAACGTATCTTTTTTCTTAAAATCATCATAAGTGCTCGCTATGAGCTCTTGCGTAATACGAATACGAGATACTATTCGCTCACGTCGGGATTGCAACAAAAGTACTTTTTTCTCAGCCATTGTATTGAGAAATTAATCTGCACAAAAATGCCGAGTGAATACAACAATTTATTTTAAATATTAACAAATTTGTCACCAGTTAAGTATTTTTTACTACCTACAGGCAATTTTCGCGAACAGCACGGCTGACGCGAATTTTACACATAGATCAACTTTTATGAACAATTTAACCTTGAAATAATTAAATTAACCACAATTTTTTCAATTAATCTAAATTATCAGGCTCGAATGACCAATTTTGGGGACGGATATAGCACCGTCGCAACGCGGAACAATAGGATTGGAAAAGGTTCGGAATGCCGACTTACCCTTTTCTATTCTTCCACGGTTTTCAATTCATCTTTGCGCTGGTTCACAACAATTCACAAATTTCACCATGCGCGAGCTCACGATGGCTTTGATTTCGACATGGTCGATAAAGTGGGCTCCGTAATCAAACGATGTTGACAGGACGAATATTTTTAATCAACTAACGTCGGCATAGGAGAGGAGAGGAGTTGGGTAGATAGGCCACAATAATTTTACAAAGGATAGAAGGTAGGTAGCACGATGCTAGGTGCCAACAGGGCCAAAAATCTTTTTCCATAAAAACACTGATTTTCTGCGCAAGGATTGTTATTTTAAATGTTTTGAACTGGGTCGGTTTGAATGGTTTGAAGTTATAGTGTATTGAATATGGGTGACAGAACTTTCCAAGTTTACATGGCCGAGTTTTCCAAGTCTTCGTTGTCCAAGGCTGGTAGTGAACCTTTTAAGAAATTCCCACTCAATAAGTTGTATGCTTTACCTTTTCACTGCGGATTGGTATTATGATGTCCGTGCTGTATAGATTATTCAAGATGAACTTTCCATAAAAACCTATTTTTTTTTACTTACCATTTAAAATTTCATAATGTCAGATAAAAGGTAGTTATCACATTCATCTATTTAAATATCAACATTATCATATTCGACCACATGCATTGAATGCACGTATATACTATTTCCACATGTGTAGCAATATTTTCACGCGCGCTTGCGCATGGAAGACGATTATGGGCCTAACCTGACCTAACCCTAAAAAGGTTGAATTATCAATACCGACATTAATAGATTTCTACAGAAGAATGTTATACCTACAAAACGAAGAAAGAATCGCTTGGTTATTTCTCACAGTGCTATAAAAATTGACAATATGTGCTTGAAACCGAATTTGGCGTTCGAGGTGATGTACTCCAATGGATGTCATCGTACCTGTCTGGACGAGTAGCTTCAGTAACTTTCAATAAATATACATCACCTGAAACTTCCATCGAATTTGGAGTTCCCCAGGGTTCTGTACTGGGTCCCATTCTCTTCATTCTATATACCAATCGTCTCGAACGACTCATTCACTCAGCTGGCTTTGAATCACAAGGCTACGCGGATGATCGTTTGATTTTCAAGTTTTGCTCCCCGGATGAAAAAGACGTCCTTAAAAACGAGGTGGTTAGTTTCATTGACACGGTTTCAAGTTGGATGTCTGTTAATAAACTCAAACTTAATCCGACAAAGACGGAATTTATTTGGATAGCTTCTCCTGGAAGACAAGCCCTCATCGACTCCAGTCCAATCCGTATTCAGAATACAAATATAATCCCTTCTACGGAAATAAAATTTCTAGGTTTCACTTTAGACAATTGTCTTTCTCTTGAATCGCAAATTTCAAAAACTGTAAGTGCTGGCTTTTTCCATCTAAGGCAGATAAAATCAATTAGGAGATGCCTTCCCTTTGATGGAGCAAAATCACTCATTAATTCGTTCGTTGTCTCACGTATGGACTATTGTAATAGTGCATATGCTGGCCTACCTAAAAAACAATTCAACAGAATCCAGTCCGTTTTCAATGCTGCGGCGAGAATGATTTTTGGTGAATCTAAGCATTGTCGTATAACCCCGCTTCTAAGGGATCGTCTTCATTGGCTTCGATGCCCTGAAAGAATAGAGTTCAAGATCTGCCTAATGACCTTCAAAGCATTGCAGGGAATGGCGCCAGCCTATATATCGGAATTATGTGTCCGACAAAACCTAAGCGATAGACAGCTTACTCTGAGGTCAGCAGATCTAGATGTTACCAATCGTTTAATCGAACTTTCTCGGTCAAATCGAGCTGTTTACTATGATCGCTCTTTTCGTGTAGCTGGCCCACTCATTTGGAATAAACTTCCCCCAGCCCTTACCAATATACAAAATTTGGCTGAATTTAAACGGGTTTTAAAATCAAAATTATTCAAAAAATCATATTTAATAATTTAAAATCATTTATATTCTCATGAATCTAAGCTTCTTTTTTAATATACTATAAAAAGCCAGGTTTTGAAGTTTTCCGGTAATTGTTTGGTTTCGGTTTCCTCCTTATTGTACTTTTATGTTTAATGTCCACCTATTATATAATATTTTAATGTTTTCCTGTTTTATATAATATTTTAATTTTAAAGTTCTTATTTTTCGTGCACTGTCACTGTCTTTTATTGTTATCCTCTACTAAAATAGCACTGTTATTGTTAAATTTTATTCTCTGCTTTTGTGTAAACCGTTATTTCATATTATGTAATTATTTTTTTTTAAAAGGAACACAATAGGAAATTTTATTTTAAGTTTATTATAGTTAAGCGCACTTGTAGTGAAACAACACAAAACTGCGCTATATAAATGTTATGTTATTATTATTATAATGACTATTTTCGGGAACTTCATTGATGGAAAAGATACATAACCTCACCATTATCAGGATTCGAATTGAATCGGTTTAAAAGTTTAGATTTTTCCTGTCTCTTGACCTGTGGAACACCAGACTCTTTCTGAGTGAAATCAAAAATGGAAACCGAAAATGAACTCAGTGTATCAAGTGCAAATGTTTATGCACTTTCTCATGGCATACAGGTTTAAACCGCATATTGAAAAATTCCAGCTAGGGCGAAATTCGGTTTGACGGCGGGAAAAAATTCTTATCACTGGTGCACGAACGGTTTTCCAGAGGTTAAAGTCTGATTATGTCGGGGAAATAACTGCCCTACATTTTACGTCCATTGGAGAACCTTCTGATAGTGTTTCACTGTATTTTACTAGATTCACATTTAGCAAAAACTGCTACAGTCATACCATGTTAATTGACGTTTCAATGAGGTTGTCTCCTACAACGAAATTTCATATTTTTATAAATGTATCATATTAATTAGAGCATGCCGAGGAGAGAACTTTTAGAATTTTTGGAAAATACCGAATAGTACCGAAGATATAAGCCGTCAAATTGTTGATATTTGCGGCCAGTCGATAGGACGATACTGGCGCTGCCATTGGAATTATGAATTGTACTGAATCGAGTCTAGTGTGATGTCACGAGACACGCGCTACATGAGATTACATGCGTGTCATGCGACATAACATTTTACCCAAGATCACTTTGAAAGCTCGTAACTTCATTTTTGGAGATATCGAAAAACTGATTTTTACTATCGTCATTAATGAACTCTTTAAATATAATACATTTTTTATAAAAACAAAAACAAAATAGGAAACAACCTCCTTGAGTTATCTCGTAAATTTTTACTAAATTCTCCGCCAGTAAATTTTTTTCTTAATTCCCTCGATACACTCGAGACTCGAGACACTCCTGTTTGCACGGCTTTAATGCATACAAAATTTCATTAAAATTCAATCCTTTAGAGTAGGGGTCGGTGAACGGAGTATTTTTTTATAAGAATAAACTAACTGTTAACTATTTCCAATAGTAGTACCATAATATAAAGGCAAACCAAAGATTTGGACGAAAAAAAAAATTTAAGAGCATTTTTTTTAACATTTATCTCACACATTGCTATGAGGAAAATAATTTCCCTCGGGGCCTGTCATCTTTTGGATGATGTTTGGAGTTTTGGAGGGTCCTTTTTTAAGGAAAGGAAGGAGAGGAAGTTCTGGGAAGGCAAAGGGTATGAGGCTTGAGTAGGAATCTATGGATAAGTGTGTCCAGGAGTGACGGACATATGAATATATCCCTCTCACTGCGGCGCAAGGCGATGGGTCGAGAGACAAGTTGGAGAGGTCATAGGGTCTCCCCAAGCCAGCCTCTCCCGATCTGGCACGCCACGCAGCTGGTGGACCGACGCATCCTCTACACACCTTACCCGATAAACACCAAACTTAGCGAACCACTTTAGGTGACCTATGGCAAACGTGTTGGTTATCCAATTAATGGTTCCTACCTTCCTACCCCCCAAATTAAAAATATTACTGCAAACATAACTTTGATAATAATTAACCTAACTTATAAAATAATATTTATTTAGGTACCTGCAAATTTTGTTTACTGAGCTGTAACGCCGATATTTTCATTTTTACCCCATTTGAGGTAATTTGCCCTGATTAGCCGACCCCTGCTGTAGAGCTTTTATTTTGTGACTTAAATTTCGTAGTGTTACCATTCATTTTTTTTAGCTTGTCATCATCTTCTTCAATCATAGATTCGATCATGCGCTGTGAATTGTCACTCTTTTATTTTGTTTTAATTAATTTAGTTGTATTGGTGACATTAAAATACATTATAGTCATAGTCATTCTTTTCACAATCATAAAAAGGCCTGACGTTAAAATATATCTTGTTTATGATTCATTATTTTAGGCACTTTTATTAATTTTGATCAACATTTTAGTTAATTCAAGTTTTGAGTGTGCTGTAGAAGGTATATTGGTTATAACTGTTTATATTCCTTTACATTAATAATTGTGTATATTGTGTGTGAATTTTTAAAGTTGTTATGTTCATATATTCTCTTTTCTTTCATGTCTTCTAAATATGGTATAAAAAAATGGTATATTTGTTTAACTAAGCAATAATAATATCAATAATTAAATAATTCTAGTTTATTTGTAGCTATTTTTTCTAATGATCTGTTTAATGTTTGCAGGTGTAAAAATACCAGATGAGAACTTAACGCCTCAGCAAAGATCCCATGGAGAAGAACAACTTGCGACAGTAAGAAAAATGCAACAGATGTTGTTCCCAGAGTCCGGAATGGGTCCAGGAGGACCCCAAGGACCCAATCAGGGACAAATGATGGACCCACCACAAAATCCTAATGAACAGAATCAAATGGGTCAAAACCCAAACATGCCGCCTAATTCTAATTCGGGCCCCAATATAGGTTTCAATCCTAATCAAATGGGTGGGCCGATGGGACAAAATTGCCCCGGAAACATGGGACCAATGGGTCCGATGGGACCCAATGGGCCGAGTTGTCAAATGGGGCCAAACGGCCCAATGGGGCATAACGGTCCTATGGGCCCGAACATGGGGCAGAACGGCCAATGGGGCATGGGCCCAAACATGGGCGGGAACGGCCCGATGTCCGGGATGGGTCCCAACGGTCCAATGGGTCCAAACGGGCCGATGTCGGGCATGATGGGGCCGAACGAACCCATGGGTCAGGGGATGGGACCCATGGGGCCGATGGGCCCGTGTATGAAGGGCGGGATGAGAGGGCAGCAGTGCGGCGGGCCAGATATGAAGCCTCAAATGTGTCAGGATATGTACATGAACAGGCCTTGCTCGGGACCTATGGGGGTAACTTACTACAAATATTTATCTGGAAATAATCAATTTTATAACTACCGTTTTGTTTATTTTAATAACTTTTGTACGTATTCTAGCGCATGGGTAACCCGATGGCAGGGATGAAGCCTCGCATGATGGGTGGACCCAGAATGATGCCAGGGGCCAATATCAACGCTATGAATGGTAACAATTCTTTATTTTCTTTATTATATCTGTACTCACAGGTGCTAATTCATAATTGTTACTTTTAGTGCATTTTGAAATAAATTTCTAAAGAATTTTTAAATTAACCAGCAGGTAAAAACCCTTAGTTGCATCTGTATGGAAAACTTCAACAGTTCTCTTTGAATATTGAGATGGCAGCACTTCCGTTTGTAGCTAGCATGTGGAGCGAGTGTGTTAACCCACGACAGACCTTAGCGTATTAATATAACAGATATAGACAGTGGATATATCAACTATTTTACTCGTAACAGAGCTCGCCTTTTAATGACAGTATCATTGATGCTAAATGTGTCAATATCCGAATTGATACTTTGGTCTCCCCACCGACATGACCATTGGCAAGTTAGTCCTGCAGGCCGGTAGATAGAATAGTCTATGTTGTCGGTGACGGAGATAACCATCGCAAACATAGAAATGAATGATTTCCATGAAAGAAGAGTTTTCAAACCATCCACGAATCAAATATGATTTAAGATTTTCACAGCCAAAAGTATTTTTGTTATTTGTTTTTGGGGTGTTATGCCGTGTTGCGCTTATTAATAACACATCTGCCCTGATGATGGACACTGCAATGCTGTCCGAAACGTTGGCTAAATAAGGAGTTAGCGCAACACGGCATAACACCCCCAAAACCAATAACAAAAAACATCCACAAATCAGTCTAAAGAAATGTTTGTACATCCCTCCTGACCCGTAAATGGTTCATTCCGAACATACTCAAGATAAAGTCAGCAGGATAGAGCCACGGGCAGTAGCCATACTCCCCCAGGTAGAGAAATCTCAGAAATTAATAATCACTCACCCACCATATTTAAAAGGATTATGTATGTTAATACTAGATATTTTATCAATTGATTTTTATAAAACCCAGGTGGCATCATGATGGACGGCGGCTCAATGGGAGACTGCGGGGGCCCTGGGGGCCCTCAGGAACACCACATGAGCATGGGGGGCCCCATGTGCGATGACTTCCCTCGGGGTAGAAACGTAAGGAATATTCTTATAATCCCTTTAGTATTTTTTTTTCTAAATAAGTGTACGTGTTTTTCTTTAAACTAAAGAACCATGCTAACGCCTCATCCGTTTGGTTGCACGGTTCGTATGTCCCCTGTGTTTGGTGTTTTATACTACCATTTTTATTTCTGTGAATCGAAATAAAATCGACTAGCAAGCTTGTGTTCGCGGGTTCAAATCCCTGCGTGTCCAAGTAATTTTTTATTTAATTAATTTCTGTTGTTTCACAATTTTGGTTTTGATTTATTAAATAAGATATAATTAGAGACATAATTGGACGCGAGGTCTACTGTCATAAACTGGTCCGTTATAAACTGATCTGTTATTAACTGGTCTGTTATAAACTGGTCTGTTATAAGTGGTCTGTTATTAACTGGTCCGTTATTAACTGTTCTATTATTAACAGGTCTGTTATTACATGGTCTGTTTATCAGCTGGTCTGTTGTTAACTGGTCTGTTGTTAACTACTAGTTATCAATATTTATAATAACTCATTTGGAACTTTCATAAAACTTTTACTTGTAGATTTTCAGTGTTTTATGTTATCACAGAAAGTGAAATGTTGATGTTGCAATGTTTTGTAAATTTTCCAGATGTCCGGAGGTCCTGACGGCCCACACAAGCTGGGCATGAGGAGTCCGGGTTCCGCCGGCCCTGACCTGGATTGGCAGAAGCTCCACCACCAGTTTTTCGAGCAGGAACACAACAAAAACAACATGGATCCGGACCACATGGGTACGCACACAGAAACTATAATATTTAATTAAATTTAAAATGCAAGATATAAAGTAGGTACCTACCTGTAATATTTTGACCTTTCAGGCTAATTTGTTGCTTTTTGCAACAACTCGTATGATATAACAGAAATCGTTGCATCTCCCTTCCTATTGTGGTAAGAAATATGATCTAATCGGTGTTAGAAAAAAAAAGCTGAAAGTTGGTTATGAAAATATTAGCAATCTTTTCTGCGTCCGATTCTCCTTCAATATGAGTGGATATCTTTGCTTTAGCTTTTAAAACGTTGCCTGTTTTTTGCCAAAATTCTTTAAAGTCTTTGTTCTCAATCGCACCTGATATTTTGTCCATTTTTAATTGTTCCGCTGTTTTTTGACATTTTCTTAATTCATATTTAAATTTTCTTGTCAGTATTTTTCTATTTTCTGCCAAGGGACCCGACCGGGGTTTTCCATTTTCAATCCATTTCATAAGTGCATTTCGTGATGCTTCATAATGAATCGATACATTGTCGTTCCTTCCAGGAATATGTTTGGATGTGGTTCTATTATGTTTGCGCCCACTTTCAAAGACGTTTTTAGCGGCAGTACTTAGTGACTACAATCCTCCCATATAGTTCGTCTATGGCATCTTTATGAAACTTATTTTTGCATCCTGACTTTTTACAGAGTTCGACCCCGCTGCTGCATTTGATTCGGTTTGTTAAAAATGATGCAGTTGCAGAATAGGACATGATCTGCGAAGTATTATGTGCTCTCAATTTTACTGGATCTAAAGCCATCGGGGAAATTTTCCTCCGTTGCGGTTATACCTGTTGTTTCTAAACAAATTGACATGGGCCGGTGATCTGTCCAGTCAACGTCGTACTTTACCGAAATATTTTTTATCATCTTTTGAATTGTGGCCGTCCCTATACAGTGATCTAACCAGCTTGTTGTGTTATGTGCATCACTAACATATGTGTAAGAATTTTCAGGCATTTTTTCAATATCGATGCAGTGATATTTGTTTTTTTTTGCAGAATGATAATAAATCTTTCCCAAATAATGTTCTTGGATCGGCATTAAAATCACCCATAATAAGGCAGTTCGTATATTGTTTATCTTCAATAAGTGAATGCAGGTTTGCCAGGCATCTTGAAAATTCGGGAATGTTATCATTGCAGAAAGTTGGCATGTAAACTGTGAGAATGCTCAACAATCCTTTATCCAGCTTTATTTCTATTCCCGATAACCTATTGTCATTGCAGTCGATAGCCTTGGCCCTTATTGCGCTCCGCCACAATACGCCCGTTCCACCGTAAGGACGCCCTCTAAGTATGCCGGTAGATGTATCTATGGCAGATGTGCCCAAGCTTGAAAATTTTGGGTGTATTTCTGAAAGATAATTTATGTCAGTGGGTAATAGCCATGTTTCTTGTAATAAAATGATATCATATTCTTCACACATTTCGTGAATAAATTTCACTGTCCTTCTCACTGATCTGCAATTGATATTAATAATTTTAAGAGGATCCATTGTTTAGGTATTGTTTGAACTTTTGTCTGAGCTGTGATTTCTTTCTTTGTAGATTCGATACACTATTCCTTCGGGCCTGTTGGGGACGGATATAGCACCGTCGCAACGCGGAACAATAGGATTGGAAAAGGTTCGGAATGCCAACTTACCCTTTTGTATTCTTCCACGGTTTTCAATTCTTCTTTGCGCTGGTTCACAACAATTCACAAATTTCACCATGCGCGAGCTCACGATGGCTTTGATTTCGACATGGTCGATAAAGTGGGCTCCGTAATCTAACGATGTTGACAGGACGAATATTTTTAAGCAACTAACGTCGGCATAGGAGAGGAGAGGAGTTGGGTAGATAGGCCACAATAATTTTACAAAGGATAGAAGGTAGGTAGCACGATGCTAGGTGCCAACATTTCCGCCCACCTAATTTGAACGAATTAATAATTATGATACAAAATTTAATAAAAGGTAAATTTAAATATATACATAGGTAAATTGTTCATTCAAGTTGTATCCGTAATGCCTCGCAGAAAACAACTAAATAAAATAACTTTTACTAAATTAAGTATAACTTTTCGAAGAATGGTTCCTGGACCATAAAAAAATTTTGGTTTTGAAAAATATTTAAAATGGCTAATAACTCCTTTGGTCTAGAATCTGAGTAAGAAACAAAACGAGAATTAGAGTATAGACATCTAAAACAACAACAAAAAAAATATATAGATCCCAATGTTAAATAAAATAAAAATAAAACATAACAAAACTGGAAAATGAAAACGTATTCTATTTTAGATGTATATCTTAAGAATTATCACTAATAATAATTTTATTCTTCCGGTAACGGGCAAAGCTTTATCACTGGTCGAACCAACGAACCAGTTTTAGTTTTAACAGTAGCTACCCTAACTATTCCATCCTTACCGGGATGAACGTGGATAATTCGTCCTAATACCCACTTCATCGGTGGAAGACGATCGTCCTTTATTAACACTAATTGACCTAATTTAATGTTTGGATTTATTTTGCACCACTTTGATCGTTGTTGAAGCGTATTTAAATATTCTAAATGCCAACGTTTCCAGAAATGTTGCGACATCTTTTGGAGATGTTGCCACCTACTTAAACGATTAGACGTGGTGTCAAGAAAGTCATATTCAGGCAAACCTAGTAGGAATCCACCGATTAAAAAGTGGCCCGGGGTGAGTCCATTCACATCCTCGGGGTCTGAGCTCATTGAACACAAAGGGCGGGAGTTGAGGATGGCCTCAATTCTAGTGAGAACTGTCGCAAATTCTTCATAAGTTAGAACGGTCTCACCTATCACCCGTTTTAAATGGTATTTTAGAGATTTTATCCCTGCCTCAAATAGACTCGCTGGAGGGTTAAAAGACCAAATAATGCCGCTCTGAATTAGATGATTAGATATAACATCACGCTGTGATGCCAAGAATTTATTTATACCGAGTAGGTACCGATTTGCACCGACGAAATTGGTTCCGTTATCGCTTATGATTTCAGAACATAACCCTCGACGATCTGTAAACCGGCTAAGGGCTGCAATAAATGCTTCAGAAGATAAATCAGACACGATCTCTAAATGAACTGCTTTCGTCGCCATACATACAAATAGACATAAATAACCCTTTGACGTTTTTGCTCCCCTACGTTTGTGATCTTTCAAAGTGAAAGGTCCTCCGAAATCTACACCAACTCGAGAAAAAACACGGCTTTGTTGCACTCGAGAGGGAGGTAAATCACCCATTAGGGGAGGTAGCACCGAAGATTTCATTTTATAGCAGACAATGCATTTCGACAGTTGTGAGCGAATTTTATTCCGTGCAGCCACTATCCAAAATTTACGCTGAATAGTGAATTGAAGGCTTCGTGGCCCAATATGAAGATATAGTTTATGATAATAATCTACAATTAAATAAGCTAAATGACAGATTTTCGGAAGTAAGATCGGAAATTTACTTTCATATGACAAATTTGAATACTTGAGTCGACCGCCCACCCTGATAATACCGTGGCTATCAAGAAACGGTTTCAAGTTTTGAATTTGCGTTGAACATGGACTGCCATTTCGCATATTACTTATATCAACAGAAAAATACGTTTTCTGTTCAATGCGTACGATTTTCATAAGCGAATCATTTAATTCGCGAGAACTTAGATAAGTCGAGTTTGAATTTCCACTACCAGGACGTTTCTGACAATTATTTACGAAACGCATTATAATAATAATAATAATAATAATTGGATAATTTGTAGAGCGCCGTTTTTGTGAAAAATCACCTCAAGGGCGCTGTACAATTTATTTCCTAGGATCTACATTTGTTATTTAGAAATGATACCAAAACATACTTACCTGGCAAGTCACTTCCAACAAACACACTTATATTAAAAAGTTTATGCTTATAAAAGATAGAACTGCACGCAGAGGACACTATATCAAAAAACACTGGTCGTCGCATGATCTTAAGTCTGCTATAGTTTTTATTTTAATTTAAATGTATTTTTACTGTCTTAAAAGCCTACAAATTGTTAGTTGTTATCATTTTTATTTATTTATTTTTAATTATTATTTTTATTTATTTTATTTTATTTTTAGTATTTTTTACATTTTGTTAATTTAAATTTAAATTGCCGTCAACTGTGAAAGTGGAGGTTTCTGAAATTATGGATACGACTGTCTGAAAAGGTGCGTTTTAAGTTTAGACCTAAATTCTGTCGAGTCTGCGATCATTCTCATATCATGTGGCAGTCCATTCCAGGCTTTAGGTCCTGACACGGCAAAAGCACGCTCACCGAACTTAGTATCTGGTGTGCGCTTTGGTTCCTTCAACCTTCCGATAGCTGATGACGTTGCTGACCTAAGGGTTGACTGTCGGGAGTTGGAATCTTCTGGAATACACAATTCTGATAAATAAGCCGGATTATCCAAGCGACGACGCGTTGCAATTTATAAAATGAAGAATATTTACTAATAATCGAATTAGGTACTATTTGAGATGATACAAACGTTTTAAGGTTGCATGTTTTGAGTTCTGGTATTTCTCCGTCAGATTGATTGTACACAGCTGAACAAGGCCAGAGTGCTATTGGTTGGTGAAGCCATTTTGGTCCCGTAAACCACAAAGGGTGTGATATAATGTCTGCTGGGAAAAGCCCTCTTGAACCAGAATCGGCACAATTTTCCTCCGAGACAACATGCTTCCAAACAGCATTTGGTGTATTTTCCAGTATTTGTACAACCCTATTAGCGACAAATGTTTTCAATAAATATGGCGGCGTTTTTAGCCACGCTATTACAATAGTCGAATCTGTAAATAGAAAAACGTTTTCTATTTGTTCGGCAAACTTTACAGATGACATAATATACTTTACAAGTTTCGTGAGAAGAACGGCCCCACATAATTCTAGTCGTGGAATTGACAGGGTTTTCAAAGGAGCGACCTTCGATTTTCCCATTAAGATGTGAGTGGTATTGCTATTACGCTCTAATAAATATACCACTGCAGAATAACCCAATTGTGAAGCGTCACAGAACCCTACGAGGAAAAGACGACTTGTCATCACCGTGTTGTAATATCCAGGAATATTCAATGTTCGAAGTAATGAAAGTTGACTTACAAATTTACTCCACGTATTATGAATATGTGGTGGAACATCACGATCGTCCCAATCGACATCTAACTTCCATAGTTCCTGTAATAGACATTTTGCGAAAAATGTCACTGGGGTCATGATCCCAAGTGAGTCGAATAAACGAGCTACCGTTGATAAAATTGTTCTTTTTGTGCATATCTTATTTGAAGGTAGATCGATCTTGTAGGTAAAATTATCAGTCGTTGGACTCCACTGAATGCCTAATATTTTAACAATTTGATCAGTTCCGGCGTTATCAAAAGAATGACCATATTGCTGGTGCTCTTGCGAAACGTGATCCAAAAGTGACGGTGTATTAGATTGCCATTTACTAAGTTCTAATTTCCCAAGATTTAACAATCCAATGATATCTTGTTTTAGTCTGAGGGCTGTGCTAATCGTTTCTGTCCCTGTTACCAAATCATCTACATAAAAATCATCGCATAGAACCTTGGCAGCGTCAGGATACTTTGATCCTTCATCTTGTGCTAGCTGGCGAAGGGTACGAATGGCCAAGAATCGTGAACTAGACAACCCGTACGTTACAGTTTGTAACTCGAAATCAATAACCGGTTCATTCTGAGATTCTCTCCACAAAATATTTTGGAATTTACGCTGAGATGGAATAATTAATATTTGCCTATACATCTTACAAATATCAGCTGTAAATACATACTTATGAAAACGAAAATTTAAAATCATACGTGGAATTTCAGTTTGCAATTTTGGACCGTTCAATAATAAGTCATTTAGAGATAAGTTATTTGGTTGGGTTTTTGCCGACCCATCAAAAACCACACGTAGTTTTGTAGTTTTACTGTCAGGATTCAAAACACAATGATGAGGTAAATAGAATGCATCTAAATTCCGAGGTACCCGTGTCATGTGTCCCAGACCCTCATATTCTTGTATAAAATTTCCGTAATTAATTGCTAACATGGGATCCCTTTTAAAACGAATTTCTAGTTTGTTCCATCGCGATTCCGCAAGTTTTAAGGAATTTTGAGAAGGCATAATTTCTGATTTTGTTAATAATGGTACAACATATCTACCATCACATTCTCGATAGTGATTCGAAGCGTACATTGTTTCGGCTAATTTGTCGTCCGGATTACTCGTCACAATTGAAGGTGTTTCTTCAATTTCCCAAAATTTTCTAAGAGTATTGCTTAACGAATTTGTTTCAACAAATAAAGACGAAGGCGTTTGAAATGACGAGTTTTCCATCTTCCCCATTATAATGTAACCAAATACACTGTTTACAGCACATGGAGAGCCGTGAATTATTTCATGGCCACTATTAAATATATCCAAGTATACGTCAGCTCCTAACAAAAGGTCTATTTTGCCCGACATGTAATATGATTCATCAGCTAATTTTAAATTTTTAAATTGTGACGTTCCACTCGATGGTAAATCATATGACGGATGATTAGAAGTGATTTCTGTAATCACGACAGTTTGACATTGAAGAATAGGCCCTTTTTTATTTCGAAGTTTTATAAAACATTTTGTTTTTCCATGACAAGAATTTATACTAGAATTTCCTAAACCGTTCAGTGAAATACGATGTTTTTTAATTGACAAACCCAAGAGCTGGGCACATCTTTCCGTAATCAGAGAGACTTGACTCCCACAATCCACGACGGCGCGGATAGGTATATAATCATTATATTGATTTCGGACCTCAAGTTGTACAGTTCCTAACAAAACGGTAGAAACGCTCGGAATCGCTGTTGCGGCCAGGGTTGCACTTGAATTATTAAGTTCATTTTCGCCCGATGGTTCGGCGGCAATGTGCAACATTGAATGGTGTTTTTTATTACAAACCTGGCATGTAAATTTTGATACACAATCTTTTACATGGTGCTGTTTCAAACAATTGAAACAACGGTTTAAAGTTTTAATTTTGTCCCTCCTTTGATGGGGACTTAAAGATGTAAAAGAATGACATTTGTAAAGAAAATGTGCACCTTTACATAATGGACAATGAAGGTTATTATCATTCTTATTGGCAGATAACAACGTTTTAAACGAACCTTTTTTCTCTTTTGTAGTATGTGGAGATAACATTTCTAAAATACGCGTTTGATTTCTCAGAAACTCGAAAATTGAATCCAATTCTGGAATCTCTTCACCGGGCAATTTGGATTCAAATTGACGTTTAGTTGTCAGATCCATCGATCGTATCATAATATGACCAACAAATTTATCAAAAATATTTTCTATCTTCATCGCCTTTATAGCGGCGCAATTCTCTTGAAACGTACTGAGTAACCGCGCTATACCTGACGCAGACTCGTTTTGTAATATTTTGAAATTAAGAATTTCATCAACATAATGCGTGAAAAGAATTCTAGAATTTTGGTATTGATTTACCAGAATATTCCAGGCAATGTCATAATTCTCTTCGATAAGAGGCAATGATTGTATAAGTGCCAGTGCCGGCCCTGTAATTACCGATAAAAGATAATGGTATTTTTCTACATTAGTATATGCATTGCTGTCATGTATAAGACTTTTAAATAATGAATGAAATGAGCACCAACTTTTAATGTTACTATCAAAAGTGGGCATCTTTATCAGTGGTGCGCGAATCACCGAATTACTTGCCGTTTTAGGAATTGAATTTTCATTATTACTAGTGATAACGCTTTTCATTTGCATGATCTCGAAATACATTGAATCAACATTATTCGCAATGTTTCCTAGTTCTGACATTTCTGTAATCTTGTCTAATGACAGTAATTGTTCCTCAATCTCGTTTTGAACTGATTCAAATTCTTGTAACCAATCTTTTAACTTTTCACATCTAGCAAGAAACGTATCTTTTTTCTTAAAATCATCATAAGTGCTCGCTATGAGCTCTTGCGTAATACGAATACGAGATACTATTCGCTCACGTCGGGATTGCAACAAAAGTACTTTTTTCTCAGCCATTGTATTGAGAAATTAATCTGCACAAAAATGCCGAGTGAATACAACAATTTATTTTAAATATTAACAAATTTGTCACCAGTTAAGTATTTTTTACTACCTACAGGCAATTTTCGCGAACAGCACGGCTGACGCGAATTTTACACATAGATCAACTTTTATGAACAATTTAACCTTGAAATAATTAAATTAACCACAATTTTTTCAATTAATCTAAATTATCAGGCTCGAATGACCAATTTTGGGGACGGATATAGCACCGTCGCAACGCGGAACAATAGGATTGGAAAAGGTTCGGAATGCCGACTTACCCTTTTCTATTCTTCCACGGTTTTCAATTCATCTTTGCGCTGGTTCACAACAATTCACAAATTTCACCATGCGCGAGCTCACGATGGCTTTGATTTCGACATGGTCGATAAAGTGGGCTCCGTAATCAAACGATGTTGACAGGACGAATATTTTTAATCAACTAACGTCGGCATAGGAGAGGAGAGGAGTTGGGTAGATAGGCCACAATAATTTTACAAAGGATAGAAGGTAGGTAGCACGATGCTAGGTGCCAACAGGGCCAAAAATCTTTTTCCATAAAAACACTGATTTTCTGCGCAAGGATTGTTATTTTAAATGTTTTGAACTGGGTCGGTTTGAATGGTTTGAAGTTATAGTGTATTGAATATGGGTGACAGAACTTTCCAAGTTTACATGGCCGAGTTTTCCAAGTCTTCGTTGTCCAAGGCTGGTAGTGAACCTTTTAAGAAATTCCCACTCAATAAGTTGTATGCTTTACCTTTTCACTGCGGATTGGTATTATGATGTCCGTGCTGTATAGATTATTCAAGATGAACTTTCCATAAAAACCTATTTTTTTTTACTTACCATTTAAAATTTCATAATGTCAGATAAAAGGTAGTTATCACATTCATCTATTTAAATATCAACATTATCATATTCGACCACATGCATTGAATGCACGTATATACTATTTCCACATGTGTAGCAATATTTTCACGCGCGCTTGCGCATGGAAGACGATTATGGGCCTAACCTGACCTAACCCTAAAAAGGTTGAATTATCAATACCGACATTAATAGATTTCTACAGAAGAATGTTATACCTACAAAACGAAGAAAGAATCGCTTGGTTATTTCTCACAGTGCTATAAAAATTGACAATATGTGCTTGAAACCGAATTTGGCGTTCGAGGTGATGTACTCCAATGGATGTCATCGTACCTGTCTGGACGAGTAGCTTCAGTAACTTTCAATAAATATACATCACCTGAAACTTCCATCGAATTTGGAGTTCCCCAGGGTTCTGTACTGGGTCCCATTCTCTTCATTCTATATACCAATCGTCTCGAACGACTCATTCACTCAGCTGGCTTTGAATCACAAGGCTACGCGGATGATCGTTTGATTTTCAAGTTTTGCTCCCCGGATGAAAAAGACGTCCTTAAAAACGAGGTGGTTAGTTTCATTGACACGGTTTCAAGTTGGATGTCTGTTAATAAACTCAAACTTAATCCGACAAAGACGGAATTTATTTGGATAGCTTCTCCTGGAAGACAAGCCCTCATCGACTCCAGTCCAATCCGTATTCAGAATACAAATATAATCCCTTCTACGGAAATAAAATTTCTAGGTTTCACTTTAGACAATTGTCTTTCTCTTGAATCGCAAATTTCAAAAACTGTAAGTGCTGGCTTTTTCCATCTAAGGCAGATAAAATCAATTAGGAGATGCCTTCCCTTTGATGGAGCAAAATCACTCATTAATTCGTTCGTTGTCTCACGTATGGACTATTGTAATAGTGCATATGCTGGCCTACCTAAAAAACAATTCAACAGAATCCAGTCCGTTTTCAATGCTGCGGCGAGAATGATTTTTGGTGAATCTAAGCATTGTCGTATAACCCCGCTTCTAAGGGATCGTCTTCATTGGCTTCGATGCCCTGAAAGAATAGAGTTCAAGATCTGCCTAATGACCTTCAAAGCATTGCAGGGAATGGCGCCAGCCTATATATCGGAATTATGTGTCCGACAAAACCTAAGCGATAGACAGCTTACTCTGAGGTCAGCAGATCTAGATGTTACCAATCGTTTAATCGAACTTTCTCGGTCAAATCGAGCTGTTTACTATGATCGCTCTTTTCGTGTAGCTGGCCCACTCATTTGGAATAAACTTCCCCCAGCCCTTACCAATATACAAAATTTGGCTGAATTTAAACGGGTTTTAAAATCAAAATTATTCAAAAAATCATATTTAATAATTTAAAATCATTTATATTCTCATGAATCTAAGCTTCTTTTTTAATATACTATAAAAAGCCAGGTTTTGAAGTTTTCCGGTAATTGTTTGGTTTCGGTTTCCTCCTTATTGTACTTTTATGTTTAATGTCCACCTATTATATAATATTTTAATGTTTTCCTGTTTTATATAATATTTTAATTTTAAAGTTCTTATTTTTCGTGCACTGTCACTGTCTTTTATTGTTATCCTCTACTAAAATAGCACTGTTATTGTTAAATTTTATTCTCTGCTTTTGTGTAAACCGTTATTTCATATTATGTAATTATTTTTTTTTAAAAGGAACACAATAGGAAATTTTATTTTAAGTTTATTATAGTTAAGCGCACTTGTAGTGAAACAACACAAAACTGCGCTATATAAATGTTATGTTATTATTATTATAATGACTATTTTCGGGAACTTCATTGATGGAAAAGATACATAACCTCACCATTATCAGGATTCGAATTGAATCGGTTTAAAAGTTTAGATTTTTCCTGTCTCTTGACCTGTGGAACACCAGACTCTTTCTGAGTGAAATCAAAAATGGAAACCGAAAATGAACTCAGTGTATCAAGTGCAAATGTTTATGCACTTTCTCATGGCATACAGGTTTAAACCGCATATTGAAAAATTCCAGCTAGGGCGAAATTCGGTTTGACGGCGGGAAAAAATTCTTATCACTGGTGCACGAACGGTTTTCCAGAGGTTAAAGTCTGATTATGTCGGGGAAATAACTGCCCTACATTTTACGTCCATTGGAGAACCTTCTGATAGTGTTTCACTGTATTTTACTAGATTCACATTTAGCAAAAACTGCTACAGTCATACCATGTTAATTGACGTTTCAATGAGGTTGTCTCCTACAACGAAATTTCATATTTTTATAAATGTATCATATTAATTAGAGCATGCCGAGGAGAGAACTTTTAGAATTTTTGGAAAATACCGAATAGTACCGAAGATATAAGCCGTCAAATTGTTGATATTTGCGGCCAGTCGATAGGACGATACTGGCGCTGCCATTGGAATTATGAATTGTACTGAATCGAGTCTAGTGTGATGTCACGAGACACGCGCTACATGAGATTACATGCGTGTCATGCGACATAACATTTTACCCAAGATCACTTTGAAAGCTCGTAACTTCATTTTTGGAGATATCGAAAAACTGATTTTTACTATCGTCATTAATGAACTCTTTAAATATAATACATTTTTTATAAAAACAAAAACAAAATAGGAAACAACCTCCTTGAGTTATCTCGTAAATTTTTACTAAATTCTCCGCCAGTAAATTTTTTTCTTAATTCCCTCGATACACTCGAGACTCGAGACACTCCTGTTTGCACGGCTTTAATGCATACAAAATTTCATTAAAATTCAATCCTTTAGAGTAGGGGTCGGTGAACGGAGTATTTTTTTATAAGAATAAACTAACTGTTAACTATTTCCAATAGTAGTACCATAATATAAAGGCAAACCAAAGATTTGGACGAAAAAAAAAATTTAAGAGCATTTTTTTTAACATTTATCTCACACATTGCTATGAGGAAAATAATTTCCCTCGGGGCCTGTCATCTTTTGGATGATGTTTGGAGTTTTGGAGGGTCCTTTTTTAAGGAAAGGAAGGAGAGGAAGTTCTGGGAAGGCAAAGGGTATGAGGCTTGAGTAGGAATCTATGGATAAGTGTGTCCAGGAGTGACGGACATATGAATATATCCCTCTCACTGCGGCGCAAGGCGATGGGTCGAGAGACAAGTTGGAGAGGTCATAGGGTCTCCCCAAGCCAGCCTCTCCCGATCTGGCACGCCACGCAGCTGGTGGACCGACGCATCCTCTACACACCTTACCCGATAAACACCAAACTTAGCGAACCACTTTAGGTGACCTATGGCAAACGTGTTGGTTATCCAATTAATGGTTCCTACCTTCCTACCCCCCAAATTAAAAATATTACTGCAAACATAACTTTGATAATAATTAACCTAACTTATAAAATAATATTTATTTAGGTACCTGCAAATTTTGTTTACTGAGCTGTAACGCCGATATTTTCATTTTTACCCCATTTGAGGTAATTTGCCCTGATTAGCCGACCCCTGCTGTAGAGCTTTTATTTTGTGACTTAAATTTCGTAGTGTTACCATTCATTTTTTTTAGCTTGTCATCATCTTCTTCAATCATAGATTCGATCATGCGCTGTGAATTGTCACTCTTTTATTTTGTTTTAATTAATTTAGTTGTATTGGTGACATTAAAATACATTATAGTCATAGTCATTCTCTTCACAATCATAAAAAGGCCTGACGTTAAAATATATCTTGTTTATGATTCATTATTTTAGGCACTTTTATTAATTTTGATCAACATTTTAGTTAATTCAAGTTTTGAGTGTGCTGTAGAAGGTATATTGGTTATAACTGTTTATATTCCTTTACATTAATAATTGTGTATATTGTGTGTGAATTTTTAAAGTTGTTATGTTCATATATTCTCTTTTCTTTCATGTCTTCTAAATATGGTATAAAAAAATGGTATATTTGTTTAACTAAGCAATAATAATATCAATAATTAAATAATTCTAGTTTATTTGTAGCTATTTTTTCTAATGATCTGTTTAATGTTTGCAGGTGTAAAAATACCAGATGAGAACTTAACGCCTCAGCAAAGATCCCATGGAGAAGAACAACTTGCGACAGTAAGAAAAATGCAACAGATGTTGTTCCCAGAGTCCGGAATGGGTCCAGGAGGACCCCAAGGACCCAATCAGGGACAAATGATGGACCCACCACAAAATCCTAATGAACAGAATCAAATGGGTCAAAACCCAAACATGCCGCCTAATTCTAATTCGGGCCCCAATATAGGTTTCAATCCTAATCAAATGGGTGGGCCGATGGGACAAAATTGCCCCGGAAACATGGGACCAATGGGTCCGATGGGACCCAATGGGCCGAGTTGTCAAATGGGGCCAAACGGCCCAATGGGGCATAACGGTCCTATGGGCCCGAACATGGGGCAGAACGGCCAATGGGGCATGGGCCCAAACATGGGCGGGAACGGCCCGATGTCCGGGATGGGTCCCAACGGTCCAATGGGTCCAAACGGGCCGATGTCGGGCATGATGGGGCCGAACGAACCCATGGGTCAGGGGATGGGACCCATGGGGCCGATGGGCCCGTGTATGAAGGGCGGGATGAGAGGGCAGCAGTGCGGCGGGCCAGATATGAAGCCTCAAATGTGTCAGGATATGTACATGAACAGGCCTTGCTCGGGACCTATGGGGGTAACTTACTACAAATATTTATCTGGAAATAATCAATTTTATAACTACCGTTTTGTTTATTTTAATAACTTTTGTACGTATTCTAGCGCATGGGTAACCCGATGGCAGGGATGAAGCCTCGCATGATGGGTGGACCCAGAATGATGCCAGGGGCCAATATCAACGCTATGAATGGTAACAATTCTTTATTTTCTTTATTATATCTGTACTCACAGGTGCTAATTCATAATTGTTACTTTTAGTGCATTTTGAAATAAATTTCTAAAGAATTTTTAAATTAACCAGCAGGTAAAAACCCTTAGTTGCATCTGTATGGAAAACTTCAACAGTTCTCTTTGAATATTGAGATGGCAGCACTTCCGTTTGTAGCTAGCATGTGGAGCGAGTGTGTTAACCCACGACAGACCTTAGCGTATTAATATAACAGATATAGACAGTGGATATATCAACTATTTTACTCGTAACAGAGCTCGCCTTTTAATGACAGTATCATTGATGCTAAATGTGTCAATATCCGAATTGATACTTTGGTCTCCCCACCGACATGACCATTGGCAAGTTAGTCCTGCAGGCCGGTAGATAGAATAGTCTATGTTGTCGGTGACGGAGATAACCATCGCAAACATAGAAATGAATGATTTCCATGAAAGAAGAGTTTTCAAACCATCCACGAATCAAATATGATTTAAGATTTTCACAGCCAAAAGTATTTTTGTTATTTGTTTTTGGGGTGTTATGCCGTGTTGCGCTTATTAATAACACATCTGCCCTGATGATGGACACTGCAATGCTGTCCGAAACGTTGGCTAAATAAGGAGTTAGCGCAACACGGCATAACACCCCCAAAACCAATAACAAAAAACATCCACAAATCAGTCTAAAGAAATGTTTGTACATCCCTCCTGACCCGTAAATGGTTCATTCCGAACATACTCAAGATAAAGTCAGCAGGATAGAGCCACGGGCAGTAGCCATACTCCCCCAGGTAGAGAAATCTCAGAAATTAATAATCACTCACCCACCATATTTAAAAGGATTATGTATGTTAATACTAGATATTTTATCAATTGATTTTTATAAAACCCAGGTGGCATCATGATGGACGGCGGCTCAATGGGAGACTGCGGGGGCCCTGGGGGCCCTCAGGAACACCACATGAGCATGGGGGGCCCCATGTGCGATGACTTCCCTCGGGGTAGAAACGTAAGGAATATTCTTATAATCCCTTTAGTATTTTTTTTTTTCTAAATAAGTGTACGTGTTTTTCTTTAAACTAAAGAACCATGCTAACGCCTCATCCGTTTGGTTGCACGGTTCGTATGTCCCCTGTGTTTGGTGTTTTATACTACCATTTTTATTTCTGTGAATCAAAATAAAATCGACTAGCAAGCTTGTGTTCGCGGGTTCAAATCCCTGCGTGTCCAAGTAATTTTTTATTTAATTAATTTCTGTTGTTTCACAATTTTTGTTTTGATTTATTAAATAAGCTATAATTAGAGACATAATTGGACGCGAGGTCTACTGTCATAAACTGGTCCGTTATAAACTGATCTGTTATTAACTGGTCTGTTATAAACTGGTCTGTTATAAGTGGTCTGTTATTAACTGGTCCGTTATTAACTGTTCTATTATTAACAGGTCTGTTATTACATGGTCTGTTTATCAGCTGGTCTGTTGTTAACTGGTCTGTTGTTAACTACTAGTTATCAATATTTATAATAACTCATTTGGAACTTTCATAAAACTTTTACTTGTAGATTTTCAGTGTTTTATGTTATCACAGAAAGTGAAATGTTGATGTTGCAATGTTTTGTAAATTTTCCAGATGTCCGGAGGTCCTGACGGCCCACACAAGCTGGGCATGAGGAGTCCGGGTTCCGCCGGCCCTGACCTGGATTGGCAGAAGCTCCACCACCAGTTTTTCGAGCAGGAACACAACAAAAACAACATGGATCCGGACCACATGGGTACGCACACAGAAACTATAATATTTAATTAAATTTAAAATGCAAGATATAAAGTAGGTACCTACCTGTAATATTTTGACCTTTCAGGCTAATTTGTTGCTTTTTGCAACAACTCGTATGATATAACAGAAATCGTTGCATCTCCCTTCCTATTGTGGTAAGAAATATGATCTAATCGGTGTTAGAAAAAAAAAGCTGAAAGTTGGTTATGAAAATATTAGCAATCTTTTCTGCGTCCAATTCTCCTTCAATATGAGTGGATATCTTTGCTTTAGCTTTTAAAACGTTGCCTGTTTTTTGCCAAAATTCTTTAAAGTCTTTGTTCTCAATCGCACCTGATATTTTGTCCATTTTTAATTGTTCCGCTGTTTTTTGACATTTTCTTAATTCATATTTAAATTTTCTTGTCAGTATTTTTCTATTTTCTGCCAAGGGACCCGACCGGGGTTTTCCATTTTCAATCCATTTCATAAGTGCATTTCGTGATGCTTCATAATGAATCGATACATTGTCGTTCCTTCCAGGAATATGTTTGGATGTGGTTCTATTATGTTTGCGCCCACTTTCAAAGACGTTTTTAGCGGCAGTACTTAGTGACTACAATCCTCCCATATAGTTCGTCTATGGCATTTTTATGAAACTTATTTTTGCATCCTGACTTGACATCCTGAAAAAAAAGCTTTATATTCAAATCTGGAAGCTGACCGAAGTAGAATTAAAATTTGCACCTTTATGAAACCAAAGATCGGGATCGGAATTAGAAAAAAAACTTAGATGACTTGGTGAATTTTTTATTTATTATTTTTATATGAAATGATAAAAAAGAGTTGAGAAAAAAGAGTTTATAAAACATTTGTCTAATAAAATAAGTTTTTGTTACAAAAAACGTAAAGTGAACAATTTAATTTTTTTTTTTTTATGTTTGCATTAAAAATTTAAACATTTTAAAAAACATGTTTATTTCTAATAATAAATTTTCAAAGCTTATATTATTTATTATATAGAATTCTAACTGATGTATCGGACAACATACCAAAATTATTTTAGAGAAAAGTATCTTATGGGTAAATCGTTATGATATTTCCAAGTCACGGAGCGTTCTTACCAGGGAATATCAAAAATTACTCATCACTCAAAGTGTGGGGCCCGTAAATCGGCTATATCAGCAAGGCTTTGCTCAGAATTGTCGCTAGTTGCTACTCCTGGTTTGCAGAAGCTGTTTGCTGTACTGCGAAAAATCAGAAGGTTGCGTGTTCATATCACATCGGAGTCACCAGTTTATAGGTGTCGAATGTTATTACTGCTATATCAAATAAGAATGCTTACAAAGTTACCTACGAGTTTATTTACAATTAGTTTAACACTCATCATTAAATTTGATATTTTAATGAGAAGGTGGATAGTGAGGAGCACTTCGCTGTTGTATCATCGGCAATCAGGATCAGAATGAACAAAAACAGTTTTTGGTTACGTTCAGAAATATTCGATTTAAATGGATTTTATTGCAAAGCAGAAATACTCCGACCTTCTGACTGAGGCCTAATATGCCTGAGGCCTGAGGAGTTAAATGGAACTGATATTTCGAGAATTTCAACCGTCTCCATTGATGTAATATATTTAGATTAGATTGGTTCCTGTTTTTTACCAAATTCTATCCCCGCGCTCTGCTAGTGGAACTGGAAATAGTGGAACACGTTTCGACGTGTTATTGATATACTAGCGCCTGTATATTGGTGCTACTCAGTAATATTAAAAGGAAGCTGATTTTAACATTTTTGTTGTGTTTTTAGGTGGGCAAGTAAAGTCCCCTTGCAGTGAGCGAGGGGGGCCATCCTCAGGGGGCTGCCTCCCCCCTCCCCCTTACGGCGCCTCCCCCCTACGCAGATCTGCCAGCGTACCTATAGGTATGTTTCATCCACATTTAGACATACTTCCATCTCATGACCATACCTCCCAGAAATTATGCGTTCAGTAGTCATCCATTTCTAGTTTTACCAAAAGGATTAAATAATTTATAAGCGTTTGATGCATTTTTGTTCAGAGAAGCGAAGGAATATATTTTAAAAATATTATGATATTGCTAATCGTATTGTATATAGTTTTTAAACGGTTGTGAAATGTTTTCTTTAAACACATTTAAAGTTTTGAAGAATTTAAACGATATTATAATTTGTAGTATACAATAAGAGTTTTTCGTAAATGGAAATAAATTGATATGTAAATTGTTGGGAATTAATATACAGAATTTTATATAAAGTACTGAAGGTATATTATAGTTTTTATAATACAATCTAACTAGAAAATTAGTTTTATGATATAGTCAGAACTCTATTTTTTCCAAAGCTATTTTAAGCATTCTTTGATAATATGGGCAAGCTTTGTTATTTGCTAGGTGATTTGTTGGTATTTTTAGATTGAATCTTTCATTTGTTGTGGCACAATTTTTACATTTTGGAGAAGTTTCCTTATTTTCACAGTCCTTGTAGGAGTGGTCTCCTGCACAGTGCATACACGACATTTTATTTGTTGCCTTTTGTAGGCATCTGCTTGATGTGTGCCCAAATTTAAAGCAAAAATAGCATTGTACGACAGGATTTGTGTCTTCCACGTATATTCGCTGATACCCCAGGTTGATTTTTCCTTGTTGTTGATTTCGACAATGTAGCTAACATTGTCATTAAATTTATTTTTTATTATTTTTTAATTTCAAATAGGGTACTTTTGTTTAGACCTTGAGTTATTATTTTTATGCCTTCATTCTGGTTGATTATGTCCTCAACAAAGTCCTCTTTATTGTAGTCATTTGAAATTCCCTTGAAGATCATTGTAGGTTGTTTTTTCTTTATTTCTTCTGCATTTGCTTCCCTGACTTCGTTATTTATCATACTTGATAGTTTGTCTACATCTTTTTTTTCGGGACACTTTATGACAAGTCTGTTTGATGAAATCTAATTTATAGCGTTGATACGAACACCTAATTTTCCCGGCTTGACCTTTTCTTGTATTTTTTTTTCAGAGTATCACTTGTTTCGCCGCTGTTTTTTGGTGTGATAAGAATGCAGAATTCATTTATTTGCTCCGAGTTTTTTTTTATATATTGTTGGCTTCAGCGTCATCTTACTGCTTATAGGTTCTGTTGGGATTTGTTTTTTTTATTTCAGTATATTCAATTCCGAAGTGTCCTATAAGGAATAATAATTGTTGGGCTTTCCCGGAAATAAAATTTATTTGATCCTTGTTATATTTTTTCTTTTCATCTTGAACAACACTTATCAGTTCATCAATAACTGTCTTAGCTTCATTTAAGTATTTATGAGAGGTTGACATGATTTAGATTTAGTTGATATCTGAATTTATGTTCGGTAGTGCACCAGCTTCCCCTTTTCGTGACAGCGACCGCCTAAGTAACGTGCCCGTAAGCAAGTATATACTGTGTGTTATGTTTACACAATACACATTTATGCGCAAACTTAGACGGTAGAACTGTCGATGAATGTCACAATAATAATTTGCAGGTATTTTTCACAATTTTGAACTGTTTGTTTTAACGGTTTATTTTAATTGAATGTTACACAAAAAACAACTTGTGATTACGCCTGGCACTTTCTCCTAAAGATTTTTATAATTTTCACTTCACTTAGATATGTTTATCGCTTGGTAATTTGATTTTTTTTGTAACCGCTGAACACAAACATCCGCGTGGCTCAACGATTGACAACGGTATAGTTAATCTATTTGCTGATTCATTTAAAAGTGTTTACGACACAGATATTCGTGTCAATACGATTCCCGATATTTCAGTGGAAGAGGTATTAAATCTAAGCCAATGTTTCATCCAAAAAGAATCTATAGAAAAAGTCATAAAAGAATTAGATAGCAATAAATCTGCTGGACCGGATGGTATTCCTCCAATATTTTTCAAAACCTGTGTTAGTTGTCTGATATATCCTTAATATATCCTCTTTATAAACTCTTTAACAATTCTTTAAGTTCTGGTTCTTTTCCAGCTCAGTAGAAAAAGAGTTATTTAACCCCTATTCATAAAAAAGGAGATAAAAGCGATATATCAAACTATAGACCAATTTGTATAATGTCTGCTTTACCGAAATTTTTAGAGAAATTAACTTAGTAGTATAGCGCCCTTCGTGGCAGCAGGACGCGTCCTAACGCGTCCTACAATCGCTTTGTATTTTCAAGGGAAATGAGGCAACATCCCTTTGAAATTATTTGTAAAATCAATCAATCAACATTTGAACTTAAATAAAAATAAACTTTATAATTATTAGAACTTTGTGTGGAGTGTTTTAAAACAATTATACAGTGATGAAATATCTATTTTTAGTGGTAGTTTATTTGTTTAGTCATTCTGGAACAGTTTTTTCTTTGGTTGAGTTTAGGATTAAGTTAAATGTTATATTAAGCGTATAAATATGTATTTTTTTTTTTATGTGTGTAACGGTATGTTAAGTTGTATAAGTAAGATGTTTATGTAGTACTTGGAAGGGAATGGC
The DNA here is from genome assembly GCF_061612785.1 of Hesperophylax consimilis. Taxonomy (NCBI): domain Eukaryota; kingdom Metazoa; phylum Arthropoda; class Insecta; order Trichoptera; family Limnephilidae; genus Hesperophylax; species Hesperophylax consimilis. Next base: position 1,301,186 of record NW_028301263.1, on the reverse strand, counting down.
CGACAAAGATGTCGATGAGGTTCGCTATCCATCACATCGCCAACCCTTCGGTGGCGCAAAGAGGAGGACGGAACGTGATCAATGTCGAATTGGTACATGGAACATTAGAGGAGGAATGGAAAGAAAGATGAACGAACTATGTGATACAATGGTGAGCAAATGTTTGGACGTACTGTGTATAACAGAGAGTATGAAAAAGGGTAGCGGTACAATGCAGCATAATGATAGGCTCGTCATTTGGTCTGGGAGACCAGATACGGAGAGGGCTTGTCAAGGTGTTGCAGCGCTACTGTCTCCCAGAATGATTGAATGTATGTTGCAGTATGAATGTGTAAGTCCGAGAATAATGTGGATCAGATTTAAAATCGGTTTGACAAGGGTGTTTCTTGTTATTTGCTACGCCCCTGTCAATTCTGAAAGCGATGAAGTGAAAGATGATTTTTGGACTGGTGTGAATGATGTAATGAGACTAAAAAATATGAACGAAAGGATTATAATGGCAGGCGATTTAAATGGGTGGGTGGGAATTAGACGTGACGGATTTGATTCGGTCTTAGGTATGTTTGGGGATAAAAGAACGAATGACAACGGGAACAGAATACTTGAAGTATGTTTAGAGTGGAACCTGTTTGTGTCGAATACTTTCTTCGATCATAAAGGTATCCACCAATATACGTGGGAAAGAGGAAATGAGAGGTCAATTATTGATTTTGTAGTAATTGACTCTAGGTTGAGAGCTGTTACCGAGGACACAAGAGTTTTCAGAGGGGCTGAGGTCGAAACTGACCACTTTCTTGTAGTGTCAAGAGTAAACCTCTTTCGCGGTTGGCGCTCTAAAGTGAAAACGGTACTAACTCCAACAAGAGTCAAAATAGAAAAACTACAAAATGATAATGTGAGAAGTAAGTATATGAATTGTGCAGAGATAAGATTGAATGCGAAGGAAATGGATGGTCTAAGCATAGACGAAACATGGAACCACATAAAAGTGTGTCTTTGTGAATCTGCTAGGGAGGTTTGTGGAATAAGTACGCAAGGTAGGAAGAAAGGTGATGCATGGTGGGATGATGAGATTAAAGCACTGGTCTCAGAGAAGAAGAAAGCATGGTTATGTCTGATTGCGGCTGGCAGTGCTTCCAGCGAAGAGAAGTATCGAGCGAAAGAAGTATATAAGGAATGTAAGAAAAAAGTAAGAGTTGGAGTGAAAGAACGAAAGAAACGCCTGGAAGAGGAAGAAGGAATGAAAATGACAAACCATTTCCAAGAAAACATTAAGTTGTTTTGGAAAGAAGTCAAAAGGTCCCGGAGTGGCCCAGAAAACGGAAGCATGAAAGTGATAAAATCAAAAGATGGAAAAATGTTGACGAATGAGGAAAAAATAAAAGAGAGATGGATGAATTATTTCGAGGAAGACTTCGAAAGCGAAGTGAGTGACAGTGACTCCAGCGGTGAATCAGATATGAATGACGATGGAGTGAATGTTACCGAAATTAGCATGGATGAGATAGAAAGTTCGATTAAATGTATGAAGAATGGTAAGGCTGTCGGGTTTGACAATATTGCTGCTGAATATTTTAAAGGAGGTAGCCGTATAATTCTCACATGGTTGTGCAATCTTTTTAACCAATGTTTAAAGGAAGGTTATACGCCTTTAGACTGGAGAAGGGCTGTGATAATGCCATTATACAAAGGTAAAGGGTCACGTATGGAATGTGGGAATCATAGGGCTATTAGCCTGCTAAGTTCAGTTGGCAAGCTGTATGGTAGAATTTTGATTGAAAGAGTAAGAAAGGAAACAAAAGATAAAATATGGGATGTGCAAGGTGCTTTTATGAGTGGAAGGGGGTGCATGGACCAGATCTTCTCATTGCGTATGCTCACTGAGAAGTTTCTGGCAAAAAACCAGAAACTTTTCTGTGCCTTTGTAGATCTACAAAAAGCATACGACCGAGTCGACAGGAAAAAGCTATGGAAGGTGTTGTCCAAGTATGGAGTGAATACATATCTGACTCAGGCAATCGCGTCTCTGTATGAGGGAAGCGTTGCATGTGTTAGGGTAAACGGTGGTTTTACGGGGTGGTTTGATATCACAAAAGGTGTTAAACAAGGCTGCGTAATGTCACCGTGGTTATTCAATCTATATATGGATAATTGTATGCAAGAATTGAAAGAGGTGGGATTGGGCGCGAATTTGATTAATTTGAAAGTATGTTGCCTGTTGTATGCTGATGATGCGGTGCTGATTGCTAATAGTATAGAAGATCTACAGTCTCTCGTGTCTAGGATGAACGAAGTATGCATGAAGAATGAGTTAATGATGAATGTAAGTAAGTCTAAAGTAATGGTGTTTGAAAGAGAGAGTACGAAAACAGTGTGCAATATAATTGTGAATGAGGAATACTTGGAGCAGGTGGATGAGTTTGTGTATTTAGGAAGTATGTTTACAAGAGATGGGAAGGCTGACAGAGATATTGAAAGAAGGGTAAATGCAGGTAATTCCGTTAATGGAGGACTGAACGCCGTTGGCGCTAACAAAAAACTGTCCAAAGAAGCGAAGTTAGCAGTCCACAACGGAGTGCTGGTACCTACCTTGATGTATGGAAGTGAGGCATGGAACTGGCAAAGAAAGGATGAAAGTAGATTGAATGCTGTTGAAATGAGATCTCTGAGGCGTATGTGTGGTAAAACCATGTTTGATCGTGTGAGGAATGTGGAGATCCGCAAAGAGTGCAAGGCTGATGTAAGCGTAATGAGTAAGATTAAGAAAGGGACGCTTAGATGGTTTGGGCATGTAGAGCGAATGAGCGAAGATAGGAGTGTAAGGAGGATATATGATGCAAATGCGAATGGTAGCAGAAGTCGGGGACGCCCGAGGAAGACATGGCACGATCAAGTGAATCAGATACTAGAGTCGGGCCATGTCAAGAGTCAGAATAATAGAAGAGTATGTATGAGACGATGTATGAATGTGAATGAGGCAAGAAGTGTGTGCCAAGACCGAGTTGTTTGGCGGTCCGTCCTCTCTGCCTACCCCTGCGGGGAAACGGCGTGATGGTTAGTTAGTTAGTTAGTTAGAACTTTGTAATATGTGATTTGAGTGCAGTGTTTTAAAAGTGAATAATCGGACATTTGCTCAAAAATATTGGACATTCGAAACGAACGGCGATCGGTAAATGCACTCCAGATGTTTTCAACGTGATTCTCGGAAACTGGGGAAGTTTGGACCGTGGCAAGTTTTTTTTTCTAAGCCTAGGGTAATTTGTGAACTGTCGATTTTTATTGCGGGCAGAATGCACCACTTCAACAATTACCAGGAACAGGATTACATGGAGATAAATGATGGACTTGCCCAACGTCAGAGCGGTGCTGCCAGGGTCTCTTATTCATGTGAGGTGTCAGCGCTTTATTATTAGCAGCAGATACATACCTGGACGCTGTAGTTGGATGCGGTGGACTCTCTTGCTGCAGCAGCTGGTCCAGTTCCTTCACCATCTAGGATTCTTGCTGCAGAGTCTCCATCTTTTATCTTCGTAGAATGTCACAGCGGTGCTGCCAAGGTCTGGTATCTGTGAGAGGATAGTGTGTCAGCGCTTTATTAGCAGCAGACACATGCCTGGACGGATGACGAACCTCGTGCTGGCACTGTTGGTGGACGCGGTGGACTCTTTCGCTGCAGCAGCTGGCCCAGTTTCTTCACCACCTAGGATTCTTGCTGCAGAGTCTCCATCTTCTATCTTCGTGTCACCTGTTCCTAAACTTAATTTTACTTAACTTAACTTCACTCTATTTTTGTAATATTTATATTTTTTTGTAATACCTGCATCAACTGTAAAGCGCCCCTGAGGTGATATCTCACAAAAGCGGCGCTATACAAATTATCCAATAAATAAATAAATAGATAAACATTAACTTATTAAAATATGTTTTAAGTTTTCTTGTATTACTTTTTTTATTTGAAGAGATACTATATTTATTTACTATATTTTTAAAATATAAATTATTTGAAGAATCAGGTGAAACATCAAACGACGAAGAAATGCTTTGTAAATACCTTTTATGTGGCAAAATAAAAAAAAATCTTAATCTGTAACATGTAGGAGACCTCGAGTAAATCATGAAAGCAAAGATTAAAGTGGTAGTACTATATCGTCTCCTTTTTGATGTTAATAAACTAACCTGATCTAAAAGTAGTTCTAAAGAGTTTTTAAATTCATATTCAAGACTACTGGCAACGTCTAGTACGGACTTTAAATAAATATGAGCTTTTAATAAATGATTATTTACAGTATTCTGACTCTTGTCTTCATAATTAACGTTGTCATCTATATTAATATTATGATATCGTACCAACAAATTTTCTAATTGTGACCATAAACTCAATATCATAGTTTTGGGGAATAACCACTTCAATTCACTATGAGAAAGTTCATTTGTTTCGACAAATACTTTGATATTCAGATTATGGTCAACTACAACTTGAGAACTTAAATATAAATGTTTATCTACATTGTCAAAGTTTGTGGTGTATAAATATGTTATGTCATTTATAGTTTTTACATTCCACTCACCGAGTTTAATTTTTATTTGCATATTTATAACAAAATCCCTATAATTCACTATTGTGTCACTTTGAAAGAAAAGTTCAACTTGTTCCTCGTGTCGGTGTTTTATTTTTAACTTCCTTTTTTCGGGATTCACTCTATCCAGTGCCTTTTTCTTTGTTAAATAACTTGGCAAACCTTTAAAAATACTTGGTGTAGCTCCGATGGCCAATTTTGGTTTTTTAGGGTGCGATATAATATCCTTTTTGTCATAATGATTGATGCAAACGGCAGCGAAAGCACCTGGAATCCAATTTTTGCGAGGAATGGCCCTGATCCATGACTGTCTGCGTTCTTCCTCCGCTGGAAATTTGAAGATGGTAACCGCTCCTTCCTTTTTCAGAGAACTGGTGTAATTTGCTTTGCATCCGGGAACACAGCACTTATGAGGCATCTGAAAATAATATCCACTAATAAATATATTACGTATTTTCAAAACAAATCAAATTTCACTTTGAAAACAAATCAACAATCGAGTTGAAACGAAGTCTCATTTCCAAGTGCCTACTAAAAACGTGGCGGGTTATGAATTACCCTATTATTCTCTCAGAAAGCTCTACACATGTTATTACATAGTACTATTATGTAGATTATATTATAGTATGCAGATTATATTATATTATCTAGTAAATTACACCATTTCTAATGATAATCTGTACAGATCCAAGGCTAAGCGTCATCCGCCATTATGAAAGTTGTTGAAAACATTATTTACTACGTTAAAATTGTAAATATATTTAAAATGTCTTACCTTGACGATCGTATATAACCACCAACGTATTGTTTTACAAAAATGAAGTATAAATATTGCAGAAACGTGATGTAAAATGTAAAATAACTGCTTAAATCAGTTGCACACACTTTCCAGACGCCTACAAAATCCATACTGGCGCATAGAAAAAAGCTACCACGAAGTCCCAAAAACAGGACTCTTTGAATGTCAGTTGGTTTTCTACAGCACGGCCTTCTATACAGATGGCAGTGTAAAATGACATTTGTACAAAGCTTTCAAACAATTACAATATAGCCTAGCCTTGGGCGAAGGATTGCCGGGTCCCTGGTTTAACAATACACCCATTTCGGATATTACGACTTGATGAGGGTTTAGAGCTAAATCTGCCGACTAATGGGTGTATTTCCAAGTTGGCTTTCTATTTTTTTATTGAGGGACCGGTGAAACTATTGACAAAATATTTAGGTCTAATAAAATCTGAACTGCCGCCTCCATCTGCGTGTAAAATCACAGAGACAAATGCTGGAGCATGTGTTCGCTTTGGTCTTTCTGTGAATTCAAGTCATGTATATACCTAGGGACATATCAACCTACTCCCTCGGAAGAACAAGACTATTTGCAAGATATTTCTGACAATAAAACAGAATCTTCAGACGAACCGTTATCATTTTGGAATGCATTAAATTCAGTAGTCGAAAAAATTAAGCCAGTGAATAATCCAAATAACAAAATCCGCAAAGAACTGGACATGTATCTCGAAATGGATCTTCTTGATAGAAAGAGTTGTCCCCTGAAATGGTGGAAGGAACATGGAGTATATTTTCCGAATTTGAAAAAATCTTCATAGAACAAAGCGGTATTGTAGCAACATCCGTTCTTTGTGAACGATTTTTTTCCAAGACTGGACAAATTACATCCGGAAAAGTGCGACGACTGGTGTTTTTGAATATGGATTCGAAAATATAGAAATGCGCAAAAAAACAATCTGTAAATAACCTTTAAATGACTTAACCGTAAATATTGTACACAAATAATTTTATGTGTAAAAACTTCTGAACTGTGCTAAAAAAGTTGGACCTTAAATAGACTGAGCTTGGAGTAAACCTATCAAATAATGTAAGTCATGGTTTTATTTTTCTTAAAAAACGTCTAATTTTTTTATTTTTTTATTTATTCGAGACACAAACAGGATATTTATGAAAACATTAATTATGGTTTACAAAATAAAAAAGTACAATTATAAATATCCCTAGACTAATGTGTCTGCAGCATCACATTTGCACATTCACATAAGCAAACATGTAAAACAATAACAGTATTTATTATACAAAACATAAAACTTAATTACAAAGATTGAAGCACATAATAAGTAGAAAAATTTAAAGAGTACATATTAAAATAAAAATTCTAAACCATTAAACAAGTTTTTTATTTATTTATTTTTCTTTTTTTTTTTAAGTACAGAAATCGTGGAGATATTTCTTGAAACACGTTATATTATTTGAAAAAATATCTATGACAGTGTGTATTTTAGCAAGATCATTGTATGATCGAGACATTCTAGACATCGGATTAAAATATCCAGTGTTATTGGCAAAAATTTCGGTCCAAAATATGTTCATATTTCTAGTATATTTGGGCCTGGCGTAAAAAGTCATTTGATTGACTAAGTTACTATTAACACGATTATTCACAATTTTGTAAAGCATTAAGAGGTCATTTATATTTCGTCTTTTAACTAAACTCTCTAATTTGAAATATGTAAGTCTTTGTTCATACCCATTTAGAAGATGGTAGACACCTGATCGATAAGACAAAATCCGTGTAAATTTTCTTTGGACAGATTCAAGTCGGGATATCTGTGTCGTGTAATGTGGATTCCAGACTGTTGACCCGTACTCAAGAACACTACGGATTAACGAATTGAATAGAATTATTAGGCTATAAAAGTTCTTGAACAGTTTAGTTGATCTTACAATAAAACCTTGTACTTTATTTGATTTATTTACAATGTATTCTATGTGTTGGTTGAACGTTAGTTTGTTGTCGAATATAATTCCTAAATCTTTGATCGATTCAACTGTTTCCAGATTGTGACCACATATGCTATATGAGTATAGAGTTTTGTTGGTGTTCTTGGTGAAATTTATAACTTTGCACTTAGCTATATTCAATTCCATTTCATTGTCAATACACCAGGCAGATAATGTGTTAAGGTCTTGTTGTAAGCGTTCACAATCTTCCATAGATTTAATTGCTCTATATATCTTGAGGTCGTCAGCGTATAGAGAAAAATTACAGTGGAGTTTACATGTAAGGTCGTTGATGAAGATTAAGAAAAGCAAGGGTCCAAGGTGTGATCCTTGTGGAACGCCCGACGTAACTAATATTGGGGAAGAGTTAAAACCGTTAACAGTAACTAATTGACTTCTATTTGATAAATATGATTCTAACCAGCGAAGCAGATTTCCGTGTATGCCGATTTTATCCAGTTTATTCATTAAGATAGGGTGACTAACTTTGTCGAAAGCCTTACTGAAATCGGTGTATACGGCATCTGCTTGTGTTTTATTATTCATTGATTTACACAGAAAGTCCATATACTCGATTAAATTAGTGTTTGTGGATCGTTTAGCTACAAAGCCATGTTGGAAAGGGCTAAGTATGTGTGTTACGTGATTAAATATGTCTTTATATACAATGGACTCAAATATTTTGCCAAAACAAGATAAAAGGCTGATAGGACGGTAGTTCTTTACATCGTTTTTACTGCCAGACTTATGGATCGGAATGACGTGGGCAACTTTCCACAGATCTGGAAATACCCCTTCGTTCAGACTTTTGACGAATAATTTGTGTAAAGGTGCTGCAAGTTGATCTGCACAATTTCGAATGAATAGTGGATGAATACCATCTGGACCGGAACCCTTATTGATATCGAGAGTGTTCAACTTCACCTTGACCTCGTCTAGGGTTATTTTGATATGAGATAGTGGATAATTATAGAGTGGGAAAGAAAGTTTAGAGTCGCTTTTAGAATTAGATGGTGAGCTAAATACAGAAGAGAAGTAAGTAGAAAAGAGTTCGCATGTTTCTTTGCCATTTGTTGCTGAATTTTCGTGGAGATGCATGATTTTTGGGAGAGAATTAGAAACTCTTTTCGATTTAATGAGGGTTGACAGATTTTTGATACTGTTAGGGAGAGAATTTTCTATTGAATCTACATAGGCTTTAAGGCAGGTACGTATGGATATTTTTACTCTAGCCCTCAAGATGGAAAAACTGTCATAGTCACATTGATTTTTGTATTTTTTCCACTTATAATAATAATAATAATAATACTTGGATGACTTGTATAGCGCCGTTTTTGTGCAAAAACACCTTAAGGGCGCTTCTTTCTAAACTTTTCTTTTTCTCTAAGTTGGTAGATCAGAGCACTGCTGAACCAAATTGGAAACCTTTTGTTGCTGTTCCTTAAGCGCGGGGTGTGTTTTTCAATTGATAGCCATAATAACAATAGTTAGCGCCCTTTGTGGCAGCTGGACGCGTCATGCCGTCTCCAACCGCTTTGTGTTTTTTTTTGTATTTTCAAGGGAAACGAGGCAGCATCCCTTTGAAGTTATTTTAAAAATCAGTGAATCAACATTTTAAATTAACTTACCAATTAGTAATCAGAACTTAATAGTAATGTGACTAGAGTGCAGTGTTTCAAAAATGAATAATCGAAAATCGTTCTAAAAATATTATAAATTCAATGAAGTTGAACTTGGGACGAGAATCGGTAACTGTAGGTACGCCAGATGTTTTCAATGTTATTCTTGGAAACTCTGAAAGCCCTAACAAGTGCCCAAGCTGATTTATTATCCCGTCCGCCGCCTTTTATTTCGGAACAATGCACCACTAACATAATCACCAGAAACAAGTGTACAGGGAGATGGACTTTCCGAATGTCACAGCGGTGCTGCCAAGGTCTGGAATCCATGAGAGGACATTGTGTCAGCGCTCTATTAGCAGCAGACACATACCTGGAAGGATGACGAACCTCGTGCTGGCACTGTTGGTGGACGCGGTGGACTCTCTCGCTGCAGCAGCTGGTCCAGTTTCCTCACCACCTAGGATTCTTGCAGCAGATTCTCCATCTCCGTGTCACCTGTTTCTGTACTTCATTCTATTTAACTTAATTTCAATTTCAATTTGTAATATTTATATATTTTTTTGTAATATCTGCATTAACTGTACAGCGCCCCTGAGGTGATATTTCGCAAAAGCGGCGCTATAAAAATCATCCAATAAATAAATAAATAAATAAGTTGTAAAAATGTAGTAGGGAATCATTACAATTCAGAGTATAAAGATCGTTCCAGTTATTTAGTGATAGCATTTCATTGCATTTAGTGTACCTAGTCCTTTTTTTGAAGTTATATTTGATGTGATCTGGGTTGGTGGGTAAGGGTCTGTATTTAGACATTAGAAAATCGAACTCAATGGGAGGATGATAGGAGTCAAGTTTGGATAGCACATGTGAAGCAATTTGAATTTCCAGGTGATGGTTGGAAAACACTAAATCTAAAATTCGATCTATATTATTAGAGACATGATTGAACTGATTAAGTCCAGTCAAATTTTGAAAGTCTACTAGGGATTTTGATTTTTGGCTATTTTTTGACTGACACGAATGACACCCATTATTATTGTTACATCCTCTGATGATAAATTATTATATGTTGTTTGACACTTTTCGAAAAAATCTGTGAAATTTTCGATTGGTGTATCTGGAGGCAAATACGCCAAACATAAGTTGATGGTTTGCCTAGATGTTTCATGCAATTTAAATTTAATCCATAAATCTTCTGTAAATTTTGAGCTGTGTGTTGGGACTGTGATAGATGTCATTTCTTTCTTTATGGCTATTAGAATTCCACCACCTGATTTTTTAAAAGAACTCGATGTGTCCCTATCTCGTCTATAAATATTATATCGATCATCTACTATTTCATGGTCATAGATTGAGGAGTCTAACCATGTTTCAGTAAGACAAATTAAATCATAATTGCAACTGAGCACTTCGCAGTGCAAATCATTTAATTTGCTTTTCAAACCACGAACATTTTGATACTAAAATGTTATTGCCGTTTTGCTAGAATGCATTTTGAAAGTATATATTAAGCATTATTAAATATGTCTTTTTGTAAAATTGAAATGAATGCTTTGAAAAGGGGCAATTTTGAACATGAGAATTTTTTGTTTGTTTGTGGTAAATGATTTTGTATATGGTATCAGATTTTGACAGAACTAGGTAATTGAAATGTTGGTACTTATTGAAAAATGAATAATAGTATTAAAAAAATTAAAAATTCTAAAGGTATCCTAAGTTTAGAAATCGAAAACATTACATTTTCGTGTTTACAATAATAATACACATTTGTAGCGATTGCAATAGACTGATACAAAGATAAAAAACCGGTTAAGTATTTGCTATAAACTAAAAGATCTGTCAGTATACTAAGAGTGAGAAAAATAAGAGTAATCACAATCTTTTCAAAATACTCGTACATATTGTAAAAAAAATTATTTTCAAGGATAAATTCCTTATGCCAAGTTTCGCATATAAGATAAATATCAAAATTGTTCAAAAGGACCTGATTTAAGAAGTTATGAGTTTTTGTGGGAAGACCTCGCACATTTTTAAAATATATGTTAAGCATTTTATATATTATGTTTGTGAAATTGGCTGGAAAATATTTTATAAATATAAAATAATTATTTTGTGACTGGGGGTAATTTTAAACATCCGAATTATGTGTTTGTTTCTGGTAAATTATATTGTCTATGATTCCAAGAGGCTTTAGGCCTCATTCTCACGGGAGTTTTTTTAACGTCCGTTAAAAAAGCGTTCAAATAGAACAAATGCATTACCAAGTATATGTTCATACGTCAGCGCTTTTGAAACGCGACGCGTTTTTATCGAGCAGTGTTGCATTTTGAGCGCTGAGCGTTGGGCGTTTAAGGCCTCATTCTCACGGGAGCTTTTTTAACGTCCGTTAAAAAAGCGTTTAAATAGAACAAATGCATTACCAAGTATATGTTCATACGTCAGCGCTTTTGAAACGCGACGCGTTTTTATCGAGCAGTGTTGCATTTTGAGCGCTGAGCGTTGGGCGTTAAAGGGAATAGATCATATGAAACTTCGTATTATAATTCACACAAGCGGTAAAAAAACGCCGGCGCTTCACTCAGTACGCCACGCGCTCGCTCGGCAACCGGGCGTGTTTGTATTGTGTTTATTTAGCAGATCGGCGCGATACGATGTCGTGGGTTATGGATCCAGAAGTCTTAACAATAGAGGTGGAGTCTCGTCCACTTCTTTATGCAAAAACATTGCCGGATTATTCCAATAAGATTATGAAGAATAATGCCTGGAAGGATGTAACGAAAAAACTCTCAGAGGACTGACCAATCAAGTTCAATAACTGTTCAGAGCCCCTTGACCAATATAATTTCACCAGAAGAATTTTACTTATCTCCAGATGATGTTAATTTTTTTTACCTAAGTTTTTAATAAATATAAATTGTTTTGTAATTTTGTAATTATTGTTTTATTTAACTCAGTGTAACAGCTAGTCGTTGTGCAGGTGGTATCGCCGAACGCATGTTGGTATCTTGAAGTGTTGTTCGAGGCCCCACTATCGTCAACAGTTCGTCAAATGTTCATTCATAAATAGACATTCGAAAATAACCAAAAAATTTATCGGGGTATTGTCTCAATTCTTCGTACAGTGTTACAAACTGCCCTTTCAAGTATCTCAGTTCATTCAGAGGATGAACCCAGAATGCCTTTTGTTTTCTTTTTCGTCTTCTAGCAACACAAATCGCTATTGCTATTAATTTAGCAGAAACCATTTCCACGTCTTACGGAAGCGAGAAACGAAAAAAGAGTGATTTTTAAGCGTTCGTATGAACAATCATATCGAGAACGTTATAAAAGCGCCAACGCCCAGTTTTAACGCTACGTTTTTTAAAGTCTCGTGCGAATAACGCCTTAGTTTTGACAGATTGATAGGTATATCTATGGACATATTCACATGATTGATGAATTGTAAACAAGCCCTAAAAATAATAATTTTACTATGACTTAACATTATTTCATAAGTATTTGGTAGTATTTTGTACTTAAAAAATGGTGATAATTCGTGTGTTGCAACGAATGACAAATTGTGTACAATATTCAGATATTTCCATCCTTGCCAGAGATTATATTTGACATGTAAGGTTAATTTTCTAAAGGGGCCTCTAAAGGGGCCTGCGTTTGTAAGGCAGGTTGAAGTGTCTTAAATTTGGAGAGTCTGTTGACATCATCTTGATCAAAAATTAACATTATAGGGGTTGAATCACTTACGCGAACGAATATTTTGGAGTTTTTTACCCAGCAGTAGCGAATTTTTTTTTCCATTTTTTATATCTCGACATAGTTTTAGAAGATGTTGGTTTTTAGAGTTTAAGTGGTCATTAATGTAAATTCTACTGACTCCAGGAAGCTGCAATTCTGAAACAAACATCCCATTTCTCTTCCTTATTGCAGCTAATAGTTCATCTTTAAGATATCTGCGCGTGAATTTTACAACAATGTTCCTCGGTTTTCCATTTGTTACGGTACGACTTATTCTGGGGGAAATTCTGCTGGCGAAGTCTACTTCATTTCGGGTGATTTTGCATCCAGCTGTAGCACCGATTTTAGATAGAATGTCATAAACATTTTCATTTTTGTTTTCCGGAATACCACGTATCATAACGTTGTTTGAGCGATTATATTGATCACTGTTTTCAATTTGTCTTTCCAATTGTGTTACTTTTTTCTTAAGTTCTTCAATTTCCTCCTTGTACTCCTTTTTTATAACTTCAACTATAGTTTTTTTAAAGTCTGCAAACGATTTTTCTAGGAATTCAACTTTAAAGTCGTCGAACTTTTTATCCAGAATTTGAAGTAGTTCCGGACTAAAGTTACTGGTGGACTTAGAGTTTGAACGTGTAGTCATTGTTATAACTAACTAACTAACTAACTAACCATCACGCCGTTTCCCCGCAGGGGTAGGCAGAGAGGACGGACCGCCAAACAACTCGGTCTTGGCACACACTCCTTGCCTCATTCACATTCATACATCGTCTCATACATACTCTTCTATTATTCTGACTCTTGACATGGCCCGACTCGAGTATCTGATTCACTTGATCGTGCCATGTCTTCCTCGGGCGTCCCCGACTTCTGCTACCATTCACATTTGCATCATATATCCTCCTTACACTCCTATCTTCGCTCATTCGCTCTACATGCCCAAACCATCTAAGCGTCCCTTTCTTAATCTTACTCATTACGCTTACATCAGCCTTGCACTCTTTGCGGATCTCCACATTCCTCACACGATCAAACATGGTTTTACCACACATACGCCTCAGGGATCTCATTTCAACAGCATTTAATCTACTTTCATCCTTTCTTTGCCAGTTCCATGCCTCACTTCCATACATCAAG